>NC_060195.1:43461831-44061831 GCF_021184085.1 Oncorhynchus gorbuscha
AGCACTCCCTCTCTCAAGATACACTTAAAAAGCACTTGATTTCAAGGGGTGCCAGGGTTGAATGTGAGAAATTGTCTAATAAGGGACATTTTTCACTGAGTAAAATATTCTAAAAAAAAAAGAGTCCTCTACTCTCAAAATACTCTTTGAAAGGACTTGATTTTAAGGGGGCATCAGGATTTGAACCTGGGACCTCTTAATCTGCAGTCAAATGCTCTACCACTGAGCTATACCCCCTCTTCCAGAAAATATCTAAAGGTGGAAAAAAATTATAATAAGGGACATTATAGCAGGAGATAATCAAAAACTCATAAAGAAAACCTTCTCTCTGAAAACATACCTAGGTAAAATATTTGATTTCAAGATGACAAAAGAATTACAACCTGAGACCTATTGATCTGAAGTCTGTTGCACTTCCACCTCTGTTAGGAACTGTCTGACAGAGAAAAACCATTGAATGAGGGACATTTTGGACTGAGTAACATAACCAAAAAGCAGCACTCCCTCTCTCAAGATACACTTAGAAAGCACTTGATTTCAAGGGGTGCCAGGAATTGAACGTGAGAAATTGTCTAATAAGGGACATTTTTCACTGAGTAAAATATTATAAAAAAGAGTCCTCTACTCTCAAAATACTCTTTGAAAGGACTTGATTTTAAGGGGCATCAGGATTTGAACCTGGGACCTCTTGATCTGCAGTCAAATGCTCTACCACTGAGCTATACCCCTCTGCTAGAAAATATCTAAAGGTGGAAAAAAATTGTCTAATAAGGGACATTATAGCAGGAGATCAACAAAAACTGATAAAGAAAACCTTCTCTCTGAAAACATACCTAGGTAAAATATTTGATTTCAAGATGACAAAAAATTACAATCTGAGACCTATTGATCTGAAGTCTGTTGCACTTCCACCTCTGTTAGGAACTGTCTGACAGAGAAAAACCATTGAATGAGGGACATTTTGGACTGAGTAACATAACCAAAAAGCAGCACTCCCTCTCTCAAGATACACTTAGAAAGCACTTGATTTCAAGGGGGTGCCAGGAATTGAATGTGAGAAATTGTCTAATAAGGGACATTTTTCACTGAGTAAAATATTCTAAAAAAAGAGTCTACTCTCAAAATACTCTTTGAAAGAACTTGATTTTAAGGGGGCATCAGGATTTAATCCTGGAACCTCTTGATCTGCAGTCAAATGCTCTACCACTGAGAAATACCCCCTCTGCTAGAAACTGTCTAAAGGTGGAAAAATTGTCTAATAAGGGACATTATGGCTGGAGATCAACATAAAACTGATAAAGAAAACCTTCTCTCTGAAAACATACCGAGGTAAAATATTTGATTTCAAGATGACAAAAAAATTACAATCTGAGACCTATTGATCTGAAGTCTGTTGCACTTCCACCTCTGTTAGGAACTGTCTGACAGAGAAAAACCATGGAATGAGGGACATTTTGGACTGAGTAACATAACCAAAAAGCAGCACTCCCTCTCTCAAGATACACTTAGAAAGCACTTGATTTCAAGGGGGTGCCAGGAATTGTATGTGAGAAATTGTCTAATAAGGGACATTTTTCACTGAGTAAAATATTCTAAAAAAAGAGTCCTCTACTCTCAAAATACTCTTTGAAAGCACTTGATTTTAAGGGGGCATCAGGATTTGAACCTGGGACCTCTTGATCTGCAGTCAAATGCTCTACCACTGAGCTATACCCCCTCTGCTAGAAAATATCTAAAGGTGGAAAAAAATATATAATAAGGGACATTATAGCAGGAGATCAACAAAAACTGATAAAGAAAACCTTCTCTCTGAAAACATACCTAGGTAAAATATTTGATTTCAAGATGACAAAAAAATTACAATCTGAGACCTATTGATCTGAAGTCTGTGCACTTCCACCTCTGTTAGGAAATGTCTGACAGAGAAAAACCATTGAATGAGGGACATTTTGGACTGAGTAACATAACCAAAAAAGCAGCACTCCCTCTCTCAAGATACACTTAAAAAGCACTTGATTTCAAGGGGGTGCCAGGAATTGAACGTGAGAAATTGTCTAATAAGGGACATTTTTCACTGAGTAAAATATTCTAAAAAAAGAGTCTACTCTCAAAATACTCTTTGAAAGAACTTGATTTTAAGGGGGCATCAGGATTTAATCCTGGAACCTCTTGATCTGCAGTCAAATGTTCTACCACTGAGCTATACCCCCTCTGCTAGAAACTGTCTAAAGGTGGAAAAATTGTCTAATAAGGGAAATTATAGCTGGAGATCAACAAAAACTGATAAAGAACACCTTCTCTCTGAAAACATACCTAGGTAAAATATTTGATTTCAAGATGACAAAAAAATTACAATCTGAGACATATTGATCTGAAGTCTGTTGCACTTCCACCTCTGTTAGGAAATGTCTGACAGAGAAAACCATTGAATGAGGGACATTTTGGACTGAGTAACATAACCAAAAAAGCAGCACTCCCTCTCTCAAGATACACTTAGAAAGCACTTGATTTCAAGGGGTGCCAGGAATTGAACGTGAGAAATTGTCTAATAAGGGACATTTTTCACTGAGTAAAATATTCTAAAAAAGTCCTACTCTCAAAATACTCTTTGAAAGAACTTGATTTTAAGGGGGCATCAGGATTTGAACCTGGGACCTCTTGATCTGCAGTCAAATGCTCTACCACTGAGCTATACCCCTCTACCAGAAACTATCTAAAGGTGGAAAAAAAATTATAATAAGGGACATTATAGCAGGAGATCAACAAAAACTGATAAAGAAAACCTTCTCTCTGAAAACATACCTAGGTAAAATATTTGATTTCAAGATGACAAAAAAATTACAACCTGAGACCTATTGATCTGAAGTCTGTTGCACTTCCACCAGTGTTAGGAACTGTCTGACAGAGAAAAACCATTGAATGAGGGACATTTTGGACTGAGTAACATAACCAAAAAAGCAGCACTCCCTCTCTCAAGATACACTTAAAAAGCACTTGATTTCAAGGGGGTGCCAGGGATTGAACGTGAGAAATTGTCTAATAAGGGACATTTTTCACTGAGTAAAATATTATAAAAAAGAGTCCTCTACTCTCAAAATACTCTTTGAAAGGACTTGATTTTAAGGGGGCATCAGGATTTGAACCTGGGACCTCTTGATCTGCAGTCAAATGCTCTACCACTGAGCTATACCCCCTCTACCAGAAAATATCTAAAGGTGGAAAAAATTATAATAAGGGACATTATAGCAGGAGATCAACAAAAACTGATAAAGAAAACCTTCTCTCTGAAAACATACCTAGGTAAAATATTTGATTTCAAGATGACAAAAAAATTACAATCTGAGACCTATTGATCTGAAGTCTGTTGCACTTCCACCTCTGTTAGGAACTGTCTGACAGAGAAAAACCATTGAATGAGGGACATTTTGGACTGAGTAACATAACCAAAAAAGCAGCACTCCCTCTCTCAAGATACACTTAGAAAGCACTTGATTTCAAGGGGGTGCCAGGAATTGAACGTGATAAATTGTCTAATAAGGGACATTTTTCACTGAGTAAAATATTCTAAAAAAAGAGTCTACTCTCAAAATACTCTTTGAAAGAACTTGATTTTAAGGGGGCATCAGGATTTAATCCTGGAACCTCTTGATCTGCAGTCAAATGCTCTACCACTGAGCTATACCCCCTCTGCTAGAAACTGTCTAAAGGTGGAAAAATTGTCTAATAAGGGAAATTATAGCTGGAGATCAACAAAAACTGATAAAGAACACCTTCTCTCTGAAAACATACCTAGGTAAAATATTTGATTTCAAGATGACAAAAAATTACAATCTGAGACCTATTGATCTGAAGTCTGTTGCACTTCCACCTCTGTTAGGAACTGTCTGACAGAGAAAAACCATTGAATGAGGGACATTTTGGACTGAGTAACATAACCAAAAAAGCAGCACTCCCTCTCTCAAGATACACTTAGAAAGCACTTGATTTCAAGGGGGTGCCAGGAATTGAACGTGAGAAATTGTCTAATAAGGGACATTTTTCACTGAGTAAAATATTCTAAAAAAGAGTCCTCTACTCTCAAAATACTCTTTGAAAGGACTTGATTTTAAGGGGGCATCAGGATTTGAACCTGGGACCTCTTGATCTGCAGTCAAATGCTCTACCACTGAGCTATACCCCCTCTGCTAGAAAATATCTAAAGGTGGAAAAAAATTATAATAAGGGACATTATAGCAGGAGATCAACAAAAACTGATAAAGAAAACCTTCTCTCTGAAAACATACCTAGGTAAAATATTTGATTTCAAGATGACAAAAGAATTACAACCTGAGACCTATTGATCTGAAGTCTGTTGCACTTCCACCTCTGTTAGGAAATGTCTGACAGAGAAAAACCATTGAATGAGGGACATTTTGGACTGAGTAACATAACCAAAAAAGCAGCACTCCCTCTCTCAAGATACACTTAGAAAGCACTTGATTTCAAGGGGGTGCCAGGAATTGAATGTGAGAAATTGTCTAATAAGGGACATTTTTCACTGAGTAAAATATTCTAAAAAAGAGTCCTCTACTCTCAAAATACTCTTTGAAAGCACTTGATTTTAAGGGGGCATCAGGATTTGAACCTGGGACCTCTTGATCTGCAGTCAAATGCTCTACCACTGAGCTATACCCCCTCTGCTAGAAACTGTCTAAAGGTGGAAAAATTGTCTAATAAGGGACATTATAGCTGGAGATCAACAAAAACTGATAAAGAAAACCTTCTCTCTGAAAACATACCTAGGTAAAATATTTGATTTCAAGATGACAAAAAAATTACAATCTGAGACCTATTGATCTGAAGTCTGTTGCACTTCCACCTCTGTTAGGAACTGTCTGACAGAGAAAAACCATTGAATGAGGGACATTTTGGACTGAGTAACATAACCAAAAAAGCAGCACTCCCTCTCTCAAGATACACTTAGAAAGCACTTGATTTCAAGGGGGTGCCAGGAATTGAATGTGAGAAATTGTCTAATAAGGGACATTTTTCACTGAGTAAAATATTCTAAAAAAGAGTCCTCTACTCTCAAAATACTCTTTGAAAGCACTTGATTTTAAGGGGGCATCAGGATTTGAACCTGGGACCTCTTGATCTGCAGTCAAATGCTCTACCACTGAGCTATACCCCCTCTGCTAGAAACTGTCTAAAGGTGGAAAAATTGTCTAATAAGGGACATTATAGCTGGAGATCAACAAAAACTGATAAAGAAAACCTTCTCTCTGAAAACATACCTAGGTAAAATATTTGATTTCAAGATGACAAAAAATTACAATCTGAGACCTATTGATCTGAAGTCTGTTGCACTTCCACCTCTGTTAGGAACTGTCTGACAGAGAAAAACCATTGAATGAGGGACATTTTGGACTGAGTAACATAACCAAAAAAGCAGCACTCCCTCTCTCAAGATACACTTAGAAAGCACTTGATTTCAAGGGGGTGCCAGGAATTGAACGTGAGAAATTGTCTAATAAGGGACATTTTTCACTGAGTAAAATATTCTAAAAAAAGAGTCTACTCTCAAAATACTCTTTGAAAGAACTTGATTTTAAGGGGGCATCAGGATTTGAACCTGGGACCTCTTGATCTGCAGTCAAATGCTCTACCACTGAGCTATACCCCTCTGCTAGAAACTGTCTAAAGGTGGAAAAATTGTCTAATAAGGGACATTATAGCAGGAGATCAACAAAAACTGATAAAGAAAACCTTCTCTCTGAAAACATACCTAGGTAAAATATTTGATTTCAAGATGACAAAAAAATTACAATCTGAGACCTATTGATCTGAAGTCTGTTGCACTTCCACCTCTGTTAGGAACTGTCTGACAGAGAAAAACCATTGAATGAGGGACATTTTGGACTGAGTAACATAACCAAAAAGCAGCACTCCCTCTCTCAAGATACACTTAGAAAGCACTTGATTTCAAGGGGTGCCAGGAATTGAATGTGAGAAATTGTCTAATAAGGGACATTTTTCACTGAGTAAAATATTCTAAAAAAAGAGTCTACTCTCAAAATACTCTTTGAAAGAACTTGATTTTAAGGGGGCATCAGGATTTAATCCTGGAACCTCTTGATCTGCAGTCAAATGCTCTACCACTGAGCTATACCCCTCTGCTAGAAACTGTCTAAAGGTGGAAAAATTGTCTAATAAGGGAAATTATAGCTGGAGATCAACAAAAACTGATAAAGAACACCTTCTCTCTGAAAACATACCTAGGTAAAATATTTGATTTCAAGATGACAAAAAATTACAATCTGAGACCTATTGATCTGAAGTCTGTTGCACTTCCACCTCTGTTAGGAACTGTCTGACAGAGAAAAACCATTGAATGAGGGACATTTTGGACTGAGTAACATAACCAAAAAAGCAGCACTCCCTCTCTCAAGATACACTTAGAAAGCACTTGATTTCAAGGGGGTGCCAGGAATTGAACGTGAGAAATTGTCTAATAAGGGACATTTTTCACTGAGTAAAATATTCTAAAAAAAGAGTCTACTCTCAAAATACTCTTTGAAAGAACTTGATTTTAAGGGGGCATCAGGATTTAATCCTGGAACCTCTTGATCTGCAGTCAAATGCTCTACCACTGAGCTATACCCCCTCTGCTAGAAACTGTCTAAAGGTGGAAAAATTGTCTAATAAGGGACATTATGGCTGGAGATCAACATAAAACTGATAAAGAAAACCTTCTCTCTGAAAACATACCGAGGTAAAATATTTGATTTCAAGATGACAAAAAAATTACAATCTGAGACCTATTGATCTGAATTCTGTTGCACTTCCACCTCTGTTAGGAACTGTCTGACAGAGAAAAACCATGGAATGAGGGACATTTTGGACTGAGTAACATAACCAAAAAAGCAGCACTCCCTCTCTCAAGATACACTTAGAAAGCACTTGATTTCAAGGGGGTGCCAGGAATTGAACGTGAGAAATTGTCTAATAAGGGACATTTTTCACTGAGTAAAATATTATAAAAAAGAGTCCTCTACTCTCAAAATACTCTTTGAAAGGACTTGATTTTAAGGGGGCATCAGGATTTGAACCTGGGACCTCTTGATCTGCAGTCAAATGCTCTACCACTGAGCTATACCCCCTCTGCTAGAAAATATCTAAAGGTGGAAAAAAATTATAATGAGGGACATTATAGCAGGAGATCAAGAAAAACTGATAAAGAAAACCTTCTCTCTGAAAACATACCTAGGTAAAATATTTGATTTCAAGATGACAAAAGAATTACAAACTGAGACCTATTGATCTGAAGTCTGTTGCACTTCCACCTCTGTTAGGAAATGTCTGACAGAGAAAAACCATTGAATGAGGGACATTTTGGACTGAGTAACATAACCAAAAAAGCAGCACTCCCTCTCTCAAGATACACTTAGAAAGCACTTGATTTCAAGGGGGTGCCAGGAATTGAATGTGAGAAATTGTCTAATAAGGGACATTTTTCACTGAGTAAAATATTCTAAAAAAGAGTCCTCTACCCTCAAAATAATCTTTTGAAAGCACTTGACTTAAGGGGGCATCAGGATTTGAACCTGGGACCTCTTGATCTGCAGTCAAATGCTCTACCACTGAGAAATACCCCCTCTGCTAGAAACTGTCTAAAGGTGGAAAAATTGTCTAATAAGGGACATTATGGCTGGAGATCAACATAAAACTGATAAAGAAAACCTTCTCTCTGAAAACATACCGAGGTAAAATATTTGATTTCAAGATGACAAAAAAATTACAATCTGAGACCTATTGATCTGAAGTCTGTGCACTTCCACCTCTGTTAGGAAATGTCTGACAGAGAAAAACCATTGAATGAGGGACATTTTGGACTGAGTAACATAACCAAAAAAGCAGCACTCCCTCTCTCAAGATACACTTAGAAAGCACTTGATTTCAAGGGGGTGCCAGGAATTGAATGTGAGAAATTGTCTAATAAGGGACATTTTTCACTGAGTAAAATATTCTAAAAAAGAGTCCTCTACCCTCAAAATAATCTTTTGAAAGCACTTGACTTAAGGGGGCATCAGGATTTGAACCTGGGACCTCTTGATCTGCAGTCAAATGCTCTACCACTGAGAAATACCCCCTCTGCTAGAAACTGTCTAAAGGTGGAAAAATTGTCTAATAAGGGACATTATGGCTGGAGATCAACATAAAACTGATAAAGAAAACCTTCTCTCTGAAAACATACCGAGGTAAAATATTTGATTTCAAGATGACAAAAAAATTACAATCTGAGACCTATTGATCTGAAGTCTGTGCACTTCCACCTCTGTTAGGAAATGTCTGACAGAGAAAAACCATTGAATGAGGGACATTTTGGACTGAGTAACATAACCAAAAAAGCAGCACTCCCTCTCTCAAGATACACTTAGAAAGCACTTGATTTCAAGGGGGTGCCAGGAATTGAACGTGAGAAATTGTCTAATAAGGGACATTTTTCACTGAGTAAAATATTCTAAAAAAAGAGTCTACTCTCAAAATACTCTTTGAAAGAACTTGATTTTAAGGGGGCATCAGGATTTAATCCTGGAACCTCTTGATCTGCAGTCAAATGTTCTACCACTGAGCTATACCCCCTCTGCTAGAAACTGTCTAAAGGTGGAAAAATAGTCTAATAAGGGAAATTATAGCTGGAGATCAACAAAAACTGATAAAGAACACCTTCTCTCTGAAAACATACCTAGGTAAAATATTTGATTTCAAGATGACAAAAAAATTACAATCTGAGACATATTGATCTGAAGTCTGTTGCACTTCCACCTCTGTTAGGAAATGTCTGACAGAGAAAAACCATTGAATGAGGGACATTTTGGACTGAGTAACATAACCAAAAAAGCAGCACTCCCTCTCTCAAGATACACTTAGAAAGCACTTGATTTCAAGGGGGTGCCAGGAATTGTACGTGAGAAATTGTCTAATAAGGGACATTTTTCACTGAGTAAAATATTCTAAAAAAAAAGTCTACTCTCAAAATACTCTTTGAAAGAACTTGATTTTAAGGGGGCATCAGGATTTGAACCTGGGACTTCTTGATCTGCAGTCAAATGCTCTACCACTGAGCTATACCCCCTCTACCAGAAACTATATATAGGTGGAAAAAAATTATAATAAGGGACATTATAGCAGGAGATCAACAAAAACTGATAAAGAAAACCTTCTCTCTGAAAACATACCTAGGTAAAATATTTGATTTCAAGATGACAAAAGAATTACAACCTGAGACCTATTGATCTGAAGTCTGTTGCACTTCCACCAGTGTTAGGAACTGTCTGACAGAGAAAAAACATTGAATGAGGGACATTTTGGACTGAGTAACATAACCAAAAAAGCAGCACTCCCTCTCTCAAGATACACTTAAAAAGCACTTGATTTCAAGGGGGTGCCAGGGATTGAACGTGAGAAATTGTCTAATAAGGGACATTTTTCACTGAGTAAAATATTATAAAAAAGAGTCCTCTACTCTCAAAATACTCTTTGAAAGGACTTGATTTTAAGGGGGCATCAGGATTTGAACCTGGGACCTCTTGATCTGCAGTCAAATGCTCTACCACTGAGCTATACCCCCTCTACCAGAAAATATCTAAAGGTGGAAAAAATTATAATAAGGGACATTATAGCAGGAGATCAACAAAAACTGATAAAGAAAACCTTCTCTCTGAAAACATACCTAGGTAAAATATTTGATTTCAAGATGACAAAAAAATTACAATCTGAGACCTATTGATCTGAAGTCTGTTGCACTTCCACCTCTGTTAGGAACTGTCTGACAGAGAAAAACCATTGAATGAGGGACATTTTGGACTGAGTAACATAACCAAAAAAGCAGCACTCCCTCTCTCAAGATACACTTAGAAAGCACTTGATTTCAAGGGGGTGCCAGGAATTGAACGTGAGAAATTGTCTAATAAGGGACATTTTTCACTGAGTAAAATATTCTAAAAAAAGAGTCTACTCTCAAAATACTCTTTGAAAGAACTTGATTTTAAGGGGGCATCAGGATTTAATCCTGGAACCTCTTGATCTGCAGTCAAATGCTCTACCACTGAGCTATACCCCTCTGCTAGAAACTGTCTAAAGGTGGAAAAATTGTCTAATAAGGGAAATTATAGCTGGAGATCAACAAAAACTGATAAAGAACACCTTCTCTCTGAAAACATACCTAGGTAAAATATTTGATTTCAAGATGACAAAAAAATTACAATCTGAGACATATTGATCTGAAGTCTGTTGCACTTCCACCTCTGTTAGGAACTGTCTGACAGAGAAAAACCATTGAATGAGGGACATTTTGGACTGAGTAACATAACCAAAAAAGCAGCACTCCCTCTCTCAAGATACACTTAGAAAGCACTTGATTTCAAGGGGGTGCCAGGAATTGAACGTGAGAAATTGTCTAATAAGGGACATTTTTCACTGAGTAAAATATTCTAAAAAAAGAGTCTACTCTCAAAATACTCTTTGAAAGAACTTGATTTTAAGGGGGCATCAGGATTTAATCCTGGAACCTCTTGATCTGCAGTCAAATGCTCTACCACTGAGCTATACCCCTCTGCTAGAAACTGTCTAAAGGTGGAAAAATTGTCTAATAAGGGACATTATAGCTGGAGATCAACAAAAACTGATAAAGAAAACCTTCTCTCTGAAAACATACCTAGGTAAAATATTTGATTTCAAGATGACAAAAAAATTACAATCTGAGACCTATTGATCTGAAGTCTGTTGCACTTCCACCTCTGTTAGGAACTGTCTGACAGAGAAAAACCATGGAATGAGGGACATTTTGGACTGAGTAACATAACCAAAAAAGCAGCACTCCCTCTCTCAAGATACACTTAGAAAGCACTTGATTTCAAGGGGGTGCCAGGAATTGAACGTGAGAAATTGTCTAATAAGGGACATTTTTCACTGAGTAAAATATTATAAAAAAGAGTCCTCTACTCTCAAAATACTCTTTGAAAGGACTTGATTTTAAGGGGGCATCAGGATTTGAACCTGGGACCTCTTGATCTGCAGTCAAATGCTCTACCACTGAGCTATACCCCCTCTGCTAGAAAATATCTAAAGGTGGAAAAAAATTATAATGAGGGACATTATAGCAGGAGATCAAGAAAAACTGATAAAGAAAACCTTCTCTCTGAAAACATACCTAGGTAAAATATTTGATTTCAAGATGACAAAAGAATTACAAACTGAGACCTATTGATCTGAAGTCTGTTGCACTTCCACCTCTGTTAGGAAATGTCTGACAGAGAAAAACCATTGAATGAGGGACATTTTGGACTGAGTAACATAACCAAAAAAGCAGCACTCCCTCTCTCAAGATACACTTAGAAAGCACTTGATTTCAAGGGGGTGCCAGGAATTGAATGTGAGAAATTGTCTAATAAGGGACATTTTTCACTGAGTAAAATATTCTAAAAAAAAGAGTCCTACTCTCAAAATAATCTTTGAAAGAACTTGATTTAAGGGGGCATCAGGATTTGAACCTGGGACCTCTTGATCTGCAGTCAAATGCTCTACCACTGAGAAATACCCCTCTGCTAGAAACTGTCTAAAGGTGGAAAAATTGTCTAATAAGGGACATTATGGCTGGAGATCAACATAAAACTGATAAAGAAAACCTTCTCTCTGAAAACATACCTAGGTAAAATATTTGATTTCAAGATGACAAAAAATTACAATCTGAGACCTATTGATCTGAAGTCTGTTGCACTTCCACCTCTGTTAGGAACTGTCTGACAGAGAAAAACCATTGAATGAGGGACATTTTGGACTGAGTAACATAACCAAAAAGCAGCACTCCCTCTCTCAAGATACACTTAGAAAGCACTTGATTTCAAGGGGGTGCCAGGAATTGAATGTGAGAAATTGTCTAATAAGGGACATTTTTCACTGAGTAAAATATTCTAAAAAAGAGCACTCTACCCTCAAAATAATCTTTTGAAAGCACTTGATTTTAAGGGGGCATCAGGATTTGAACCTGGGACCTCTTGATCTGCAGTCAAATGCTCTACCACTGAGAAATACCCCTCTGCTAGAAACTGTCTAAAGGTGGAAAAATTGTCTAATAAGGGACATTATAGCTGGAGATCAACAAAAACTGATAAAGAAAACCTTCTCTCTGAAAACATACCGAGGTAAAATATTTGATTTCAAGATGACAAAAAAATTACAATCTGAGACCTATTGATCTGAAGTCTGTGCACTTCCACCTCTGTTAGGAAATGTCTGACAGAGAAAAACCATTGAATGAGGGACATTTTGGACTGAGTAACATAACCAAAAAAGCAGCACTCCCTCTCTCAAGATACACTTAGAAAGCACTTGATTTCAAGGGGGTGCCAGGAATTGAACGTGAGAAATTGTCTAATAAGGGACATTTTTCACTGAGTAAAATATTCTAAAAAAAGAGTCTACTCTCAAAATACTCTTTGAAAGAACTTGATTTTAAGGGGGCATCAGGATTTAATCCTGGAACCTCTTGATCTGCAGTCAAATGCTCTACCACTGAGCTATACCCCCTCTGCTAGAAACTGTCTAAAGGTGGAAAAATTGTCTAATAAGGGAAATTATAGCTGGAGATCAACAAAAACTGATAAAGAACACCTTCTCTCTGAAAACATACCTAGGTAAAATATTTGATTTCAAGATGACAAAAAAATTACAATCTGAGACATATTGATCTGAAGTCTGTTGCACTTCCACCTCTGTTAGGAAATGTCTGACAGAGAAAAACCATTGAATGAGGGACATTTTGGACTGAGTAACATAACCAAAAAAGCAGCACTCCCTCTCTCAAGATACACTTAGAAAGCACTTGATTTCAAGGGGGTGCCAGGAATTGAACGTGAGAAATTGTCTAATAAGGGACATTTTTCACTGAGTAAAATATTCTAAAAAAGAGTCTACTCTCAAAATACTCTTTGAAAGAACTTGATTTTAAGGGGGCATCAGGATTTGAACCTGGGACCTCTTGATCTGCAGTCAAATGCTCTACCACTGAGCTATACCCCCTCTACCAGAAACTATCTAAAGGTGGAAAAAAATTATAATAAGGGACATTATAGCAGGAGATCAACAAAAACTGATAAAGAAAACCTTCTCTCTGAAAACATACCTAGGTAAAATATTTGATTTCAAGATGACAAAAGAATTACAACCTGAGACCTATTGATCTGAAGTCTGTTGCACTTCCACCAGTGTTAGGAACTGTCTGACAGAGAAAAACCATTGAATGAGGGACATTTTGGACTGAGTAACATAACCAAAAAAGCAGCACTCCCTCTCTCAAGATACACTTAAAAAGCACTTGATTTCAAGGGGGTGCCAGGGATTGAACGTGAGAAATTGTCTAATAAGGGACATTTTTCACTGAGTAAAATATTATAAAAAAGAGTCCTCTACTCTCAAAATACTCTTTGAAAGGACTTGATTTTAAGGGGGCATCAGGATTTGAACCTGGGACCTCTTGATCTGCAGTCAAATGCTCTACCACTGAGCTATACCCCCTCTACCAGAAAATATCTAAAGGTGGAAAAAATTATAATAAGGGACATTATAGCAGGAGATCAACAAAAACTGATAAAGAAAACCTTCTCTCTGAAAACATACCTAGGTAAAATATTTGATTTCAAGATGACAAAAAATTACAATCTGAGACCTATTGATCTGAAGTCTGTTGCACTTCCACCTCTGTTAGGAACTGTCTGACAGAGAAAAACCATTGAATGAGGGACATTTTGGACTGAGTAACATAACCAAAAAGCAGCACTCCCTCTCTCAAGATACACTTAGAAAGCACTTGATTTCAAGGGGGTGCCAGGAATTGAACGTGAGAAATTGTCTAATAAGGGACATTTTTCACTGAGTAAAATATTCTAAAAAAAGAGTCTACTCTCAAAATACTCTTTGAAAGAACTTGATTTTAAGGGGGCATCAGGATTTAATCCTGGAACCTCTTGATCTGCAGTCAAATGCTCTACCACTGAGCTATACCCCTCTGCTAGAAACTGTCTAAAGGTGGAAAAATTGTCTAATAAGGGAAATTATAGCTGGAGATCAACAAAAACTGATAAAGAACACCTTCTCTCTGAAAACATACCTAGGTAAAATATTTGATTTCAAGATGACAAAAAAATTACAATCTGAGACATATTGATCTGAAGTCTGTTGCACTTCCACCTCTGTTAGGAACTGTCTGACAGAGAAAAACCATTGAATGAGGGACATTTTGGACTGAGTAACATAACCAAAAAAGCAGCACTCCCTCTCTCAAGATACACTTAGAAAGCACTTGATTTCAAGGGGGTGCCAGGAATTGAACGTGAGAAATTGTCTACTAAGGGATTTTTTTCACTGAGTAAAATATTCTAAAAAAGAGTCTACTCTCAAAATACTCTTTGAAAGAACTTGATTTTAAGGTGGCATCAGGATTTGAACCTGGGACCTCTTGATCTGCAGTCAAATGCTCTACCACTGAGCTATACCCCCTCTGCTAGAAACTATCTAAAGGTGGAAAAAAATTATAATAAGGGACATTATAGCAGGAGATCAACAAAAACTGATAAAGAAAACCTTCTCTCTGAAAACATACCTAGGTAAAATATTTGATTTCAAGATGACAAAAGAATTACAACCTGAGACCTATTGATCTGAAGTCTGTTGCACTTCCACCTCTGTTAGGAACTGTCTGACAGAGAAAAACCATTGAATGAGGGACATTTTGGACTGAGTAACATAACCAAAAAAGCACTCCCTCTCTCAAGATACACTTAAAAGCACTTGATTTCAAGGGGTGCCAGGAATTGAACGTGAGAAATTGTCTAATAAGGGACATTTTTCACTGAGTAAAATATTATAAAAAAGAGTCCTCTACTCTCAAAATACTCTTTGAAAGCACTTGATTTTAAGGGGGCATCAGGATTTGAACCTGGGACCTCTTGATCTGCAGTCAAATGCTCTACCACTGAGCTATACCCCCTCTACCAGAAAATATCTAAAGGTGGAAAAAAATTATAATAAGGGACATTATAGCAGGAGATCAACAAAAACTGATAAAGAAAACCTTCTCTCTGAAAACATACCTAGGTAAAATATTTGATTTCAAGATGACAAAAAATTACAATCTGAGACCTATTGATCTGAAGTCTGTTGCACTTCCACCTCTGTTAGGAACTGTCTGACAGAGAAAAACCATTGAATGAGGGACATTTTGGACTGAGTAACATAACCAAAAAAGCAGCACTCCCTCTCTCAAGATACACTTAGAAAGCACTTGATTTCAAGGGGGTGCCAGGAATTGAATGTGAGAAATTGTCTAATAAGGGACATTTTTCACTGAGTAAAATATTCTAAAAAAAGAGTCTACTCTCAAAATACTCTTTGAAAGAACTTGATTTTAAGGGGGCATCAGGATTTAATCCTGGAACCTCTTGATCTGCAGTCAAATGCTCTACCACTGAGCTATACCCCCTCTGCTAGAAACTGTCTAAAGGTGGAAAAATTGTCTAATAAGGGAAATTATAGCTGGAGATCAACAAAAACTGATAAAGAACACCTTCTCTCTGAAAACATACCTAGGTAAAATATTTGATTTCAAGATGACAAAAAATTACAATCTGAGACCTATTGATCTGAAGTCTGTTGCACTTCCACCTCTGTTAGGAACTGTCTGACAGAGAAAAACCATTGAATGAGGGACATTTTGGACTGAGTAACATAACCAAAAAAGCAGCACTCCCTCTCTCAAGATACACTTAGAAAGCACTTGATTTCAAGGGGGTGCCAGGAATTGAACGTGAGAAATTGTCTAATAAGGGACATTTTTCACTGAGTAAAATATTCTAAAAAAGAGTCCTCTACTCTCAAAATACTCTTTGAAAGCACTTGATTTTAAGGGGGCATCAGGATTTGAACCTGGGACCTCTTGATCTGCAGTCAAATGCTCTACCACTGAGCTATACCCCCTCTGCCAGAAAATATCTAAAGGTGGAAAAAATTATAATAAGGGACATTATAGCAGGAGATCAAGAAAAACTGATAAAGAAAACCTTCTCTCTGAAAACATACCTAGGTAAAATATTTGATTTCAAGATGACAAAATAATTACAACCTGAGACCTATTGATCTGAAGTCTGTTGCACTTCCACCTCTGTTAGGAACTGTCTGACAGAGAAAAACCATTGAATGAGGGACATTTTGGACTGAGTAACATAACCAAAAAGCAGCACTCCCTCTCTCAAGATACACTTAGAAAGCACTTGATTTCAAGGGGTGCCAGGAATTGAATGTGAGAAATTGTCTAATAAGGGACATTTTTCACTGAGTAAAATATTATAAAAAAGAGTCCTCTACCCTCAAAATAATCTTTTGAAAGCACTTGATTTTAAGGGGGCATCAGGATTTGAACCTGGGACCTCTTGATCTGCAGTCAAATGCTCTACCACTGAGCTATACCCCTCTGCTAGAAACTGTCTAAAGGTGGAAAAATTGTCTAATAAGGGACATTATAGCTGGAGATCAACAAAAACTGATAAAGAAAACCTTCTCTCTGAAAACATACCTAGGTAAAATATTTGATTTCAAGATGACAAAAAAATTACAATCTGAGACATATTGATCTGAAGTCTGTTGCACTTCCACCTCTGTTAGGAACTGTCTGACAGAGAAAAACCATTGAATGAGGGACATTTTGGACTGAGTAACATAACCAAAAAAGCAGCACTCCCTCTCTCAAGATACACTTAGAAAGCACTTGATTTCAAGGGGGTGCCAGGGATTGAACGTGAGAAATTGTCTAATAAGGGACATTTTTCACTGAGTAAAATATTATAAAAAAGAGTCCTCTACTCTCAAAATACTCTTTGAAAGGACTTGATTTTAAGGGGGCATCAGGATTTGAACCTGGGACCTCTTGATCTGCAGTCAAATGCTCTACCACTGAGCTATACCCCTCTGCTAGAAACTATCTAAAGGTGGAAAAAAATTATAATAAGGGACATTATAGCAGGAGATCAACAAAAACTGATAAAGAAAACCTTCTCTCTGAAAACATACCTAGGTAAAATATTTGATTTCAAGATGACAAAAAATTACAACCTGAGACCTATTGATCTGAAGTCTGTTGCACTTCCACCTCTGTTAGGAACTGTCTGACAGAGAAAAACCATTGAATGAGGGACATTTTGGACTGAGTAACATAACCAAAAAAGCAGCACTCCCTCTCTCAAGATACACTTAGAAAGCACTTGATTTCAAGGGGGTGCCAGGAATTGAACGTGAGAAATTGTCTAATAAGGGACATTTTTCACTGAGTAAAATATTCTAAAAAAGAGTCCTCTACTCTCAAAATACTATTTGGAAAGCACTTGATTTTAAGGGGGCATCAGGATTTGAACCTGGGACCTCTTGATCTGCAGTCAAATGCTCTACCACTGAGCTATACCCCCTCTGCTAGAAACTGTCTAAAGGTGGAAAAATTGTCTAATAAGGGACATTATGGCTGGAGATCAACATAAAACTGATAAAGAAAACCTTCTCTCTGAAAACATACCTAGGTAAAATATTTGATTTCAAGATGACAAAAAAATTACAATCTGAGACCTATTGATCTGAAGTCTGTTGCACTTCCACCTCTGTTAGGAACTGTCTGACAGAGAAAAACCATGGAATGAGGGACATTTTGGACTGAGTAACATAACCAAAAAAGCAGCACTCCCTCTCTCAAGATACACTTAGAAAGCACTTGATTTCAAGGGGGTGCCAGGAATTGAACGTGAGAAATTGTCTAATAAGGGACATTTTTCACTGAGTAAAATATTCTAAAAAAAGAGTCTACTCTCAAAATACTCTTTGAAAGAACTTGATTTTAAGGGGGCATCAGGATTTGAACCTGGGACCTCTTGATCTGCAGTCAAATGCTCTACCACTGAGCTATACCCCCTCTACCAGAAACTATCTAAAGGTGGAAAAAATTATAATAAGGGACATTATAGCAGGAGATCAACAAAAACTGATAAAGAAAACCTTCTCTCTGAAAACATACCTAGGTAAAATATTTGATTTCAAGATGACAAAAAAATTACAATCTGAGACCTATTGATCTGAAGTCTGTTGCACTTCCACCTCTGTTAGGAACTGTCTGACAGAGAAAAACCATTGAATGAGGGACATTTTGGACTGAGTAACATAACCAAAAAGCAGCACTCCCTCTCTCAAGATACACTTAGAAAGCACTTGATTTCAAGGGGTGCCAGGAATTGAACGTGAGAAATTGTCTAATAAGGGACATTTTTCACTGAGTAAAATATTCTAAAAAAAGAGTCTACTCTCAAAATACTCTTTGAAAGAACTTGATTTTAAGGGGGCATCAGGATTTAATCCTGGAACCTCTTGATCTGCAGTCAAATGCTCTACCACTGAGCTATACCCCCTCTGCTAGAAACTGTCTAAAGGTGGAAAAATTGTCTAATAAGGGAAATTATAGCTGGAGATCAACAAAAACTGATAAAGAACACCTTCTCTCTGAAAACATACCTAGGTAAAATATTTGATTTCAAGATGACAAAAAATTACAATCTGAGACCTATTGATCTGAAGTCTGTTGCACTTCCACCTCTGTTAGGAACTGTCTGACAGAGAAAAACCATTGAATGAGGGACATTTTGGACTGAGTAACATAACCAAAAAAGCAGCACTCCCTCTCTCAAGATACACTTAGAAAGCACTTGATTTCAAGGGGGTGCCAGGAATTGAACGTGAGAAATTGTCTAATAAGGGACATTTTTCACTGAGTAAAATATTCTAAAAAAAGAGTCTACTCTCAAAATACTCTTTGAAAGAACTTGATTTTAAGGGGGCATCAGGATTTAATCCTGGAACCTCTTGATCTGCAGTCAAATGCTCTACCACTGAGCTATACCCCTCTGCTAGAAACTGTCTAAAGGTGGAAAAATTGTCTAATAAGGGACATTATAGCAGGAGATCAACAAAAACTGATAAAGAAAACCTTCTCTCTGAAAACATACCTAGGTAAAATATTTGATTTCAAGATGACAAAAAATTACAATCTGAGACCTATTGATCTGAAGTCTGTTGCACTTCCACCTCTGTTAGGAACTGTCTGACAGAGAAAAACCATTGAATGAGGGACATTTTGGACTGAGTAACATAACCAAAAAAGCAGCACTCCCTCTCTCAAGATACACTTAGAAAGCACTTGATTTCAAGGGGGTGCCAGGAATTGAACGTGAGAAATTGTCTAATAAGGGATTTTTTTCACTGAGTAAAATATTCTAAAAAAGAGTCCTCTACTCTCAAAATACTGTTTAAAAGCACTTGATTTTAAGGGGGCATCAGGATTTGAACCTGGGACCTCTTGATCTGCAGTCAAATGCTCTACCACTGAGCTATAACCCCTCTACCAGAAAATATCTAAAGGTGGAAAAAAATTATAATAAGGGACATTATAGCAGGAGATCAACAAAAACTGATAAAGAAAACCTTCTCTCTGAAAACATACCTAGGTAAAATATTTGATTTCAAGATGACAAAATAATTACAACCTGAGACCTATTGATCTGAAGTCTGTTGCACTTCCACCTCTGTTAGGAACTGTCTGACAGAGAAAAACCATTGAATGAGGGACATTTTGGACTGAGTAACATAACCAAAAAAGCAGCACTCCCTCTCTCAAGATACACTTAGAAAGCACTTGATTTCAAGGGGGTGCCAGGGATTGAACGTGAGAAATTGTCTAATAAGGGACATTTTTCACTGAGTAAAATATTATAATAAAGAGTCCTCTACTCTCAAAATACTGTTTGAAAGGACTTGATTTTAAGGGGGCATAAGGATTTGATCCTGGGACCTCTTGATCTGCAGTCAAATGCTCTACCACTGAGCTATACCCACTATGCTAGAAACTGTCTAAAGGTGGAAAAATTGTCTAATAAGGGAAATTATAGCTGGAGATCAACAAAAACTGATAAAGAACACCTTCTCTCTGAAAACATACCTAGGTAAAATATTTGATTTCAAGATGACAAAACAATTACAATCTGAGACCTATTGATCTGAAGTCTGTTGCACTTCCACCTCTGTTAGGACCTGTCTGACAGAGAAAAACCATGGAATGAGGGACATTTTGGACTGAGTAACATAACCAAAAAAGCAGCACTCCCTCTCTCAAGATACACTTAGAAAGCACTTGATTTCAAGGGGGTGCCAGGAATTGAACGTGAGAAATTGTCTAATAAGGGATTTTTTTCACTGAGTAAAATATTATAAAAAATTGTCTACTCTCAAAATACTCTTTGAAAGGACTTGATTTTAAGGGGGCATCAGGATTTGATCCTGGGATCTCTTGATCTGCAGTCAAATGCTCTACCACTGAGCTATACCCACTATGCTAGAAACTGTCTAAAGATGGAAAAATTGTCTAATAAGGGACATTATGGCTGGAGATCAACATAAAACTGATAAAGAAAACCTTCTCTCTGAAAACATACCTAGGTTAAATATTTGATTTCAAGATGACAAAATAATTACAACCTGAGACCTATTGATCTGAATTCTGTTGCACTTCCACCTCTGTTAGGAACTGTCTGACAGAGAAAAACCATTGAATGAGGGACATTTTGGACTGAGTAACATAACCAAAAAAGCAGCACTCCCTCTCTCAAGATACACTTAGAAAGCACTTGATTTCAAGGGGGTGCCAGGGATTGAACGTGATAAATTGTCTAATAAGGGACATTTTTCACTGAGTAAAATATTATACAAAAGAGTCCTCTACTCTCAAAATACTCTTTGAAAGGACTTGATTTTAAGGGGGCATCAGGATTTGATCCTGGGACCTCTTGATCTGCAGTCAAATGCTCTACCACTGAGCTATACCCCTCTGCTAGAAACTATCTAAAGGTGGAAAAAAATTATAATAAGGGACATTATAGCAGGAGATCAACAAAAACTGATAAAGAAAACCTTCTCTCTGAAAACATACCTACGTAAAATATTTGATTTCAAGATGACAAAACAATTACAATCTGAGACCTATTGATCTGAAGTCTGTTGCACTTCCACCTCTGTTAGGAACTGTCTGACAGAGAAAAAACATTGAATGAGGGACATTTTGGACTGAGTAACACAACCAAAAAAGCAGCACTCCCTCTCTCAAGATACACTTAGAAAGCACTTGATTTCAAGGGGGTGCCAAGTATTGAACGTGAGAAATTGTCTAATAAGGGACATTTTTCACTGAGTAAAATATTCTAAAAAAGAGTCCTCTACCCTCAAAATAATCTTTTGAAAGCACTTGACTTAAGGGGGCATCAGGATTTGAACCTGAGACCTCTTGATCTGCAGTCAAATGCTCTACCACTGAGCTATACCCCCTCTAACAGAAACTATATAAAGGTGGAAAAAAAATATAATAAGGGACATTATAGCAGGAGATCAACAAAAACTGATAAAGAAAACCTTCTCTCTGAAAACATACCTAGGTAAAATATTTGATTTCAAGATGACAAAAAAATTACAACCTGAGACCTATTGATCTGAAGTCTGTTGCACTTCCACCTCTGTTAGGAACTGTCTGACAGAGAAAAACCATTGAATAAGGGACATTTTGGACTGAGTAACATAACCAAAAAGCAGCACTCCCTCTCTCAAGATACACTTAGAAAGCACTTGATTTCAAGGGGTGCCAGGAATTGAATGTGAGAAATTGTCTAATAAGGGACATTTTTCACTGAGTAAAATATTCTAAAAAAGAGTCTACTCTCAAAATACTCTTTGAAAGAACTTGATTTTAGGAATTGGTGATAAATTGTCTAATAAGGGACATTTTTCACTGAGTAAAATTTCTAAAAAGAGTCCTGGCACTTGATTTTAAGGGGGCATCAAGATTTAATCCTGGGACCTCTTGATCTGCAGTCAAATGCTCTACCACTGAGCTATACCCCCTCTGCTAGAAACTATCTAAAGGTGGAAAAATGGTCTAATAAGGGACATTATAGCTGGAGATCAACAAAAACTGATAAAGAACACCTTCTCTCTGAAAACATACCTAGGTAAAATATTTGATTTCAAGATGACAAAAAAATTACAACCTGAGACCTATTGATCTGAAGTCTGTTGCACTTCCACCTCTGTTAGGAACTGTCTGACAGAGAAAAACCATTGAATGAGGGACATTTTGGACTGAGTAACATAACCAAAAAAGCAGCACTCCCTCTCTCAAGATACACTTAAAAAGCACTTGATTTCAAGGGGGTGCCAGGGATTGAATGTGAGAAATTGTCTAATAAGGGACATTTTTCACTGAGTAAAATATTCTAAAAAAAGAGTCTACTCTCAAAATACTCTTTGAAAGAACTTGATTTTAAGGGGGTGCCAGGAATTGAACGTGATAAATTGTCTAATAAGGGACATTTTTCACTGAGTAAAATATTCTAAAAAAGAGTCCTCTACTCTCAAAATACTCTTTGAAAGCACTTGATTTTAAGGGGGCATCAAGATTTAATCCTGGGACCTCTTGATCTGCAGTCAAATGCTCTACCACTGAGCTATACCCCCTCTACCAGAAAATATCTAAAGGTGGAAAAAAATTATAATAAGGGACATTATAGCAGGAGATCAACAAAAACTGATAAAGAAAACCTTCTCTCTGAAAACATACCTAGGTAAAATATTTGATTTCAAGATGACAAAAGAATTACAACCTGAGACCTATTGATCTGAAGTCTGTTGCACTTCCACCAGTGTTAGGAACTGTCTGACAGAGAAAAACCATTGAATGAGGGACATTTTGGACTGAGTAACATAACCAAAAAAGCAGCACTCCCTCTCTCAAGATACACTTAAAAAGCACTTGATTTCAAGGGGGTGCCAGGGATTGAACGTGAGAAATTGTCTAATAAGGGACATTTTTCACTGAGTAAAATATTATAAAAAAGAGTCCTCTACTCTCAAAATACTCTTTGAAAGGACTTGATTTTAAGGGGGAATCAGGATTTGATCCTGGGACCTCTTGATCTGCAGTCAAATGCTCTACCACTGAGCTATACCCTCTCTGCTAGAAACTATCTAAAGGTGGAAAAAAATTATAATAAGGGACATTATAGCAGGAGATCAACAAAAACTGATAAAGAAAACCTTCTCTCTGAAAACATACCTAGGTAAAATATTTGATTTCAAGATGACAAAAGAATTACAACCTGAGACCTATTGATCTGAAGTCTGTTGCACTTCCACCAGTGTTAGGAACTGTCTGACAGAGAAAAACCATTGAATGAGGGACATTTTGGACTGAGTAACATAACCAAAAAAGCAGCACTCCCTCTCTCAAGATACACTTAAAAAGCACTTGATTTCAAGGAGGTGCCAGGGATTGAACGTGAGAAATTGTCTAATAAGGGACATTTTTCACTGAGTAAAATATTATAAAAAAGAGTCATCTGCTCTCAAAATACTCTTTGAATGGACTTGATTTTAAGGGGGCATCAGGATTTGATCCTGGGACCTCTTGATCTGCAGTCAAATGCTCTACCACTGAGCTATACCTCCTCTGACAGAAACTATATAAAGGTGGAAAAAAATTATAATAAGGGACATTATAGCAGGAGATCAACAAAAACTGATAAAGAAAACCTTCTCTCTGAAAACATACCTAGGTAAAATATTTGATTTCAAGATGACAAAACAATTACAATCTGAGACCTATTGATCTGAAGTCTGTTGCACTTCCACCTCTGTTAGGAACTGTCTGACAGAGAAAAACCATTGAATGAGGGACATTTTGGACTGAGTAACATAACCAAAAAAGCAGCACTCCCTCTCTCAAGATACACTTAGAAAGCACTTGATTTCAAGGGGGTGCCAGGAATTGAATGTGAGAAATTGTCTAATAAGGGACATTTTTCACTGAGTAAAATATTCTAAAAAAAGAGTCTACTCTCAAAATACTCTTTGAAAGAACTTGATTTTAAGGGGGCATCAGGATTTAATCCTGGAACCTCTTGATCTGCAGTCAAATGCTCTACCACTGAGCTATACCCCCTCTACCAGAAACTATCTAAAGGTGGAAAAAAATTATAATAAGGGACATTATAGCAGGAGATCAACAAAAACTGATAAAGAAAACCTTCTCTCTGAAAACATACCTAGGTAAAATATTTGATTTCAAGATGACAAAAAATTACAATCTGAGACCTATTGATCTGAAGTCTGTTGCACTTCCACCTCTGTTAGGAACTGTCTGACAGAGAAAAACCATTGAATGAGGGACATTTTGGACTGAGTAACATAACCAAAAAAGCAGCACTCCCTCTCTCAAGATACACTTAGAAAGCACTTGATTTCAAGGGGGTGCCAGGAATTGAACGTGAGAAATTGTCTAATAAGGGACATTTTTCACTGAGTAAAATATTCTAAAAAAAGAGTCTACTCTCAAAATACTCTTTGAAAGAACTTGATTTTAAGGGGGCATCAGGATTTAACCTGGGACCTCTTGATCTGCAGTCAAATGCTCTACCACTGAGCTATACCCCCTCTGCTAGAAACTGTCTAAAGGTGGAAAAAAATGTAATAAGGGAAATTATAGCTGGAGATCAACAAAAACTGATAAAGAACACCTTCTCTCTGAAAACATACCTAGGTAAAATATTTGATTTCAAGATGACAAAAAAATTACAATCTGAGACCTATTGATCTGAAGTCTGTTGCACTTCCACCTCTGTTAGGAACTGTCTGACAGAGAAAAACCATTGAATGAGGGACATTTTGGACTGAGTAACATAACCAAAAAAGCAGCACTCCCTCTCTCAAGATACACTTAGAAAGCACTTGATTTCAAGGGGGTGCCAGGAATTGTACGTGAGAAATTGTCTAATAAGGGACATTTTTCACTGAGTAAAATATTCTAAAAAAGAGTCCTCTACTCTCAAAATACTCTTTGAAAGCACTTGATTTTAAGGGGGCATCAGGATTTGAACCTGGGACCTCTTGATCTGCAGTCAAATGCTCTACCACTGAGCTATACCCCTCTACCAGAAACTATATAAAGGTGGAAAAAATATAATAAGGGACATTATAGCAGGAGATCAACAAAAACTGATAAAGAAAACCTTCTCTCTGAAAACATACCTAGGTAAAATATTTGATTTCAAGATGACAAAACAATTACAATCTGAGACCTATTGATCTGAAGTCTGTTGCACTTCCACCTCTGTTAGGAACTGTCTGACAGAGAAAAACCATTGAATGAGGGACATTTTGGACTGAGTAACATAACCAAAAAGCAGCACTCCATCTCTCAAGATACACTTAGAAAGCACTTGATTTCAAGGGGGTGCCAGGAATTGAATGTGAGAAATTGTCTAATAAGGGACATTTTTCACTGAGTAAAATATTCTAAAAAAAGAGTCTACTCTCAAAATACTCTTTCAAAGAACTTGATTTTAAGGGGGCATCAGGATTTAATCCTGGAACCTCTTGATCTGCAGTCAAATGCTCTACCACTGAGCTATACCCCCTCTAACATACTCTATATAAAGGTGGAAAAAAATTATAATAAGGGACATTATAGCAGGAGATCAACAAAAACTGATAAAGAAAACCTTCTCTCTGAAAACATACCTAGGTAAAATATTTGATTTCAAGATGACAAAAGAATTACAACCTGAGACCTATTGATCTGAAGTCTGTTGCACTTCCACCTCTGTTAGGAACTGTCTGACAGAGAAAACCCATTGAATGAGGGACATTTTGGACTGAGTAACATAACCAAAAAAGCAGCACTCCCTCTCTCAAGATACACTTAGAAAGCACTTGATTTCAAGGGGGTGCCAGGAATTGAATGTGAGAAATTGTCTAATAAGGGACATTTTTCACTGAGTAAAATATTCTAAAAAAGAGTCTACTCTCAAAATACTCTTTGAAAGAACTTGATTTTAAGGGGGTGCCAGGAATTGAACGTGATAAATTGTCTAATAAGGGACATTTTTCACTGAGTAAAATATTCTAAAAAAAGAGTCCTCTACTCTCAAAATACTCTTTGAAAGCACTTGATTTTAAGGGGGCATCAAGATTTAACCTGGGACCTCTTGATCTGCAGTCAAATGCTCTACCACTGAGCTATACCCCTCTGCTAGAAACTATCTAAAGGTGGAAAAAAATCTAATAAGGGACATTATAGCTGGAGATCAACAAAAACTGATAAAGAACACCTTCTCTCTGAAAACATACCTACGTAAAATATTTGATTTCAAGATGACAAAAAAATTACAACCTGAGACCTATTGATCTGAAGTCTGTTGCACTTCCACCTCTGTTAGGAACTGTCTGACAGAGAAAAACCATTGAATGAGGGACATTTTGGACTGAGTAACATAACCAAAAAAGCAGCACTCCCTCTCTCAAGATACACTTAGAAAGCACTTGATTTCAAGGGGGTGCCAGGAATTGAACGTGAGAAATTGTCTAATAAGGGACATTTTTCACTGAGTAAAATATTCTAAAAAAGAGTCCTCTACTCTCAAAATACTCTTTGAATGGACTTGATTTTAAGGGGGATCAGCATTTGAACCTGGGACCTCTTGATCTGCAGTCAAATGCTCTACCACTGAGCTATACCACCTCTACCAGAAAATATCTAAAGGTGGAAAAAAATTATAATAAGGGACATTATAGCAGGAGATCAACAAAAACTGATAAAGAAAACCTTCTCTCTGAAAACATACCTAGGTAAAATATTTGATTTCAAGATGACAAAAGAATTACAACCTGAGACCTATTGATCTGAAGTCTGTTGCACTTCCACCTCTGTTAGGAACTGTCTGACAGAGAAAAACCATTGAATGAGGGACATTTTGGACTGAGTAACATAACCAAAAAAGCAGCACTCCCTCTCTCAAGATACACTTAGAAAGCACTTGATTTCAAGGGGTGCCAGGAATTGAATGTGAGAAATTGTCTAATAAGGGACATTTTTCACTGAGTAAAATATTCTAAAAAAGAGTCTACTCTCAAAATACTCTTTGAAAGAACTTGATTTTAAGGGGGCATCAGGATTTGAACCTGGGACCTCTTGATCTGCAGTCAAATGCTCTACCACTGAGCTATACCCCTCTGCTAGAAACTGTCTAAAGGTGGAAAAAATGTAATAAGGGAAATTATAGCAGGAGATCAACAAAAACTGATAAAGAAAACCTTCTCTCTGAAAACATACCTAGGTAAAATATTTGATTTCAAGATGATAAAAGAATTACAACCTGAGACCTATTGATCTGAAGTCTGTTGCACTTCCACCAGTGTTAGGAACTGTCTGACAGAGAAAAACCATTGAATGAGGGACATTTTGGACTGAGTAACATAACCAAAAAAGCAGCACTCCCTCTCTCAAGATACACTTAAAAAGCACTTGATTTCAAGGGGGTGCCAGGAATTGAATGTGAGAAATTGTCTAATAAGGGACATTTTTCACTGAGTAAAATATTCTAAAAAAAGAGTCTACTCTCAAAATACTCTTTGAAAGAACTTGATTTTAAGGGGGTGCCAGGAATTGAACGTGACAAATTGTCTAATAAGGGACATTTTTCACTGAGTAAAATATTCTAAAAAAGAGTCCTCTACTCTCAAAATACTCTTTGAAAGCACTTGATTTTAAGGGGGCATCAAGATTTAATCCTGGGACCTCTTGATCTGCAGTCAAATGCTCTACCACTGAGCTATACCCCCTCTGCTAGAAACTATCTAAACGTGGAAAAATAGTCTAATAAGGGACATTATAGCTGGAGATCAACAAAAACTGATAAAGAACACCTTCTCTCTGAAAACATACCTACGTAAAATATTTGATTTCAAGATGACAAAAAAATTACAACCTGAGACCTATTGATCTGAAGTCTGTTGCACTTCCACCTCTGTTAGGAACTGTCTGACAGAGAAAAACCATTGAATGAGGGACATTTTGGACTGAGTAACATAACCAAAAAAGCAGCACTCCCTCTCTCAAGATACACTTAAAAAGCACTTGATTTCAAGGGGGTGCCAGGGATTGAACGTGAGAAATTGTCTAATAAGGGACATTTTTCACTGAGTAAAATATTACAAAAAAAGAGTCATCTACTCTCAAAATACTCTTTGAATGGACTTGATTTTAAGGGGGCGATCAGCATTTGAACCTGGGACCTCTTGATCTGCAGTCAAATGCTCTACCACTGAGCTATACCACCTCTACCAGAAAATATCTAAAGGTGGAAAAAAAATTATAATAAGGGACATTATAGCAGGAGATCAACAAAAACTGATAAAGAAAACCTTCTCTCTGAAAACATACCTAGGTAAAATATTTGATTTCAAGATGACAAAAGAATTACAACCTGAGACCTATTGATCTGAAGTCTGTTGCACTTCCACCTCTGTTAGGAACTGTCTGACAGAGAAAAACCATTGAATGAGGGACATTTTGGACTGAGTAACATAACCAAAAAAGCAGCACTCCCTCTCTCAAGATACACTTAGAAAGCACTTGATTTCAAGGGGGTGCCAGGAATTGAATGTGAGAAATTGTCTAATAAGGGACATTTTTCACTGAGTAAAATATTCTAAAAAAAGAGTCTACTCTCAAAATACTCTTTGAAAGAACTTGATTTTAAGGGGGCATCAGGATTTAATCCTGGAACTCTTGATCTGCAGTCAAATGCTCTACCACTGAGCTATACCCCCTCTGCTAGAAACTGTCTAAAGGTGGAAAAATTGTCTAATAAGGGAAATTATAGCAGGAGATCAACAAAAACTGATAAAGAAAACCTTCTCTCTGAAAACATACCTAGGTAAAATATTTGATTTCAAGATGACAAAAGAATTACAACCTGAGACCTATTGATCTGAAGTCTGTTGCACTTCCACCAGTGTTAGGAACTGTCTGACAGAGAAAAAACATTGAATGAGGGACATTTTGGACTGAGTAACATAACCAAAAAAGCAGCACTCCCTCTCTCAAGATACACTTAAAAAGCACTTGATTTCAAGGGGGTGCCAGGGATTGAACGTGAGAAATTGTCTAATAAGGGACATTTTTCACTGAGTAAAATATTATAAAAAAGAGTCCTCTACTCTGAAAATACTATTTGAAAGGACTTGATTTTAAGGGGGAATCAGGATTTGATCCTGGGACCTCTTGATCTGCAGTCAAATGCTCTACCACTGAGCTATACCCTCTCTGCTAGAAACTATCTAAAGGTGGAAAAAAATTATAATAAGGGACATTATAGCAGGAGATCAACAAAAACTGATAAAGAAAACCTTCTCTCTGAAAACATACCTAGGTAAAATATTTGATTTCAAGATGACAAAAGAATTACAACCTGAGACCTATTGATCTGAAGTCTGTTGCACTTCCACCAGTGTTAGGAACTGTCTGACAGAGAAAAACCATTGAATGAGGGACATTTTGGACTGAGTAACATAACCAAAAAAGCAGCACTCCCTCTCTCAAGATACACTTAAAAAGCACTTGATTTCAAGGGGGTGCCAGGGATTAAACGTGAGAAATTGTCTAATAAGGGACATTTTTCACTGAGTAAAATATTATAAAAAAGAGTCATCTACTCTCAAAATACTCTTTGAATGGACTTGATTTTAAGGGGGCATCAGGATTTAATCCTGGAACCTCTTGATCTGCAGTCAAATGCTCTACCACTGAGCTATACCCCCTCTGCTAGAAACTATCTAAAGGTGGAAAAAAATTATAATAAGGGACATTATAGCAGGAGATCAACAAAAACTGATAAAGAAAACCTTCTCTCTGAAAACATACCTAGGTAAAATATTTGATTTCAAGATGACAAAACAATTACAACCAGAGACCTATTGATCTGAAGTCTGTTGCACTTCCACCAGTGTTAGGAACTGTCTGACAGAGAAAAACCATTGAATGAGGGACATTTTGGACTGAGTAACATAACCAAAAAAGCAGCACTCCCTCTCTCAAGATACACTTAGAAAGCACTTGATTTCAAGGGGGTGCCAGGAATTGAACGTGAGAAATTGTCTAATAAGGGACATTTTTCACTGAGTAAAATATTCTAAAAAAGAGTCCTTTACCCTCAAAATAATATTTTGAAAGCACTTGATTTTAAGGGGGCATCAAGATTGAATCCTGGAACCTCTTGATCTGAAGTCAAATGCTCTACCACTGAGCTATACCCCCTCTGCTAGAAACTGTCTAAAGGTGGAAAAATTGTCTAATAAGGGAAATTATAGCTGGAGATCAACAAAAACTGATAAAGAACACCTTCTCTCTGAAAACATACCTAGGTAAAATATTTGATTTCAAGATGACAAAAGAATTACAACCTGAGACCTATTGATCTGAAGTCTGTTGCACTTCCACCAGTGTTAGGAACTGTCTGACAGAGAAAAACCATTGAATGAGGGACATTTTGGACTGAGTAACATAACCAAAAAAGCAGCACTCCCTCTCTCAAGATACACTTAGAAAGCACTTGATTTCAAGGGGGTGCCAGGAATTGAACGTGAGAAATTGTCTAATAAGGGATTTTTTCACTGAGTAAAATATTCTAAAAAAGAGTCCTCTACTCTCAAAATACTCTTTGAAAGCACTTGATTTTAAGGGGGCATCAGGATTTGAACCTGGGACCTCTTGATCTGCAGTCAAATGCTCTACCACTGAGCTATACCCCCTCTACCAGAAAATATCTAAAGGTGGAAAAAAAATTATAATAAGGGACATTATAGCAGGAGATCAACAAAAACTGATAAAGAAAACCTTCTTCTGAAAACATACCTAGGTAAAATATTTGATTTCAAGATGACAAAAGAATTACAACCTGAGACCTATTGATCTGAAGTCTGTTGCACTTCCACCAGTGTTAGGAACTGTCTGACAGAGAAAAACCATTGAATGAGGGACATTTTGGACTGAGTAACATAACCAAAAAAGCAGCACTCCCTCTCTCAAGATACACTTAGAAAGCACTTGATTTCAAGGGGGTGCCAGGAATTGAACGTGAGAAATTGTCTAATAAGGGACATTTTTCACTGAGTAAAATATTCTAAAAAAGAGTCCTCTACCCTCAAAATAATCTTTTAAAAGCACTTGAGTTTAAGGGGGCATCAGGATCTGAACCTGAGACCTCTTGATCTCCGGTCAAATGCTCTACCACTGAGCTATACCCCCTCTACCTGAAACTATATAAAGGTGGAAAAAAATATAATAAGGGACATTATAGCAGGAGATCAAGAAAAACTGATAAAGAAAACCTTCTCTCTGAAAACATACCTAGGTAAAAGATTTGATTTCAAGATGACAAAAGAATTACAACCTGAGACCTATTGATCTGAAGTCTGTTGCACTTCCACCTCTGTTAGGAACTGTCTGACAGAGAAAAACCATTGAATGAGGGACATTTTGGACTGAGTAACATAACCAAAAAGCAGCACTCCCTCTCTCAAGATACACTTAGGAAGCACTTGATTTCAAGGGGGTGCCAGGAATTGAACATGAGAAATTGTCTAATAAGGGACATTTTTCACTGAGTAACATATTCTAAAAAAGAGTCCTCTACCCTCAAAATAATCTTTGAAAGCAATTGACTTTAAGGGGGCATCAGGATTCGAACCTGAGACCTCTTGATCTGCAGTCAAATGCTCTACCACTGAGCTATACCCCCTCTAGCAGACCCTATCTAAAGGTGGAAAAAAATATAATAAGGGACATTATAGCAGGAGATCAACAAAAACTGATAAAGAAAACCTTTCTGAAAACATACCTAGGTAAAATATTTGATTTCAAGATGACAAAAGAATTACAACCTGAGACCTATTGATCTGAAGTCTGTTGCACTTCCACCAGTGTTAGGAACTGTCTGACAGAGAAAAACCATTGAATGATGGACATTTTAGACTGAGTAACATAACCAAAAAAGCAGCGCTCCCTCTCTCAAGATACACTTAGAAAGCACTTGATTTCAAGGGGGTGCCAGGATTTGAACGTGAGAAATTGTCTAATAAGGGACATTTTCACTGAGTAAAATATTCTAAAAAAGAGTCCTCTACCCTCAAAATAATATTTTGAAAGCACTTAAGTTTAAGGGGGCATCAGGATTTGAACCTGAGACCTCTTGATCTGCAGTCAAATGCTCTACCACTGAGCTATACCCCCTCTACCAGAAACTATATAAAGGTGGAAAAAAAATATAATAAGGGACATTATTGCAGGAGATCAACAAAAACTGATAAAGAAAACCTTCTCTCTGAAAACATACCTAGGTAAAAGATTTGATTTCAAGATGACAAAAGAATTACAACCTGAGACCTATTGATCTGAAGTCTGTTGCACTTCCACCTCTGTTAGGAACTGTCTGACAGAGAAAAACCATTGAATGAGGGACATTTTGGACTGAGTAACATAACCAAAAAGCAGCACTCCCTCTCTCAAGATACACTTAGGAAGCACTTGATTTCAAGGGGGTGCCAGGAATTGAACATGAGAAATTGTCTAATAAGGGACATTTTTCACTGAGTAACATATTCTAAAAAAGAGTCCTCTACCCTCAAAATAATCTTTGAAAGCAGTTGACTTTAAGGGGGCATCAGGATTTGAACCTGAGACCTCTTGATCTGCAGTCAAATGCTCTACCAATGAGCTATACCCCCTCTAGCAGACACTATCTAAAGGTGGAAAAAAAATATAATAAGGGACATTATAGCAGGGGATCAACAAAAACTGATAAAGAAAACCTTCTTTCTGAAAACATACCTAGGTAAAATATTTGATTTCAAGATGACAAAAGAATTACAACCTGAGACCTATTGATCTGAAGTCTGTTGCACTTCCACCAGTGTTAGGAACTGTCTGACAGAGAAAAACCATTGAATGAGGGACATTTTGGACTGAGTAACATAACCAAAAAAGCAGCACTCCCTCTCTCAAGATACACTTAGAAAGCACTTGATTTCAAGGGGGTGCCAGGAATTGAACGTGAGAAATTGTCTAATAAGGGATTTTTTTCACTGAGTAAAATATTCTAAAAAAGAGTCCTCTACTCTCAAAATACTCTTTGAAAGCACTTGATTTTAAGGGGGCATCAGGATTTGAACCTGGGACCTCTTGATCTGCAGTCAAATGCTCTACCACTGAGCTATACCCCCTCTGCTAGAAAATATCTAAAGGTGAAAAAAATTATAATAAGGGACATTATAGCAGGAGATCAAGAAAAACTGATAAAGAAAACCTTCTCTCTGAAAACATACCTAGGTAAAATATTTGATTTCAAGATGACAAAAGAATTACAACCTGAGACCTATTGATCTGAAGTCTGTTGCACTTCCACCAGTGTTAGGAACTGTCTGACAGAGAAAAACCATTGAATGAGGGACATTTTGGACTGAGTAACATAACCAAAAAAGCAGCACTCCCTCTCTCAAGATACACTTAGAAAGCACTTGATTTCAAGGGGGTGCCAGGAATTGAACGTGAGAAATTGTCTAATAAGGGATTTTTTTCACTGAGTAAAATATTCTAAAAAAGAGTCCTCTACTCTCAAAATACTCTTTGAAAGCACTTGATTTTAAGGGGGCATCAGGATTTGAACCTGGGACCTCTTGATCTGCAGTCAAATGCTCTACCACTGAGCTATACCCCCTCTAGCAGACCCTATCTCAAGGTGGAAAAAAAATATAATAAGGGACATTATAGCAGGAGATCAACAAAAACTGATAAAGAAAACCTTCTTTCTGAAAACATACCTAGGTAAAATATTTGATTTCAAGATGACAAAAGAATTACAACCTGAGACCTATTGATCTGAAGTCTGTTGCACTTCCACCAGTGTTAGGAACTGTCTGACAGAGAAAAACCATTGAATGATGGACATTTTAGACTGAGTAACATAACCAAAAAAGCAGCGCTCCCTCTCTCAAGATACACTTAGAAAGCACTTGATTTCAAGGGGGTGCCAGGATTTGAACGTGAGAAATTGTCTAATAAGGGACATTTTTCACTGAGTAAAATATTCTAAAAAAGAGTCCTCTACCCTCAAAATAATCTTTTAAAAGCACTTGAGTTTAAGGGGGCATCAGGATCTGAACCTGAGACCTCTTGATCTCCGGTCAAATGCTCTACCACTGAGCTATACCCCCTCTACCTGAAACTATATAAAGGTGGAAAAAAATATAATAAGGGACATTATAGCAGGAGATCAAGAAAAACTGATAAAGAAAACCTTCTCTCTGAAAACATACCTAGGTAAAAGATTTGATTTCAAGATGACAAAAGAATTACAACCTGAGACCTATTGATCTGAAGTCTGTTGCACTTCCACCTCTGTTAGGAACTGTCTGACAGAGAAAAACCATTGAATGAGGGACATTTTGGACTGAGTAACATAACCAAAAAGCAGCACTCCCTCTCTCAAGATACACTTAGGAAGCACTTGATTTCAAGGGGGTGCCAGGAATTGAACATGAGAAATTGTCTAATAAGGGACATTTTTCACTGAGTAACATATTCTAAAAAAGAGTCCTCTACCCTCAAAATAATCTTTGAAAGCAATTGACTTTAAGGGGGCATCAGGATTCGAACCTGAGACCTCTTGATCTGCAGTCAAATGCTCTACCACTGAGCTATACCCCCTCTAGCAGACCCTATCTAAAGGTGGAAAAAAATATAATAAGGGACATTATAGCAGGAGATCAACAAAAACTGATAAAGAAAACCTTTCTGAAAACATACCTAGGTAAAATATTTGATTTCAAGATGACAAAAGAATTACAACCTGAGACCTATTGATCTGAAGTCTGTTGCACTTCCACCAGTGTTAGGAACTGTCTGACAGAGAAAAACCATTGAATGATGGACATTTTAGACTGAGTAACATAACCAAAAAAGCAGCGCTCCCTCTCTCAAGATACACTTAGAAAGCACTTGATTTCAAGGGGGTGCCAGGATTTGAACGTGAGAAATTGTCTAATAAGGGACATTTTTCACTGAGTAAAATATTCTAAAAAAGAGTCCTCTACCCTCAAAATAATCTTTTGAAAGCACTTGAGTTTAAGGGGGCATCAGGATTTGAACCTGAGACCTCTTGATCTGCAGTCAAATGCTCTACCACTGAGCTATACCCCCTCTACCAGAAACTATATAAAGGTGGAAAAAAAATATAATAAGGGACATTATTGCAGGAGATCAACAAAAACTGATAAAGAAAACCTTCTCTCTGAAAACATACCTAGGTAAAAGATTTGATTTCAAGATGACAAAAGAATTACAACCTGAGACCTATTGATCTGAAGTCTGTTGCACTTCCACCTCTGTTAGGAACTGTCTGACAGAGAAAAACCATTGAATGAGGGACATTTTGGACTGAGTAACATAACCAAAAAAGCAGCACTCCCTCTCTCAAGATACACTTAGGAAGCACTTGATTTCAAGGGGGTGCCAGGAATTGAACGTGAGAAATTGTCTAATAAGGGACATTTTTCACTGAGTAAAATATTCTAAAAAAGAGTCCTCTACCCTCAAAATAATCTTTGAAAGCACTTGACTTTAAGGGGGCATCAGGATTTGAACCTGAGACCTCTTGATCTGCAGTCAAATGCTCTACCACTGAGCTATACCCCCTCTACCAGAAACTATCTAAAGGTGGAAAAAAAATATAATAAGGGACATTATAGCAGGAGATCAACAAAAACTGATAAAGAAAACCTTCTCTCTGAAAACATACCTAGGTAAAATATTTGATTTCAAGATGACAAAAGAATTACAACCTGAGACCTATTGATCTGAAGTCTGTTGCACTTCCACCTCTGTTAGGAACTGTCTGACAGAGAAAAACCATTGAATGAGGGACATTTTGGACTGAGTAACATAACCAAAAAAGCAGCACTCCCTCTCTCAAGATACACTTAGAAAGCACTTGATTTCAAGGGGGTGCCAGGAATTGAATGTGAGAAATTGTCTAATAAGGGACATTTTTCACTGAGTAAAATATTCTAAAAAAGATTCCTCTACTCTCAAAATACTCTTTGAAAGCACTTGATTTTAAGGGGGCATCAGGATTTGAACCTGGGACCTCTTGATCTGCAGTCAAATGCTCTACCACTGAGCTATACACCCCTCTGCTAGAAACTATCTAAAGGTGGAAAAAATGTATAATAAGGGACATTATAGCTGGAGATCAACAAAAACTGATAAAGAAAACCTTCTCTCTGAAAACATACCTAGGTAAAATATTTGATTTCAAGATGACAAAAAAATTACAACCTGAGACCTATTGATCTGAAGTCTGTTGCACTTCCACCTCTGTTAGGAACTGTCTGACAGAGAAAAACCATTGAATGAGGGACATTTTGGACTGAGTAACATAACCAAAAAAGCAGCACTCCCTCTCTCAAGATACACTTAGAAAGCACTTGATTTCAAGGGGTGCCAGGAATTGAACGTGAGAAATTGTCTAATAAGGGACATTTTTCACTGAGTAACATATTCTAAAAAAGAGTCCTCTACCCTCAAAATAATCTTTGAAAGCACTTGATTTTAAGGGGGCATCAGGATTTGAACCTGAGACCTCTTGATCTGCAGTCAAATGCTCTACCACTGAGCTATACCCCCTCTACCAGAAACTATCTAAAGGTGGAAAAAAATTATAATAAGGGACATTATAGCAGGAGATCAACAAAAACTGATAAAGAAAACCTTCTCTCTGAAAACATACCTAGGTAAAATATTTGATTTCAAGATGACAAAAGAATTACAACCTGAGACCTATTGATCTGAAGTCTGTTGCACTTCCACCAGTGTTAGGAACTGTCTGACAGAGAAAAACCATTGAATGATGGACATTTTAGACTGAGTAACATAACCAAAAAAGCAGCGCTCCCTCTCTCAAGATACACTTAGAAAGCACTTGATTTCAAGGGGTGCCAGGAATTGAACGTGAGAAATTGTCTAATAAGGGACATTTTTCACTGAGTAACATATTCTAAAAAAGAGTCCTCTACCCTCAAAATAATCTTTGAAAGCACTTGACTTTAAGGGGGCATCAGGATTTGAACCTGGGACCTCTTGATCTGCAGTCAAATGCTCTACCACTGAGCTATACCCCCTCTGCTAGAAACTATCTAAAGGTGGAAAAAAATATAATAAGGGACATTATAGCAGGAGATCAACAAAAACTGATAAAGAAAACCTTCTCTCTGAAAACATACCTAGGTAAAATATTTGATTTCAAGATGACAAAAGAATTACAACCTGAGACCTATTGATCTGAAGTCTGTTGCACTTCCACCTCTGTTAGGAACTGTCTGACAGAGAAAAACCATTGAATGAGGGACATTTTGGACTGAGTAACATAACCAAAAAAGCAGCACTCCCTCTCTCAAGATACACTTAGAAAGCACTTGATTTCAAGGGGGTGCCAGGAATTGAACGTGAGAAATTGTCTAATAAGGGATTTTTTTCACTGAGTAAAATATTCTAAAAAAGAGTCCTCTACTCTCAAAATAATCTTTGAAAGCAGTTGAATTTTAGGGGGCATCAGGATTTGAAACTGAGACCTCTTGATCTGCCTTCAAATGCTCTACCACTGAGCTATACCGCCTCTACCAGAAAATATCTAAAGGTGGAAAAAAATTATAATAAGGGACATTATAGCAGGAGATCAACAAAAACTGATAAAGAAAACCTTCTCTCTGAAAACATACCTAGGTAAAATATTTGATTTCAAGATGACAAAAGAATTACAACCTGAGACCTATTGATCTGAAGTCTGTTGCACTTCCACCTCTGTTAGGAACTGTCTGACAGAGAAAAACCATTGAATGAGGGACATTTTGGACTGAGTAACATAACCAAAAAAGCAGCACTCCCTCTCTCAAGATACACTTAGAAAGCACTTGATTTCAAGGGGGTGCCAGGAATTGAACGTGAGAAATTGTCTAATAAGGGACATTTTTCACTGAGTAAAATATTCTAAAAAAGAGTCCTCTACCCTCAAAATAATCTTTTGAAAGCACTTGAGTTTAAGGGGGCATCAGGATTTGAACCTGAGACCTCTTGATCTGCAGTCAAATGCTCTACCACTGAGCTATACCCCTCTACCAGAAACTATCTAAAGGTGGAAAAAAATATAATAAGGGACATTATAGCAGGAGATCAACAAAAACTGATAAAGAAAACCTTCTCTCTGAAAACATACCTAGGTAAAATATTTGATTTCAAGATGACAAAAGAATTACAACCTGAGACCTATTGATCTGAAGTCTGTTGCACTTCCACCTCTGTTAGGAACTGTCTGACAGAGAAAAACCATTGAATGAGGGACATTTTGGACTGAGTAACATAACCAAAAAAGCAGCACTCCCTCTCTCAAGATACACTTAGAAAGCACTTGATTTCAAGGGGGTGCCAGGAATTGAACGTGAGAAATTGTCTAATAAGGGACATTTTTCACTGAGTAACATATTCTAAAAAAGAGTCCTCTACTCTCAAAATACTCTTTGAAAGCACTTGATTTTAAGGGGGCACCAGGATTTGAACCTGGGACCTCTTGATCTGCAGTCAAATGCTCTACCACTGAGCTATACCCCTCTACCAGAAACTATCTAAAGGTGGAAAAAATTATAATAAGGGACATTATAGCAGGAGATCAACAAAAACTGATAAAGAAAACCTTCTCTCTGAAAACATACCTAGGTAAAATATTTGATTTCAAGATGACAAAAGAATTACAACCTGAGACCTATTGATCTGAAGTCTGTTGCACTTCCACCTCTGTTAGGAACTGTCTGACAGAGAAAAACCATTGAATGAGGGACATTTTGGACTGAGTAACATAACCAAAAAAGCAGCACTCCCTCTCTCAAGATACACTTAGAAAGCACTTGATTTCAAGGGGGTGCCAGGAATTGAACGTGAGAAATTGTCTAATAAGGGACATTTTTCACTGAGTAAAATATTCTAAAAAAGAGCACTCTACCCTCAAAATAATCTTTTGAAAGCACTTGACTTAACAGGGCATTAGGATTTGAACCTGAGACCTCTTGATCTGCAATCAAATGCTCTACCACTGAGCTATACCCCCTCTACCAGAAACTATCTAAAGGTGGAAAAAAATTATAATAATGGACATTATAGCAGGAGATCAACAAAAACTGATAAAGAAAACCTTCTCTCTGAAAACATACCTAGGTAAAATATTTGATTTCAAGATGACAAAAGAATTACAACCTGAGACCTATTGATCTGAAGTCTGTTGCACTTCCACCAGTGTTAGGAACTGTCTGACAGAGAAAAACCATTGAATGAGGGACATTTTGGACTGAGTAACATAACCAAAAAAGCAGCACTCCCTCTCTCAAGATACACTTAGAAAGCACTTGATTTCAAGGGGTGCCAGGAATTGAATGTGAGAAATTGTCTAATAAGGGACATTTTTCACTGAGTAAAATATTCTAAAAAAGAGTCCTCTACTCTCAAAATACTCTTTGAAAGCACTTGACTTTAAGGGGGCATCAGGATTTGAACCTGGGACCTCTTGATCTGCAGTCAAATGCTCTACCACTGAGCTATACCCCCTCTACCAGAAACTATCTAAAGGTGGAAAAAAATATAATAAGGGACATTATAGCAGGAGATCAACAAAAACTGATAAAGAAAACCTTCTCTCTGAAAACATACCTAGGTAAAATATTTGATTTCAAGATGACAAAAGAATTACAACCTGAGACCTATTGATCTGAAGTCTGTTGCACTTCCACCTCTGTTAGGAACTGTCTGACAGAGAAAAACCATTGAATGAGGGACATTTTGGACTGAGTAACATAACCAAAAAAGCAGCACTCCCTCTCTCAAGATACACTTAGAAAGCACTTGATTTCAAGGTGGTGCCAGGAATTGAACGTGAGAAATTGTCTAATAAGGGACATTTTTCACTGAGTAACATATTCTAAAAAAGAGTCCTCTACCCTCAAAATAATCTTTGAAAGCACTTGACTTTAAGGGGGCATCAGGATTTGAACCTGAGACCTCTTGATCTGCAGTCAAATGCTCTACCACTGAGCTATACCCCATCTACCAGCAACTATCTAAAGGTGGAAAAAATTATAATAAGGGACATTATAGCAGGAGATCAACAAAAACTGATAAAGAAAACCTTCTCTCTGAAAACATACCTAGGTAAAATATTTGATTTCAAGATGACAAAAGAATTACAACCTGAGACCTATTGATCTGAAGTCTGTTGCACTTCCACCTCTGTTAGGAACTGTCTGACAGAGAAAAACCATTGAATGAGGGACATTTTGGACTGAGTAACATAACCAAAAAAGCAGCACTCCCTCTCTCAAGATACACTTAGAAAGCACTTGATTTCAAGGGGGTGCCAGGAATTGAACATGAGAAATTGTCTAATAAGGGACATTTTTCACTGAGTAAAATATTCTAAAAAAGAGTCCTCTACCCTCAAAATAATCTTTGAAAGCACTTGACTTTAAGGGGGCATCAGGATTTGAACCTGAGACCTCTTGATCTGCAATCAAATGCTCTACCACTGAGCTATACCCCCTCTACCAGAAAATATCTAAAGGTGGAAAAAAATTATAATAAGGGACATTATAGCAGGAGATCAACAAAAACTGATAAAGAAAACCTTCTCTCTGAAAACATACCTAGGTAAAATATTTGATTTCAAGATGACAAAAGAATTACAACCTGAGACCTATTGATCTGAAGTCTGTTGCACTTCCACCTCTGTTAGGAACTGTCTGACAGAGAAAAACCATTGAATGAGGGACATTTTGGACTGAGTAACATAACCAAAAAAGCAGCACTCCCTCTCTCAAGATACACTTAGAAAGCACTTGATTTCAAGGTGGTGCCAGGAATTGAACGTGAGAAATTGTCTAATAAGGGACATTTTTCACTGAGTAAAATATTCTAAAAAAGAGTCCTCTACCCTCAAAATAATCTTTGAAAGCACTTGACTTTAAGGGGGCATCAGGATTTGAACCTGAGACCTCTTGATCTGCAGTCAAATGCTCTACCACTGAGCTATACCCCCTCTACCAGAAAATATCTAAAGGTGGAAAAAAAATTATAATAAGGGACATTATAGCAGGAGATCAAGAAAAACTGATAAAGAAAACCTTCTCTCTGAAAACATACCTAGGTAAAATATTTGATTTCAAGATGACAAAAGAATTACAACCTGAGACCTATTGATCTGAAGTCTGTTGCACTTCCACCTCTGTTAGGAACTGTCTGACAGAGAAAAACCATTGAATGAGGGACATTTTGGACTGAGTAACATAACCAAAAAAGCAGCACTCCCTCTCTCAAGATACACTTAGAAAGCACTTGATTTCAAGGGGTGCCAGGAATTGAACGTGAGAAATTGTCTAATAAGGGACATTTTTCACTGAGTAAAATATTCTAAAAAAGAGCACTCTACCCTCAAAATAATCTTTTGAAAGCACTTGACTTGACATTGAATCAGGATTTGAACCTGAGACCTCTTGATCTGCAATAAAATGCTCTACCACTGAGCTATACCCCCTCTACCAGGAAATATCTAAAGTTGGAAAAAATAATTATAATAAGGGACATTATAGCAGGAGATCAAGAAAAACTGATAAAGAAAACCTTCTCTCTGAAAACATACCTAGGTAAAATATTTGATTTCAAGATGACAAAAGAATTACAACCTGAGACCTATTGATCTGAAGTCTGTTGCACTTCCACCAGTGTTAGGAACTGTCTGACAGAGAAAAAACATTGAATGATGGACATTTTAGACTGAGTAACATAACCAAAAAAGCAGCGCTCCCTCTCTCAAGATACACTTAGAAAGCACTTGATTTCAAGGGGGTGCCAGGAATTGAACATGAGAAATTGTCTAATAAGGGAAATTTTTCACTGAGTAAAATATTCTAAAAAATAGTCCTCTACCCTCAAAATAATCTTGAAAGCACTTGACTTTAAGGGAGCATCAGTATTTGAACCTGAGACCTCTTGATCTGCAGTCAAATGCTTTAAACCACTGAGCTATACCCCTCAAAAATATCAAAGAAAAAAATATCTAAAGGTGGAAAAAAAAACATTGTAATAAATTGAATGAGGGACATTTAGGATTTGATTTCAAGATACACTTAGAAAGCACTTGATTTCAAGGGGTGCCAGGAATTGAACGTGAGAAATTGTCTAATAAGGGACATTTTTCACTGAGTAACATATTCTGTTAAAAGAGTCCTCTACCCTCAAAATAAAAAGGGAGCATCAGGATTTGAATGTCAAATGGAGCTATACACCCTCTACCAGAAAATATCTAAAGGTGGAAAAAATTGTAATAAATTGAATGAGGGACATTTTGGGACTGAGTAACATAACCATAACCAAAAAGCAGCACTCCCTCTCCCAAGATACACTTAGAAAGCACTTGATTTCAAGGGGGTGCCAGGAATTGAACGTGAGAAATTGTCTAATAAGGGACATTTTTCACTGAGTAAAATATTCTAAAAAAGAGCCCTCTACCCTCAAAATAATCTTTTGAAAGCAGTTGACTTTAAGGGAGCATCAGGATTTGAACCTGAGACCTCTTGATCTGCAGTCAAATGCTCTACCACTGAGCTATACACCCTCTACCAGAAACTATCTAAAGGTGGAAAGAAATTATAATAAGGGACATTATAGCAGGAGATCAAGAAAAACTGATAAAGAAAACCTTCTCTCTGAAAACATACCTAGGTAAAATATTTGATTTCAAGATGACAAAAGAATTACAACCTGAGACCTATTGATCTGAAGTCTGTTGCACTTCCACCTCTGTTAGGAACTGTCTGACAGAGAAAAACCATTGAATGAGGGACATTTTGGACTGAGTAACATAACCAAAAAAGCAGCACTCCCTCTCTCAAGATACACTTAGAAAGCACTTGATTTCAAGGGGTGCCAGGAATTGAACGTGAGAAATTGTCTAATAAGGGACATTTTTCACTGAGTAAAATATTCTAAAAAAGAGTCCTCTACCCTCAAAATAATATTTTGAAAGCACTTGAGTTTAAGGGGGCATCAGGATTTGAACCTAAGACCTCTTGATCTGCAGTCAAATGCTCTACAACTGAGCTATACCCCTCTACCAAAAACTATCTAAAGGTGGAAAAAAATTATAATAAGTGACATTATAGCAGGAGATCAAGAAAAACTGATAAAGAAAACCTTCTCTCTGAAAACATACCTAGGTAAAATATTTGATTTCAAGATGACAAAATAATTACAACCTGAGACCTATTGATCTGAAGTCTGTTGCACTTCCATCAGTGTTAGGAACTGTCTGACAGAGAAAAACCATTGAATGAGGGACATTTTAGACTGAGTAACATAACCAAAAAAGCAGCACTCCCTCTCTCAAGATACACTTAGAAAGCACTTGATTTCAAGGGGGTGCCAGGAATTGAACGTGAGAAATTGTCTAATAAGGGACATTTTTCACTGAGTAAAATATTCTAAAAAAGAGTCCTCTACCCTCAAAATAATCTTTTGAAAGCACTTGACTTAAGGGGGCATCAGGATTTGAACCTGAGACCTCTTGATCTGCAGTCAAATGCTCTACCACTGAGCTATACCCCCTCTACCAGAAAATATCTAAAGGTGGAAAAAATATATAATAAGGGACATTATAGCAGGAGATCAATAAAAACTGATAAGAAAACCTTCTCTCTGAAAACATACCTAGGTAAAATATTTGATTTCAAGATGACAAAAGAATTACAACCTGAGACCTATTGATCTGAAGTCTATTGCACTTCCACCAGTGTTAGGAACTGTCTGACAGAGAAAAAACATTGAATCATGGACATTTTAGACTGAGTAACATAACCAAAAAAGCAGCGCTCCCTCTCTCAAGATACACTTAGAAAGCACTTGATTTCAAGGGGGTGCCAGGAATTGAACATGAGAAATTGTCTAATAAGGGAAATTTTTCACTGAGTAAAATATTCTAAAAAATAGTCCTCTACCCTCAAAATAATCTTGGAAAGCACTTGACTTTAAGGGAGCATCAGTATTTGAACCTGAGACCTCTTGATCTGCAGTCAAATGCTCTACCAGTGAGCTATACCCCCTCGACCAGAAAATATCTAAAGGTGGAAAAAAATTGTAATAAATTGAATGAGGGACATTTAGGACTGAGTAACATAACCATAACCAAAAAAGCAGTGCTCCCTCTCCCAAGATACACTTAGAAAGCACTTGATTTCAAGGGGGTGCCAGGAATTGAACGTGAGAAATTGTCTAATAAGGGACATTTTTCACTGAGTAACATATTCTAAAAAAAGAGTCCTCTACCCTCAGAAATAATCTTGGAAAGCAGTTGACTTTAAGGGAGCATCAGGATTTGAACCTGAGACCTCTTGATCTGAAGTCAAATGCTCTACCACTGAGCTATACCACCTCGACAAGAAAATATCTGAAGGCGGAAAAAATATATAATAAGGGACATTATAGCAGGAGATCAAGAAAAACTGATAAAGAAAACCTTCTCTCTGAAAACATACCTAGGTAAAATATTTGATTTCAAGATGACAAAAGAATTACAACCTGAGACCTATTGATCTGAAGTCTGTTGCACTTCCACCTCTGTTAGGAACTGTCTGACAGAGAAAAACCATTGAATGAGGGACATTTTGGACTGAGTAACATAACCAAAAAAGCAGCACTCCCTCTCTCAAGATACACTTAGAAAGCACTTGATTTCAAGGGGGTGCCAGGAATTGAACGTGAGAAATTGTCTAATAAGGGACATTTTTCACTGAGTAAAATATTCTACAAAAGAGTCCTCTACCCTCAAAATAATATTTTGAAAGCACTTGACTTTAAGGGGCATCAGGATTTGAACCTGAGACCTCTTCATCTGCAGTCAAATGCTCTACCACTAATCTATACCCCCGCTGCTAGAAACTACCTAAAGGTGGAAAAATTGTCTAATAAGGGACATTATAGCTGGAGATCAACAAAAACTGATAAAGAACACCTTCTCTCTGAAAACATACCGAGCTAAAATATTTGATTTCAAGATGACAAAAGAATTACAATCTGAAACCTATTGATCTGAAGTCTGTTGCACTTCCACCTCTGTTAGGAATTGTCTGACAGAGAAAAACCATTGAATGAGGGACATTTTAGACTGAGTAACATAACCAAAAAAGCAGCACTCCCTCTCTCAAGATACACTGAGAAAGCACTTGATTTCAAGGGGGTGCCAGGATTTGAACGTGAGAAATTGTTGAATAAGGGACATTTTTCACTGAGTAACATATTCTAAAAAAGAGTCCCCTACCCTCAAAATACTCTTTGAAAGCACTTGAATTTAAAGGGGGCATCAGGATTTGAACCTGGGACCTCTTGATCTGCAGTCAAATGCTCTACCACTGAGCTATTATACCCCTGGGTTGGGATTTGTGGGTGATTGTTCCGGTCTCTGTGTTTTTTGCACCAGGTTGGCTCAGTCACTTTGGTTTTTCTTTTTTCCTTGTTTTGGAAGAGAAGAGAACGAGCGCCATTCTCCTTGCGGAGATGGTGCTAAATACATCAACACGGTCGGTCCCTGGGATTGGGCTGGCCAACACGATTCGGTTTGCTTGGAAGGAAAATGAGTTGGAGCCTTTAGGACGGGAAACTTTTGGAAGGATAATATTGATGGGGATTCTAAAGCTGACGGTGAAGGACGTGTTCTGTTTCCAAGGCAACTTGTTGGAGGGAGCATACGACGTGGCACTATATACAGAGGAGAAACACGATGATATCCTGAGAAGGGCAAGAGCAGTGGGAGGTGAGAGGCCGATGAGCCACTATGAAATACCAAGCCTGGCGAAGAACAACTTTAGGGTTGTAACTGTCAACATTTACAACCCTTACGTTAAGTACGAAGAGGTGAGGGCCTTTCTGGGGAGATACATGGATAACGTCTCCTCAGCAAGGCACCTCAAAGACTCCCTTGGATTTTGGATTGGGGGTAGAGGCTTCCAGGCCCTCCTCAGGGAGGACCCAAAGGGACATGGTGGCTACCTCCATCCTCCTGCTATGTTCTCCCTAGGGGCTGACAGGGGGATGTTGTTTTATGCACGTCAGCCCCCATTTTGCAGGCGCTGTATGGCCTACGGCCACGTATTCGCTTCGTGCAGCACAAGAAAATGCAGATTTTGTGGATCTGAGGAACACGAGGCGAGGGATTGTGACAAGCCTAAGGCGTGCCACGGGTGTGGCTCGTCAGAACACCTGTGGCGGGGGTGCCCGGATTGTCAGAGGTCATATGCGTCTGCGGCTGGGGGGGAGCAGGAGCGGGGGATGGGGAAGGAAGCACGCCTCATGACCAGAGTACAGGCCCAGAGGGGAAGGCCGCAAGGAAGGATGAGGAGCAAGAAGCGGCGGATGGAAGAGAGAAGGAAACGGAAGGCACGGGAGTAGGAGAACCAGGAAAAGTGGCGGAAGAAGGCAACCGAGTGGAGGAGCATGAGAGAGAAGAAAGCGAGGGAGGATTGTTGGAGAAGGAGACTGTGGAAGAGCAGGTGGACTGGGGGGAAAGTGCCCTGGTGGAAGAGATGAGGGGTATGGTGGAGGAGCTGGCGGGGGGGGAGGGTGGTATCTCTCCTCTGCCGCCATCACCAAATAAGAGAATGAAGAGGAGGGTGCGATTGGCCGACAGTGAGAGGGAGGGGATGGCCAAGAGAGTGATGGGGGTGGGAGAAACCTCTGGGTTGCTGCTGGTTTCCCCAGGCCCTCAACTTCTGTTGGGTGGGGACACACCTAACAAGACTCTCAAATGTAAGGGGTTTAAGAGATTTTGTTAAGGGGAGGGCGGTTTTTAGTTATTTGGAGGGTGTGGGGTTTGATTTTTGTTTTTTACAGGAGGTTCACCTGAGGGATGGAGGGGATGTTAGTAGGTTTAAGGGGGAGTGGGACAAGGGGGAGTCGGTTTGGGGTATTGGGGGTGCACTCATCGGGGTATGGATTTTGTGTGGGCACAGGGAGGTAAAAGTGGAGGATTTCTTTTGTAGTAATGCAGGGGAGGGTTATAGGGGTGGATGTCACGATAAGGGATTGTAAATTTAGATTAGTGGTGGTGTATGGGCCACAGGTGGTGGCAGACAGGAGGGAGATGGTGGACTGTCTGACGCCCCTGTGTGTCACAAATAGGAAATTAGTGATAGGGGGGATTTTAATACAGATTTGGGAATAGGGGGGGATAGCAGTGCAGGCGCCATTGCCGGGCTAATGGCTTGCCATGGTCTGGTAGATGGTGGTCTGCACACTACTCCGAAAATGGCCGGTCCTACATGGCGCAACTCCAGGGGGGTTGATCGGAGGCTCGACTATATTTTTGTACCCAGGTCTTTGGGTAAGTTGTCTGGGCGGCTGTTGCCTGTTTTCTTTTTGGATCACGACGGGGTGCTCCTGCAGGTGGGGTCGCCAGTCTGCCTCTTTGGTAGGGGGTACTGGAAGTTAGATCGGGAAGTGCTGGAGGAGCAGGCTTTTGTTGACGGGTTTTATTGTTTCTTTTGGAGGCTTGAAGTCCTCAGGTCCATGTGCGAGGGGGTGTTAGAGTGGTGGGAATTAGTTAAGGTGAGGATTAGGGCTTTTATAATAGGGTATTGCAAGAGGAAAAAAAGGGAGGAGAGGAGGGAGGTGGATCGTATCCAAAGGTTAATTGAACTCGAATACGAGGCAGGCAACCTCGGCGGGTCGTTTGACTGGGAGAGATCCGCAACCCTAAAGGCGCAGCTCAGGGAGTTGCAGGAGCGGAAGGCTCGAGCTTTCCTGGAGCATGCGCATAGTGGCTTTATAGAACATAATGAGACTTGTTCTGCTATGTTCTTTAAGTCGGTTAAGGCCAGACAGAGTAGGAAGGTAATGCATGGCATAGGGAAGAAAATGGTAGTATAGTTAGAGAACCAGCGGATATGGTCAGGGTGACAACTGAACATTTCCAAGGTTTATTTAAGGAAAGGGAAATAGATGTAGAGCAGGGAAATGTTTGTTTTTAGAACACTTGTCCAGGCGGTTGCCGGAGGATATTAGAGAAGTGATGGAGGCCCAGATCTCACTAGAAGAGGTTGAGAGCGCTCTTAGGAGGATGGGAAAAGGGAAGGTGCCTGGGATGGATGGGCTGCCGGTTGAGTTTTATCTCAAGTTTTGGGGTATACTTGGACCAGTGGTCCTCGAAGTCTTGAAGGCCATCCTTGAGACGGGGGTCCCGGGGGGATCAATGGCTGTTGGTGTGCTGTCACTTTTATTTAAGAAGGGGGAAGTAACAGACCTTGGCAACTGGCGGCCGTTGACCATGCTGTGTGTAGATTACAAGCTACTTGCAAAGGTTTTAACAGACCGGTTGCGCACAGCCCTTCCCTACGTCGTCCATGAGGATCAGACGTGCGGGGTAGAGGGCCGCTCTATTAGATGGAACCTACAGTTAATCAGGGACTCCATCGATTGGGTTGAAGATAGAGGACTGCCTTTAATGGTAGCAGCGCTAGATCAGGCGAAAGCCTTTGATCGCGTGAAAAGATCCTTTTTATTCAGAGTGTTAGGTCGATTAGGATTTGGGGAGAAGTTCATAGGATGGATTCGTACATTATATGTCGGAGCGGGGTGCCGAGTTAGTGTAAATGGTCACTTGGGTGACGTTTTTGACCTCTCGTCTGGGGTCAGGCAGGGGTGCCCACTCTCGGCTCTCCTCTTCGTTCTGTACATGGAGCCTCTGGGGGCTGCCATTAGGGCAGACACAGGGGTGGAAGGCTTGTTGATCCCTGGAAGTGGTGGGCTGCGTGTTAAGATGACGCAGTACGCCGACGACACTTCCTTGCTGCTGTGCAAGGACTCGTGCCTGACAAGGTCCCTTGCCATCTTTGGGTAACCGGACGGGTGTATCACTGGATAGTCAAGCTCCGTTAACCTGTTAAGGAAGTAGAGAATTCAAGCAGCTTTTCGCAGCTTTTTGTTAAAAATCGCGCAACATTTCAGCGCCCTGCTACTCGTGCCAGGAATATAGTATATGCATATGATTAGTATGTGTGGATAGAAAACACTCAGACGTTCATAAAACTGGTTATATCACGGCTGTGACTATAACAGAACATGCGTTTCATCGAAAAGTGCAGGAAAATCTGATCACTGAAAATTGGAAAATATATCAATGCGCCACTTGCATGTATTGTCTATGGGAAAGCAAATTACCTGGAGCCGAGATTGCAATTCCCACAGCTTCCACACGATGTCAACAGTCTTGTCATTTGCCTAGGCTTTGTTTCTTGGTCAAACGAAGAAGAGACAGCCCATTTCTTCAGGTCTCGGACCGGATATTTTGGTTGAGATTTACCCGGACATTATTTCCAGACGTACCCCTATAGAATATACATCGCCTCGTGATCAATTTGATCGCTTATTAACGTTTACTAATACCTAAAGTTGCATTACAAAAGTATTTCGAAGTGTTTTGTGAAAGTTTATCATCAACTTTTTTAATTTAAAAAAATTACGTTACGTTATAAGACGCTATTTTTTTCCGTTTATCACACAGTCTTCATAGATCGATATCTAGGCTATATATGGACCGATTTAATCGAGAAAAAAAGGACCCAATAGTGATTATGGGACATCTAGGAGTGCCAACAAAGAAGATGGTCAAAGGTAATGAATGTTTTATATTTTATTTGTGCGGTTTGTGTAGCGCCGACTATGCTAATTATTTTGTTTACGTCCCCTGCGGGTCTTTGGGGGTGTTACATGCTATCAGATAATAGCTTCTCATGCTTTCGCCGAAAATCATTTTAAAAATCTGACTTGTTGCCTGGATTCACAACGAGTGTAGCTTTAATTCAATACCCTGCATGTGTATTTTAATGAACGTTTGAGTTTTCAATATTACTATTAGCATTTAGCGTAGCGCATTTGCATTTCCAGATGTCTAGATGGGATGCCTGCGTGTCAGGTAGGAGCAAGAGGTTAACTGCTCAACACAGAATAGCCGCATGTGCTCACTCCCTCAAAACATTGAGAAAATATACTTTCTATTTCATTCTGCTTTGTTCAATTGTATTCATTATACTATACCATGGAATTCCATAGAAATTTGGCATAGCCATATCATGTTTCTTTAGACCTGTCTAAAATAAAATAATGGATTTATTCTGAAGGTGTAGGCTATATAACATGGATTTATTGGACTTATGGCTTGTAGGCTATGTAAGGAAGCCAGGAGACACTAAATGTGTTTATGTTAATTACTATTTATGGATAGGGGGCAGCATTTTCACTTTGGATGAATTGCGTGCCCATAGTGAACTGCCTCCTACTCTGTCCCAGATGCTAATATATGCATATTATTACTATTGGATAGAAAACACTCACAAAGTTTCTAAAACTGTTTGAATCATGTCTGTGAATATGGCAGAACTCATATGGCAGGCAAACTTCCAAACAGGAAGTGGAAATTCTGGGGCTTGTTGATTTTCAACTCATCGCCTATTCACATCCCAGTAAGATATGGATCTGTTCGCACTTCCTACACCTTCCACTTGAAGTCAAATCAAATCAAATCAAATCAAATTTATTTATATAGCCCTTCGTACATCAGCTGATATCTCAAAGTGCTGTACAGAAACCCAGCCTAAAACCCCTAACGGCAAACAATGCAGGTGTAAAAGCACGGTGGCTAGGAAAAACTCCCTAGAAAGGCCAAAACCTAGGAAGAAACCTAGAGAGGCACCGGGCTATGTGGGGTGGCCAGTCCTCTTCTGGCTGTGCCGGGTAGAGATTATAACAGAACATGACCAAGATGTTCAAATGTTCATAAATGACCAGCATGGTCAAATAATAATAAGGCAGAACAGTTGAAACTGGAGCAGCAGCACAGTCAGATGGACTGGGGACAGCAAGGAGCCATCATGTCAGGTAGTCCTGGGGCACGGTCCTAGGGCTCAGGTCCTCCGAGAGAGAGAAAGAAAGAGAGAATTAGAGAGAGCATATGTGGGGTGGCCAGTCCTCTTCTGGCTGTGCCAGGTGGAGATTATAACAGAACGTGGCCAAGATGTTCAAATGTTCATAAATGACCAGCATGGTTGAATAATAGTAAGGCAGAACAGTTGAAACTGGAGCAGGAGCATGGCCAGGTGGACTGGGGACAGCAAGGAGTCCTCATGTCAGGTAGTCCTGGGACATGGTCCTAGGGCCCAGGCCAGTTGAAACTGGAGCAGCAGCATGGCCAGGTGGACTGGGGACAGCAAGGAGTCATCATGTCAGGTAGTCCTGGGGCATGGTTCTAGGGCTCAGGTCCTCCGAGAGAGAGAAAGAAAGAGAGAAGGAGAGAATTAGAGAACGCACACTTAGATTTACACAGGACACCGAATAGGACAGGAGAAGTACTCCAGATAAACAAACTGACCCTAGCCCCCGACACATAAACTACTGCAGCATAAATACTGGAGGCTGAGACAGGAGGGGTCAGGAGACACTGTGGCCCCATCCGAGGACACCCCCGTACAGGGCCAAACAGGAAGGATATAACCCCACCCACTTTGCCAAAGCACAGCCCCCACACCACTAGAGGGAAATCTTCAACCACCAACTTACCATCCTGAGACAAGGCCGAGTATAGCCCACAAAGATCTCCGACACGGTACAACCCAAGGGGTGGGGGAACCCAGACAGGCCGACCACAACAGTGAATCAACCCACCCAGGTGACGCATCCCCCAGGGACGGCACGAGAGAGCCCCAGCAAGCCAGTGACTCAGCCCCGTAACAGGGTTAGAGGCAGAGAATCCCAGTGGAAAAAGGGGAACCGGCCAGGCAGAGACAGCAAGGGCGGTTCGTTGCTCCAGAGCCTTTCCGTTCACCTTCCCACTCCTGGGCCAGACTACACTCAATCATATGACCCACTGAAGAGATGAGTCTTCAGTAAAGACTTAAAGGTTGAGACCGAGTTTGCGTCTCTGACATGGGTAGGCAGACCGTTCCATAAAAATGGAGCTCTATAGGAGAAAGCCCTGCCTCCAGCTGTTTGCTTAGAAATTCTAGGGACAATTAGGAGGCCTGCGTCTTGTGACCGTAGCGTACGTATAGGTATGTACGGCAGGACCAAATCAGAGAGGTAGGTAGGAGCAAGCCCATGTAATGCTTTGTAGGTTAGCAGTAAAACCTTGAAATCAGCCCTTGCTTTGACAGGAAGCCAGTGTAGAGAGGCTAGCACTGGAGTAATATGATCAAATTTTTTGGTTCTAGTCAGGATTCTAGCAGCCGTATTTAGCACTAACTGAAGTTTATTTAGTGCTTTATCCGGGTAGCCGGAAAATAGAGCATTGCAGTAGTCTAACCTAGAAGTGACAAAAGCATGGATTAATTTTTCTGCATCATTTTTGGACAGAAAGTTTCTGATTTTTGCAATGTTACGTAGATGGAAAAAAGCTGTCCTCGAAATGGTCTTGATATGTTCTTCAAAAGAGAGATCAGGGTCCAGAGTAACGCCGAGGTCCTTCACAGTTTTATTTGAGACGACTGTACAACCATTAAGATTAATTGTCAGATTCAACAGAAGATCTCTTTGTTTCTTGGGACCTAGAACAAGCATCTGTCATGTTTGTCATTTATTATCATGTCTTGTCCCTGTGCTCCCCATGCTATTCGTTTCCCTCTGCTGGTCTTATTTGGTTCTTTCCCTCCTTCTATCCCTCTCTCTCCCCCTCCCTCTCTCACTCTCTCGCTCTCTCTTCTCTCTATCGTTCCGTTCCTGCTCCCAGCTGTTCCTATTCCCCTAATCATCATTTAGTCTTCCCACACCTGTTCCCGATCCTTTCCCCTGATTAGAGTCCCTATTTATTCCTTTGTGATCCGTTCCTGTCCCGTCGGTTCCTTGTATTGTATTCACCATGCTGTGATTGCGTTTCGCCCTGTCCTGTCGTGTTTTTGCTGTGATTGTGTATCGCCCTGTCCTGTCGTGTTTTTTGCCTTCATCAGATGCTGCGTGTGAGCAGGTGTCTCTGTCGACTACGGCCTGCGCCTACCCGAAGCGACCTGCAGTCTGTGGCCGCTTCTCCAGTTATTTCCCCTCTACAAGTCTAGAGGATTTCTGTTATTCCCTGTTTGGACTTTAATAAACTCTGTTTCTGTTAAGTCGCTTTTGGGTCCTCTTTCACCTGCATGACAGAAGGAACCGACCAAGGAATGGACCCAGCGACTTCAGACGCTCGTTACACTGCCGTCGAGATCCAAGGAGCCACGCTCGGCAGACACGAGCAGGAATTGTCCGCTGCTCGCCATGCCGTGGAGAACCTGGCCGCTCAGGTTTCCGACCTCTCTGGACAGTTCCAGAGTCTACGTCTCGTGCCACCTGTTACTTCCTGGCCTGCCGAGCCTCCAGAACCTAGGGTTAATAACCCACCTTGCTACTCCGGGCAGCCCACTGAGTGCCGCTCCTTTCTCACGCAGTGTGAGATTGTGTTCTCTCTCCAACCCAACACATACTCTAGAGAGAGAGCTCGGGTTGCTTACGTCATTTCACTCCTTACTGGCCGGGCTCGAGAATGGGGCACAGCTATCTGGGAGGCAAGGGCTGATTGCTCTAACAAATTCCAGAACTTTAAAGAGGAGATGATTCGGGTTTTTGACCGTTCAGTTTTTGGTGGGGAGGCTTCTAGGGCCCTGGCTTCCTTATGCCAAGGTGAACGGTCCATAACGGATTATTCCATTGAGTTTCGCACTCTTGCTGCCTCTAGTGAGTGGAACGAGCCGGCGCTGCTCGCTCGTTTTCTGGAGGGACTCCACGCAGTGGTTAAGGATGAGATTCTCTCCCGGGAGGTTCCTTCAGATGTGGACTCTTTGATTGCTCTCGCCATCCGCATAGAACGACGGGTAGATCTTCGTCACCGGGCTCGTGGAGAGAGCTCGCATCAACGGTGTTTCCCTGCTCCGCATCGCAACCATCTCCCTCCTCTGGCTTTGAGACTGAGCCCATGCAGCTGGGAGGGATTCGCATCTCGAATAAGGAGAGGGAACGGAGGATCACCAACCGCCTGTGCCTCTATTGCGGAGTTGCTGGACATTTTGTTAATTCATGTCCAGTAAAAGCCAGAGCTCATCTGTAAGCGGAGGGCTACAGGTGAGCGCAACTACTCAAGTCTCTCCATCAAGGTCCTGTACTACTTTGTCGGTCCACCTACGCTGGACCGGTTCGGGTGCTACATGTAGTGCCTTGATAGACTCTGGGGCTGAGGGTTGTTTCATGGACGAAGCATGGGTTCGGAAACATGACATTCCTTTCAGAGAGTTAGATAAGCCTACGCCCATGTTCGCCTTAGATGGTAGTCATCTTCCCAGTATCAGATTTGAGACACTACCTTTAACCCTCACAGTATCTGGTAACCACAGTGAGACTATTTCTTTTTTGATTTTCCGTTCACCGTTTACACCTGTTGTTTTGGGTCATCCCTGGCTAGTATGTCATAATCCTTCTATTAATTGGTCTAGTAATTCTATCCTATCCTGGAACGTTTCTTGTCATGTGAAGTGTTTAATGTCTGCCATCCCTCCCGTTTCTTCTGTCCCTACTTCTCAGGAGGAACCTGGCGATTTGACAGGAGTGCCGGAGGAATATCATGATCTGCGCACGGTCTTCAGTCGGTCCCGAGCCAACTCCCTTCCTCCTCACCGGTCGTATGATTGTAGTATTGATCTCCTTCCGGGGACCACTCCTCCTCGAGGTAGACTATACTCTCTGTCGGCTCCCGAACGTAAGGCTCTCGAGGATTATTTGTCTGTGTCTCTTGACGCCGGTACCATAGTGCCTTCTTCTTCTCCGGCCGGGGCGGGGTTCTTTTTTGTTAAGAAGAAGGACGGTACTCTGCGCCCCTGCGTGGATTATCGAGGGCTGAATGACATAACGGTTAAGAATCGTTATCCGCTTCCCCTTATGTCATCAGCCTTCGAGATTCTGCAGGGAGCCAGGTGCTTTACTAAGTTGGACCTTCGTAACGCTTACCATCTCGTGCGCATCAGAGAGGGGGACGAGTGGAAAACGGCGTTTAACACTCCGTTAGGGCATTTTGAGTACCGGGTTCTGCCGTTCGGTCTCGCCAATGCGCCAGCTGTTTTTCAGGCATTAGTTAATGATGTTCTGAGAGACATGCTGAACATTTTTGTTTTTGTCTATCTTGACGATATCCTGATTTTTTCTCCGTCACTCGAGATTCATGTTCAGCACGTTCGACGTGTTCTACAGCGCCTTTTAGAGAATTGTCTCTACGTAAAGGCTGAGAAGTGCTCTTTTCATGTCTCCTCCGTTACTTTTCTCGGTTCCGTTATTTCCGCTGAAGGCATTCAGATGGATTCCGCTAAGGTCCAAGCTGTCAGTGATTGGCCCGTTCCAAGGTCACGTGTCGAGTTGCAGCGCTTTTTAGGTTTCGCTAATTTCTATCGGCGTTTCATTCGTAATTTCGGTCAAGTTGCTGCCCCTCTCACAGCTCTTACTTCTGTCAAGACGTGTTTTAAGTGGTCCGGTTCCGCCCAGGGAGCTTTTGATCTTCTAAAAGAACGTTTTACGTCCGCTCCTATCCTCGTTACTCCTGACGTCACTAGACAATTCATTGTCGAGGTTGACGCTTCAGAGGTAGGCGTGGGAGCCATTCTATCCCAGCGCTTCCAGTCTGACGATAAGGTTCATCCTTGCGCTTATTTTTCTCATCGCCTGTCGCCATCTGAGCGCAACTATGATGTGGGTAACCGTGAACTGCTCGCCATCCGCTTAGCCCTAGGCGAATGGCGACAGTGGTTGGAGGGGGCGACCGTTCCTTTGTCGTTTGGACAGACCATAAGAACCTTGAGTACATCCGTTCTGCCAAACGACTTAATGCCCGTCAAGCTCGTTGGGCGTTGTTTTTCGCTCGTTTCGAGTTTGTGATTTCTTACCGTCCGGGTAGCAAGAACACCAAGCCTGATGCCTTATCCCGTCTGTTTAGTTCTTCTGTGGCTTCTACTGATCCCGAGGGGATTCTTCCTTATGGGCGTGTTGTCGGGTTAACAGTCTGGGGAATTGAAAGACAGGTTAAGCAAGCACTCACGCACACTGCGTCGCCGCGCGCTTGTCCTAGTAACCTCCTTTTCGTTCCTGTTTCCACTCGTCTGGCTGTTCTTCAGTGGGCTCACTCTGCCAAGTTAGCTGGTCATCCCGGTGTTCGAGGCACTCTTGCGTCTATTCGCCAGCGCTTTTGGTGGCCGACTCAGGAGCGTGACACGCGCCGTTTCGTGGCTGCTTGTTCGGACTGCGCGCAGACTAAGTCGGGTAACTCTCCTCCTGCCGGTCGTCTCAGACCGCTCCCCATTCCTTCTCGACCATGGTCTCACATTGCCTTAGACTTCATTACCGGTCTGCCTTTGTCTGCGGGGAAGACTGTGATTCTGACGGTTGTCGATAGGTTCTCTAAGGCGGCACATTTCATTCCCCTCGCTAAACTTCCTTCCGCTAAGGAGACGGCACAAATCATTATTGAGAATGTATTCAGAATTCATGGCCTCCCGTTAGACGCCGTTTCAGACAGAGGCCCGCAATTCACGTCACAGTTTTGGAGGGAGTTCTGTCGTTTGATTGGTGCGTCCGTCAGTCTCTCTTCCGGGTTTCATCCCCAGTCTAACGGTCAAGCAGAGAGGGCCAATCAGACGATTGGTCGCATACTACGCAGCCTTTCTTTCAGAAACCCTGCGTCTTGGGCAGAACAGCTCCCCTGGGCAGAATACGCTCACAATTCGCTTCCTTCGTCTGCTACCGGGTTATCTCCGTTTCAGAGTAGTCTGGGTTACCAGCCTCCTCTGTTCTCATCCCAGCTTGCCGAGTCCAGCGTTCCCTCCGCTCAAGCGTTTGTCCAACGTTGTGAGCGCACCTGGAGGAGGGTGAGGTCTGCACTTTGCCGTTACAGGGCACAGACGGTGAGAGCCGCCAATAAACGCAGGATTAAGAGTCCAAGGTATTGTTGCGGCCAGAGAGTGTGGCTTTCCACTCGCAACCTTCCTCTTACGACAGCTTCTCGTAAGTTGACTCCGCGGTTCATTGGTCCGTTCCGTGTCTCCCAGGTCGTCAATCCTGTCGCTGTGCGACTGCTTCTTCCGCGACATCTTCGTCGCGTCCATCCTGTCTTCCATGTCTCCTGTGTTAAGCCCTTTCTTCGCACCCCCGTTCGTCTTCCCTCCCCCTCCCGTCCTTGTCGAGAGCGCACCTATTTACAAGGTACATAAGATCATGGACATGCGTTCTCGGGGACGGGGTCACCAATACCTAGTGGATTGGGAGGGTTACGGTCCTGAGGAGAGGAGTTGGGTTCCATCTCGGGACGTGCTGGACCGTTCACTCATCGATGATTTCCTCCGTTGCCGCCAGGATTCCTCCTCGAGTGCGCCAGGAGGCGCTCGGTGAGTGGGGGGTACTGTCATGTTTGTCATTTATTATCATGTCTTGTCCCTGTGCTCCCCATGCTATTCGTTTCCCTCTGCTGGTCTTATTTGGTTCTTTCCCTCCTTCTATCCCTCTCTCTCCCCCTCCCTCTCTCACTCTCTCGCTCTCTCTTCTCTCTATCGTTCCGTTCCTGCTCCCAGCTGTTCCTATTCCCCTAATCATCATTTAGTCTTCCCACACCTGTTCCCGATCCTTTCCCCTGATTAGAGTCCCTATTTATTCCTTTGTGATCCGTTCCTGTCCCGTCGGTTCCTTGTATTGTATTCACCATGCTGTGATTGCGTTTCGCCCTGTCCTGTCGTGTTTTTGCTGTGATTGTGTATCGCCCTGTCCTGTCGTGTTTTTTTGCCTTCATCAGATGCTGCGTGTGAGCAGGTGTCTCTGTCGACTACGGCCTGCGCCTACCCGAAGCGACCTGCAGTCTGTGGCCGCTTCTCCAGTTATTTCCCCTCTACAAGTCTAGAGGATTTCTGTTATTCCCTGTTTGGACTTTAATAAACTCTGTTTCTGTTAAGTCGCTTTTGGGTCCTCTTTCACCTGCATGACAGCATCTCTGTTTTGTCCGAGTTTAATAGTAGAAAGTTTGCAGCCATCCACTTCCTTATGTCTGAAACACATGCTTCTAGGGAGGGCAATTTTGGTGCTTCACCATGTTTCATTGAAATGTACAGCTGTGTGTCATCCGCATAGCAGTGAAAGTTTACATTATGTTTTCGAATAACATCCCCAAGAGGTAAAATATATAGTGAAAACAATAGTGGTCCTAAAACAGAACCTTGAGGAACACCGAAATGTACAGTTGATTTGTCAGAGGACAAACCATTCACAGAGACAAACTGATATCTTTCCGACAGATAAGACCTAAACCAGGCCAGAACATGTCCGTGTAGACCAATTTGGGTTTCCAATCTCTCCAAAAGAATGTGGTGATCGATGGTATCAAAAGCAGCACTAAGGTCTAGGAGCACGAGGACAGATGCAGTCAACAGTCAGTAGAACGTGGAATGAAGCCTCTAGTGTGATGTGGGGCAGGATTGCAGCTATTTGAGTCAGTGGTCTGGCAGAATGCCAGTTCCTGGTTTCCCATTTTGGGGGGTTTTCTGGACTGTTTAACCTCTAAGAGCTACCCCCCTACTTTTTTCAATTTCCGCCTGAAGACATACCCAAATCTAACTGCCTATAGTTCAGGTACAGAACCAAGGATATGCACATTCTTGGTACCATTTGAAAGAAAAAACTCTGAAGTTTGTGTAAATGTGAGTTGAATGTAGGATAATATAACACAATAGATCTGGTTTGGATCATACAATTAAAAAAACATTCATTTTTTCATTTTTATTGTTATATCATCATCTTTAAAATGAACAAGATAAAATAAACATTCAGATAGGAAGATGGGGACCATTTCAGTGAAAAACATAAGAGGGCAACAGTACTTGTGCAAAGTTTCAGAATGATAACTTCCAAAATGAGTGTGCTTACATGACATTTATCACAAAGTTACCCAGGTGTCCCACACAAGTAGCCCAAAAGTACCCAAGTGGCCAAATTGCTGAAGGTATACATTTTGAAACAAATAACTATATACAAACCCACCCCCCCCCAAAAAAAAATATGAAGAAATAAACATATACATTTACAAAATAACACGGCTAACGATTTACACACTTTCAATATTTGGAAGACCCTCAGTCCTCTATCAAATCAAATGTATTGATGTAGCCCTTCGTACATCAGCTAATATCTCAAAGTGCTGTACAGAAACCCAGCCTAAAACCCCAAACAGCAAGCAATGCAGGTGTAGAAGCACGGTGGCTAGGAAAAACTCCCTAGAAAGGCCAAAACCTAGGAATAAACCTAGAGAGGAACCAGGCTATGAGGGGTGGCCAGTCCTCTTCTGGCTGTGCCGGGTGGAGATTATAACAGAAAATGGCCGAGATTTTCAAACGTTCACAGATGACCAGCAGGGTCAAATAATAATAATCACAGTAGTTGTAGAGGATGCAACAGGACAGCACCTCAAGAGTAAATATGAACAGTTTAGGGTTCCATAACTGCAGGCAGAACATATGAAACTGGAACAGCAGCAAGGCCAGGTGGACTGGGGACAGCAAGGAGTCATCATGCCAGGTAGTCCTGACGCATGGTCCTAGGGCTCAGGTCCTCTGAAAGAGAGAAAGAGAGAATTAGAGAGAGCATACTTAAATTCACACAGGACACCGCATAAGACAGAAGAAGTACTCCAGATATAATGAACTGACTCTAGCCCCCCGACACATAAACTACTGCAGCATAAATACTGGAGGCTGAGACAGGAGGGGTCAGGAGACACTATGGCCCCATCTGATGAGACCCCCGGACAGGGCCAAACAGGAAGGATATAACATCATCCACTTTTCCATAGCTCTACACAATATTGTATAGGTATAATAAACAGATATATATATAGAGTACAGGGAACATAAGGTTGAATATATTATTATAGACCTGCTAGATCTACTGTCTTTTTTATATTATGACATTTCAGCTAGATCTACTGTCTTTATTATATTACAACAGACCAGCTGTATCTACTGTCTCCATTTCACTTTGGCCATTGCTGTGGGCCTGCCCTCCCCTCAACAGCCTGAAATAGGCTATTTCATGTGGGCTGGGATGGGATGACAGACACACGCATCTCAGATTTCCTTACATTACATTTTTATATATTGTTTCTAAAATTTAAAAAAATCTAATAATATTTTATACTATTAATTTCAAACGAGGGCATTAGCATGAGAAGAACTTACCAGTCCAAAACGATGTCCTCTCCGGTCAAAAAATATTCCTCCACTTGGGAATCGCTAAATGAATCGTCCTACAACAATCTCTGTCTCACTTTTCCGATCAATTTCTTCAAAAATGTTGTGTACATCTGAATATCTAGACTTAGATTTAGCTTTCCTTCACTTAGTCGCCATACTGATTGATATATAAACAGCTGAATTTGAGTGTTTACCAAAACAATGATGTGCGTAATATGCGTAGCTCCTTCCGGTATAAAACTTCAATAGCGAATGACTCTCTTTATGTCGGAGTTTACTACATGGGTTGGTCTTCCAACACATAACAATTGCATGTTGCCATTTACCTCAGCTCATTGGCTATCTACCCAGCTAGATTTCAAGACGATCAGTGGTCATTGGGTTAAATTACAGTCAATCAACGAAACAGTGGTCATATCATTGGTGATGTCATTACTTGTTGTCTTCAAATCGGTTTCTTTCAGTCAATACGTCCCGTGAAATGGCCCATCACATTTGGTTGTGTCACAAACAAACCAGTTGATTGCAATGAAACCAAACACGGCTGGAAAAGTCACTATTTGTGTGGGTGTTTACCTCGAATGTGTCATCGAAAATGGAATGAGACGGAATTCACGACACAAGCGGTTCACAAAATGTTTCGTGCTAGGCTATAAAGACAGATTTAAAAAAAGATGATTCCTTGTGTAACAATGAGCATTGGGATTGCAAACAGATGAAGATCATCAAAGGTAAACAATTCATTTTAATGCAGTTTGTGATTTTGTTACGCCTGTGCTGCTTGAAATAGTTTTTTTTTTATGGGGCTGTATCCTCAGATAATCGCATCGTATTCTTTCGCAGTAAATCCTTTTTTAAATCTTACAACACAGTTGGATTAGCAAGATTCTAGGCTTTTGATACATGTGAGACACTTGTATTTTCATGAATGTTTAATATGACTATTCATGTAGCGATCACCATATGTTGTGGAATATCAGCCCACTACCGGGTTCCGTGCGCAGAGAGGTTAAGTCCCCGTGTTTGTGGCATTTGTTTTGTTGTGCCCCCTCTGTTTCATGGGGTTGTCTTATGAATGCCGTTTTGTGCATTAAATATAGCACTACCCTGAACTCTCTGCTTCCTGCGCCTGACTTCTCACCCACTACACCCAGTACGTTACAGGCATTTCATTTTTTGCATGGGCTTCCATATAAAACAGCTTGTCATGGTGAATTTACTTGTACCCATGTTTTCAGTTGCAATGTGCTTTTAACACATGCAATGATTTGATAGATATTGATCAAAATTAAGCTTGTTTTGGTGTAATGTTGTAAGGTAGGCCTACCGTGCAATTATATTTGTGTGAGACTGTTAATTGCTCATTTTTAAATAGGCTAATGTTACTTGAAGAAGACATGCTGTTATAGCAACTCTGTGGTTTTGTCTTGTAGCTGAAATGTTGAGTGTAGCCCACAGACAATAAAATATATATTTTTTATTGTCTGCATATGCTTGTGAATTGTAGCATTATTCAAGAGTGTAATATGTATCAGAAAAAGTTTCTGAAACCTGGCTCGTGACTACTGTGATATTTAAGGTCAATTGGTGCTGCGGGCAAAGAATGTGTTGTTGCCAGCCACAACAAAGGTAATGCAAGAATGTAAAGTATAATTATTATTCGCAATCCTGCTCCTCAGACTCTCCTTCATATTTCATAATGGGAACAGGGCTTACATGTCCGCCTTCTTGAATCGCTGCCAATCCACATTTATCGATGTCAGGTGTCAAACCCAGTACTTGAATTTCTGTTTCAGAATTTTCACTGAATGTTTCTTCAAGGCAGAATGTATAAGTATGCCTATACACAACTATAGTGCTGGTAAATATATGATACTGTCATGTATTGCTATCCATTCTAATGTTGCACAGTAAGTAATATAGACACAAAAGCGCAAGATGAGCAAAAGCTATAATTTCAATCATAATGTCACGCCTTGGTCATTGTATTTTGTGTTTTTGTTATATGTTTGGGTAGGCCAGGGTGTGACATTGGGTTTATATGTTGTTTTCGTATTGGGGTTTGTATTATTTGGGATCGTGGCTGATTAGGGGTGTTGTTAGGCTTGGCTGCCTGAGGCGATTCTCAATCAGAGTCAGGTGCTTTTCGTTGTCTCTGATTGGGAACCGTATTTAGGCAGCCTGAGTTTCGCTTTGTATTTTGTGGGTGATTGTTCCTGTCTTTGTCATGCAGGTGAAAGAGGACCCAAACGCGACTTAACAGAAACAGAGTTTATTAAAGTCCAAAACGGAATAACAGAAATCCTCTAGACTTGTAGAGGGGAAACAACTGGAGAAGCGGCCACAGACTGCAGGTCGCTTCGGGTAGGCGCAGGCCGTAGTCGACTGAGACACCTGCTCACACGCAGCATCTGATGAAAGCACAAAACACGACAGGACAGGGTGATACACAATCACGGCAAAAACACGACAGGACAGGGCGAAACGCAATCACAGCATGGTGAATACAATACAAGGAACCGACGGGACAGGAACGGATCACAAAGGAATAAATAGGGAATCTAATCAGGGGAAAGGATCGGGAACAGGTGTGGGAAGACTAAATGATGATTAGGGGAATAGGAACAGCTGGGAGCAGGAACGGAACGACAGAGAGAAGAGAGAGCGAGAGAGTGAGAGAGGGAGGGGGAGAGAGAGGGATAGAAGGAGGGAAAGAACCAAACAAGACCAGCAGAGGGAAACGAATAGCATGGGGAGCACAGGGACAAGACATGACAATAAATGACAAACATGACAGTACCCCCCCACTCACCGATCCTGGCGCACTCGAGGAGGAATCCTGGCGGCAACGGAGGAAATCATCGATGAGCGAACGGTCCAGCACGTCCCGAGACGGAACCCAACTCCTCTCCTCAGGACCGTAACCCTCCCAATCCACTAGGTATTGGTGACCCCGTCCCCGAGAACGCATGTCCATAATCTTATGTACCTTGTAAATAGGTGCGCTCTTGCGAAGAAAAGGCTTAACACAGGAGACATGGAAGACAGGATGGACGCGACGAAGATGTCGCGGAAGAAGCAGTCGCACAGCGACAGGATTGACGACCTGGGAGACACGGAACGGACCAATGAACCGCGGAGTCAACTTACAGAAGCTGTCGTAAGAGGAAGGTTGCGAGTGGAAAGCCACACTCTCTGGCCGCAACAATACCTTGGACTCTTAATCCTGCGTTTATTGGCGGCTCTCACCGTCTGTGCCCTGTAACGGCAAAGTGCAGACCTCACCCTCCTCCAGGTGCGCTCACAACGTTGGACAAACGCTTGAGCGGAGGGAACGCTGGACTCGGCAAGCTGGGATGAGAACAGAGGAGGCTGGTAACCCAGACTACTCTGAAACGGAGATAACCCGGTAGCAGACGAAGGAAGCGAATTGTGAGCGTATTCTGCCCAGGGAGCTGTTCTGCCCAAGACGCAGGGTTTCTGAAAGAAAGGCTGCGTAGTATGCGACCAATCGTCTGATTGGCCCTTTTGACCGTTAGACTGGGGATGAAACCCGGAAGAGAGACTGACGGACGCACCAATCAAACGACAGAACTCCTCCAAAACTGTGACGTGAATTGCGGACCTCTGTCTGAAACGGCGTCTAACGGGAGGCCATGAATTCTGAATACATTCTCAATAATGATTTGTGCCGTCTCCTTAGCGGAAGGAAGTTTAGCAGGGGAATGAAATGTGCCGCCTTAGAGAACCTATCGACAACCGTCAGAATCATCTTCCCCGCAGACAAAGGCAGACAATGAAGTCTAAGGCAATGTGAGACCATGGTCGAGAAGGAATGGGGAGCGGTCTGAGACGACCGGCAGGAGGAGAGTTACCCGAAGTCTGCGCGCAGTCCGAACAAGCAGCCACGAAACGGCGCGTGTCACGCTCCTGAGTCGGCCACCAAAAGCGCTGGCGAATAGACGCAAGAGTGCCTCGAACACCGGGATGACCAGCTAACTTGGCAGAGTGAGCCCACTGAAGAACAGCCAGACGAGTGGAAACAGGAACGAAAAGGAGGTTACTAGGACAAGCGCGCGGCGACGCAGTGTGCGTGAGTGCTTGCTTAACCTGTCTTTCAATTCCCCAGACTGTTAACCCGACAACACGCCCATAAGGAAGAATCCCCTCGGGATCAGTAGAAGCCACAGAAGAACTAAACAGACGGGATAAGGCATCAGGCTTGGTGTTCTTGCTTAAGAAATCACAAACTGCAGCGAAAAACAACGCCCAACGAGCTTGACGGGCATTAAGTCGTTTGGCAGAACGGATGTACTCAAGGTTCTTATGGTCTGTCCAAACGACAAAAAGGAACGGTCGCCCCCCAACCACTGTCGCCATTCGCCTAGGGCTAAGCGGATGGCGAGCAGTTCACGGTTACCCACATCATAGTTGCGCTCAGATGGCGACAGGCGATGAGAAAAATAAGCGCAAGGATGAACCTTATTAGACTGGAAGCGCTGGGATAGGATGGCTCCCACGCCTACCTCTGAAGCGTCAACCTCGACAATGAATTGTCTAGTGACGTCAGGAGTAACGAGGATAGGAGCGGACGTAAAACGTTCTTTTAGAAGATCAAAAGCTCCTGGGCGGAACCGGACCACTTAAAACACGTCTTGACAGAAGTAAGAGCTGTGAGAGGGGCAGCAACTTGACCGAAATTACGAATGAAACGCCGATAGAAATTAGCGAAACCTAAAAAGCGCTGCATTGACCTTGGAACGGGCCAATCACTGACAGCTTGGACCTTAGCGGAATCCATCTGAATGCCTTCAGCGGAAATAACGGAACCGAGAAAAGTAACGGAGGAGACATGAAAAGAGCACTTCTCAGCCTTTACGTAGAGACAATTCTCTAAAAGGCGCTGTAGAACACGTCGAACGTGCTGAACATGAATCTCGAGTGACGGAGAAAAAATCAGGATATCGTCAAGATAGACAAAAACAAAAATGTTCAGCATGTCTCTCAGAACATCATTAACTAATGCCTGAAAAACAGCTGGCGCATTGGCGAGACCGAACGGCAGAACCCGGTACTCAAAATGCCCTAACGGAGTGTTAAACGCCGTTTTCCACTCGTCCCCTCTCTGATGCGCACGAGATGGTAAGCGTTACGAAGGTCCAACTTAGTAAAGCACCTGGCTCCCTGCAGAATCTCGAAGGCTGATGACATAAGGGGAAGCGGATAACGATTCTTAACCGTTATGTCATTCAGCCCTCGATAATCCACGCAGGGGCGCAGAGTACCGTCCTTCTTTTTAACAAAAAGAACCCCGCCCCGGCCGGAGAAGAAGAAGGAACTATGGTACCGGCGTCAAGAGACACAGACAAATAATCCTCGAGAGCCTTACGTTCGGGAGCCGACAGAGAGTATAGTCTACCTCGAGGAGGAGTGGTCCCCGGAAGGAGATCAATACTACAATCATACGACCGGTGAGGAGGAAGGGAGTTGGCTCGGGACCGACTGAAGACCGTGCGCAGATCATGATATTCCTCCGGCACTCCTGTCAAATCGCCAGGTTCCTCCTGAGAAGTAGGGACAGAAGAAATGGGAGGGATGGCAGACATTAAACACTTCACATGACAAGAAACGTTCCAGGATAGGATAGAATTACTAGACCAATTAATAGAAGGATTATGACATACAAGCCAGGGATGACCCAAAACAACAGGTGTAAACGGTGAACGGAAAATCAAAAAAGAAATAGTCTCACTGTGGTTACCAGATACTGTGAGAGTTAAAGGTAGTGTCTCAAATTTGATACTGGGAAGATGACTACCATCTAAGGCAAACATGGGCGTAGGCCTGTCTAACGGTCTGAAAGGAATGTTATGTTTCCGAGCCCATGCTTCGTCCATGAAACAACCCTCAGCCCCAGAGTCAATCAAAGCACTGCATGTAGCACCCGAACCGGTCCAGCGTAGATGGACCGACATAGTAGTACAAGATCTAGATGAAGGGACCTGAGTAGTAGCGCTCACCAGTAGCCCTCCGCTTACTGATGGGCTCTGGCCTCTTACTGGACATGAATTAACAAAATGTCCAGCAACTCCGCAATAGAGGCACAGGCGGTTGGTGATCCTCCGTTCCCTCTCCTTATTCGAGATGCGAATCCCTCCCAGCTGCATGGGCTCAGTCTCAAAGCCAGAGGAGGGAGATGGTTGCGATGCGGAGCAGGGAAACACCGTTGATGCGAGCTCTCCTCCACGAGCCCGGTGACGAAGATCTACCCGTCGTTCTATGCGGATGGCGAGAGCAATCAAAGAGTCCACATCTGAAGGAACCTCCCGGGAGAGAATCTCATCCTTAACCACTGCGTGAGTCCCTCCAGAAAACGAGCGAGCAGCGCCGGCTCGTTCCACTCACTAGAGGCAGCAAGAGTGCGAAACTCAATGGAATAATCCGTTATGGACCGTTCACCTTGGCATAAGGAAGCCAGGGCCCTAGAAGCCTCCCCATCAAAAACTGAACGGTCAAAAACCCGAATCATCTCCTCTTTAAAGTTCTGGAATTTGTTAGAGCAATCAGCCCTTGCCTCCCAGATAGCTGTGCCCCATTCTCGAGCCCGGCCAGTAAGGAGTGAAATGACGTAAGCAACCCGAGCTCTCTCTCTAGAGTATGTGTGGGGTTGGAGAGAGAACACAATCTCACACTGCGTGAGAAAGGAGCGGCACTCAGTGGGCTGCCCGGAGTAGCAAGGTGGGTTATTAACCCTAGGTTCTGGAGGCTCGGCAGGCCAGGGAGTAACAGGTGGCACGAGACGTTCTGGAACTGTCCAGAGAGGTCGGAAACCTGAGCGGCCAGGTTCTCCACGGCATGGCGAGCAGCAGACAATTCCTGCTCGTGTCTGCCGAGCATGGCTCCTTGGATCTCGACGGCAGTGTAACGAGCGTCTGAAGTCGCTGGGTCCATTCCTTGGTCGGTTCCTTCTGTCATGCAGGTGAAAGAGGACCCAAACGCGACTTAACAGAAACAGAGTTTATTAAAGTCCAAAACGGAATAACAGAAATCCTCTAGACTTGTAGAGGGGAAACAACTGGAGAAGCGGCCACAGACTGCAGGTCGCTTCGGGTAGGCGCAGGCCGTAGTCGACTGAGACACCTGCTCACACGCAGCATCTGATGAAAGCACAAAACACGACAGGACAGGGTGATACACAATCACGGCAAAAACACGACAGGACAGGGCGAAACGCAATCACAGCATGGTGAATACAATACAAGGAACCGACGGGACAGGAACGGATCACAAAGGAATAAATAGGGAATCTAATCAGGGAAAGGATCGGGAACAGGTGTGGGAAGACTAAATGATGATTAGGGGAATAGGAACAGCTGGGAGCAGGAACGGAACGACAGAGAGAAGAGAGAGCGAGAGAGTGAGAGAGGGAGGGGGAGAGAGAGGGATAGAAGGAGGGAAAGAACCAAACAAGACCAGCAGAGGGAAACGAATAGCATGGGGAGCACAGGGACAAGACATGACAATAAATGACAAACATGACAGTCTTTGTGTAGTATTCACCAGATAGGCTGTAATAAGTTTCACGTTCCGTTTGTTGTTTTCGTCTTTATAAGTTATTTCATGTACCGTGATTCATTTCATTAAAGTCATGAGTAACCAACACGCTGCATTTCGGTCCGACTCTCTTCTTTCAACAGACGAACTCCGTTACACATAAACTGTAATTGATCAATTAGGGAACAGCTTGCGATTTGAATGCTTGTACTAAGCAACCAAAAATATTATCCTTATCTAATATAAATGTGGCATAAGTAGAAAGTTGGCTAATTAGGCCACTGCATCAACAAAACATGACATGGCTCCTGTCCAAATCTGCATAACAGAAAAGGAAATCATCATGCATTACTCAACCTTACAGTGAAATACTTACAAGCTCTTAAACAATGCAGTGAAGGCAAATCTGGTCTGTGACAGGTGTGAAAACCCCCCGTCCTATCTCGGCTATTAGACTAAACTTTAGTAAAGTTTGCATAGTCTATTGTTCAGCTAATAACCCCCCTCCCCAACTCGTCTTTTTGTCGAGAGCAAAACATTTGTATTTTCAAATAAAACATAATTGTTCTGAATGCAAAAACAAGGCTTCAAAGTAAAAAATAATGTTTGCAATCAAACATTTTGTAATAGAGGGCAAAATTGTCAGTTTGGCTACAACCAATACTGTTAAGCCTTTCTTCCCTACACAAAAGAAGTCATAGCGGACACCTACGAAGAAGGACAGTGTGATGATGACATCTCAGAGAAGCAGCACTGGGCGTTCTTCCGTTCAACATTTACATAGTTAGTAGTTAGCTCCTACGATTCAGTGTCGGTTCATAACATTGTACAATATGACATAGATACTTACAGTAGTGATAAATCATGCAATTATTATTCTCAAGCTAACCAAAAATGTTTTGCTACGAATGCCTTTTCTCTCCATTTTCAGTTGAATTGAATCTAACTTTCTTTCATGGCAACTCATAAGCAGGCCATGTCCTATTTGTTTCATTGTCGATATATAATCATATTTCAAGACATTGTAACGGTTAGCTTTGTTTACAGAAGGATGAAAGAACACAATATGTCTGTCAGGGAATGCTATTCTGACATGTCAGATGAAGAGTTAGACCAGAAAGTCAGCGACATTAAGGCAAGGATGCCCCCATGCGGGCTTGACAATGATCAAAGGAAGTCGCAGAGCATTGGGCCATTGGGTACAAGTCTTTGCAGCATGTAGATTATGCAGGTATAATTGCCAGAATGATCTAGCTTCGATGCATTGCTCAGCAATACTCTGTTCCTGCACCCCTGTCTCTCGTCCACTTTGATGCAAATTATAAATTGATCAGGACCTAAGGTATTACTACTGTGTATAATGTCTCCATCAAATCTGAGAAGTTATTTGAAAATGTTTATTATTAATTTTTCCAAGGCAAATGTTTAAAATTGGAGTTGTTTTTCATCAACTGGTAATACATAAATAATGAAGCAGGTTAAGAGCGGGAGAGGTGGCGATGACAGAACTGGCTTTCTCTCTCACATCAAAACATACCTGCAGACGAGAGACTTTATAAGACGAGATTTTTTTATTCTAACATGGTCAGTCATCATAATCATCATGAAGTGAAATGCAAAACTGACTTTGGATCATTAACTCTGGGACTACTACATCTCTATTTCAATGTAAAGCATCTCTTTAATAATAGTTCCTGTTGACCTGACCTCTCACCTATGATCATGCTGTGCCATCTGTGTCAGCAGGTTCAGATGCGGGAGGGTTTCACCGACACAGCTGATATAACCTAGAGGATTTAGGGAGAAGGGGGAGAGGGATGAAGTGAAGGAGAGAGACTGTTATTGTGTGTATGTGTGATCTCACCTGGTGTCCAAACAGACACACAAAGACAAAACAATAGAAGATAATGTCATTATTAGACATAAATACCACTTGAAGCTTGATGATGACTTGATCATTTGAATCAGCTGTGTAGTGCTAAGGCAAAAACAAAAATGTGCACAGGTGTTTGGAACATTCCGATATGCCACAGCTGGTTCGCCTCTGGACTTAAAGAGTGATTATTCCAACTCTCTGTGAAATGCTGCAGATCTGCCCGCAGACGAGGTAGGAACACATACCCCACACAGAAGAGGTGGATAGAATTCGACAGGTCAAGATATCCTTCTTCCTCCAAACTGTGCATGTGAGACAGGTTCCATGTACAACAAGATAGACAGAGAGGAAGAGAGAATGAACACAGAACAGTCTAATTACCTCTGGTTATGGACATTTCTCTGCCAGCATTAAAGCTTCCACGGCCTGTTCCTGGGACAGTGAACATCTGACAATATCTACATTTTCAACCCCTTGATCAGCTTGCTGTCACGCCCTGACCTTAGAGAGCCTTTTTATGTCTATTTGGTTTGGTCAGGGTGTGATTTGGGGTGGGCATTCTGTTTTGTTTTCTATGATTTTGTGTTTCTATGTTTTGGCCGGGTATGGTTCTCAATCAGAGACAGCTGTCTATCAACTAGCTGTCTCTGATTGGGAATCATACTTAGGTAGCCCTTTTTCCCTCCTTTCATTGTGGGTAGTTAACTTTGTTTGTGGCACTAATGCCTTGTAAGCTTCACGGTTGTTTTTTAATTTGTTGTTTTGTTGGCGACATTTTGAAATAAAAAGGAAAATGTACACTCACCACGCTGGACCTTGGTCTTCTTCCAACAATGGCCGTGACACTCGCCATCTGAAATGAAAGAAAATAGCTTCTTTTTTGTAGATATGAAAACAATAACTGAGATATGACAGTTCAATCTAAAGCAGCAGATGTTATTGTCAGGATATGTCAAAACAGCACAGAAAACTTAACACCAGACTGGTATTGTGGTTGTTCATTAGGTGACGGGAAATATGAAATATGTGTACAAAATAATGTACTTGCGTATCTTGAAAAAAAGCGGTGAAATGTTTAACCTATTAACTTCTTGTGGCTCTCAAACCCGGATCCGGGAGCGTAATCATAGCCTCAAACTAATTAGCATAACATAGCGGACATAAATCTTCCTACAAAATCTTCCTATTCAAGAAAATAAGAAGTGAAATATGTTGAGACACAGCTTAGCCTTTTGTTAATCATACTGTCATCTCAGACAAGCAATTGTATAAGTTTATCATGGCATAATGCTATGTAAGATATGCATATTATTAGTAGATTTGGATAGAAAACACTCTGAAGTTTCTAAAACTGTTTGAATCATGTCTGTGAGTATGGCAAAACCCTGAGGACTAACCGTTCATAATTTTGTTATTAAAGGTCTCTGACTGCTCAGTGAGCTCTCATTGGGAAACGATATTTCTTTGGCACTTGTTTTCAGTTCATACCGCTTCCACTGGATGTCACCAGTCTTTGGAATTTGGTTGAGGTTATTCCTTTGTGCAATGAAGAAGTACGGCCATCTAGGAAATGGGTAACAATGTTGAGAGTTGACCAAGACTTGAAAAGTAGCGATAGTTTCCTCTCGTCCTCTATTGAAAACAGATAGACCTGTATTCAATTTGATCGATTATTAACGTTTACAAATACCTAAAGTTGTATTACAACACTAGTTTGAAATGTTTTGGCAAAGTTTACAGGCAATTTTGAGATATTATGTAGTGATGTTGCGCAATTTGGAAGCAGTTTTTTTCTGGATCAAATAAATTGACATTTTGGATATGTATATGGACGGAATTAATCGAACAAAGGGACCAATTGTGATGTTGATGGGACATTTTGGAGTGCCAACAAAACAAGTTCGTCAAAAGGAAAGGCATGTTTTATATTTTATTTCTGTGTTTTGTGTAGCGCCTGCAGGGTTGAAATATGCTACTCTTTGTTTAACCCTTTCATGCGTGAGTTCCAAATATCTCTAACGGTCGCCCCAGCATGAGTTTTTGTATGCACGTGATGTTAGAATGTTCTCTCCATTCCAGAATGTAATTGATACGTAACAGCACATTTTATCCGCGCTGCCCTCAAACTAAAGCACGCAGCCTGTTTATATTTATATGTTGTTTTAACTTCAATTTCAAATGATTTCCAAACAAGTTTTTATTTTCTAAAAACAGTTTGAATTTAGGTGTGTTCCGCCTCCTCATTCATTCACATAAAAATAGTCATTTTTACTTTTGCGGATAATTACATTTTTGGGACATTTCTGACACGGACAAAATTCCCCAAGCACTTCCCAATTGTTTGTGCAGTTCACGTCTGCAGACATTTGCTCATCTCCCGTCAGAACAGGATCTGCACACGTGTTCACATTTTCTATTCCACATTTCTATTGTAGCGTACTGTATGTATGGAGCATAATATATTTGTGTTTATTCTTTATCACCGCGGACACGTGAGGTAACGTTACTCATTTTATAACCTTTATGGTGTTATAGTCAATCGTGCTTATGTAGCCACATTCTTCTATTAGCTCTGTAAAACAATGCTAAATGCGTCAGAGAGGTATTATCTTGTGTTGCATTTTGAAGCTACCATGGCCTTATGACTCTCAAGTGGTGCAGCGGTCAAAGGCACAGCACATCAGTACTAGAGGTGTCACTACAGACTCCCTGGTTCAAATCCAGGCTGCGTTTCCATCAAAGTAAGTGCCTTATTATGTTATAATAGTTATAATAACAGTTTCCGTATGCCGTTTCTGCTGTAGCTGTCACGACTTCTGCCGAGGTTGGCTCTCCTGCCCGTTCAGGCGGTGCTCGGCGGTCGTCGTCACCATCCTACTAGCCACTACTGATCCCTTTTCGTGTATCTGTTGGTTTTGCCTGATTGTTTTCACCTGTGTGTTGTTTAGTCAATTAGTGTCTGTATATAATGTAGGTTGTCCCGCCCTTGTTTTGTGCGGGATTGTTTATTTTGTCATTCATTTTGTCTGTCGTTTTTTTTGTGTTTATTATTCTCCGTTTAGTCTGTTATCCTGTTTTGGATCATTTTCACCCTGTTTGTATTTGGGTTGACCGTGTTTATTTTGTTCACCGGAGAATAAACTTATTATCGCTATTTGCTCTCTGCGCCTGATTCCACCCACCTTGATTAGACGTGACAGTAGCTGTAGATCATAATATATTCCTTATAACTGCGGACACGTGAGGTAATGTTACATATTTTATAACCTTTATGGTGTTATTGTCAATCATGCTTACCAAGCTACATTATTCTATTAGCTCTGTAAAACAATGCTAGTTGCGTCAGAAAACTATTAGCTTGTGTTGTATTTTGAAGCTACCCTGGCCTTATGACTCCCAAGTGGCGCAGCGGTCTATGGCACTACAGACACCCTGGTTCAAATCCAGGCTGTATCACAACTGGCTGTGATTGGGAGTCCCATAGTGCAGCGCACAATTGGCCCAGCGTTGTCCGAGTTTGGCCGGTGTAGGCCATCATTGTAAATACTAATTTGTTCTTAAATTACTTGCCTAGTTAAATAAATAAAAAATATGATCATGGTTTGTTTATTTGGTCTATTCAGCATAGCTCTGTTCTGCCCTACTTTGCCCCCTTGTGGAGCTCAAAAGTTAGTTTCTTACTGTTATAACTCAAATCTGTGATTTTGTCAATGCAATAAACTATTTTTTTATAGCAGTGTTTATTATGTTACTTCTTTGTAGTATTGTTTTATTGCTATATTCCCTGATCCACCTCTACGCAGACGACACCATTCTATATACTTTTGGCCCGTCATTGGACACTGTGCTATCTAACCCCCAAACGAGCTTCAATGCCATACAGCACTCCTTCCGTGGCCTCCAACTGCTCTTAAACGCGAGTAAAACCAAATGCATGCTTTTCAACCGATCGCTGCCTGCACCCGCATGCCCGACTAGCATCACCACCCTGGATGGTTCCGACCTTGAATATGTGGACACCTATAAGTACCTAGGTGTCTGGCTAGACTGTAAACTCTCCTTCCAGACTCACATCAAACATCTCCAATCGAAAATCAAATCAAGAGTCGGCTTTCTATTCCGCAACAAAGCCTCCTTCACTCATGCCGCCAAGCTTACCCTAGTAAAACTGATATCCTACCGATCCTCGACTTCGGCGATGTCATCTACAAAATGGCTTCCAACACTCTACTCAGCAAACTGGATGCAGTCTATCACAGTGCCATCCGTTTTGTCACTAAAGCACCTTATACCACCCACCACTGCGACTTGTATGCTCTAGTCGGCTGGCCCTCACTACATATTCGTCGCCAGACCCACTGGCTCCAGGTCATCTACAAGTCCATACTAGGTAAAGCTCCGCCTTATCTCAGTTCACTGGTCACGATGGCAACACCCATCCGCAGCACGCGCTCCAGCAGGTGTATCTCACTGATCATCCCTAAAGCCAACACCTCATTTGGCCGCCTTTCGTTCCAGTACTCTGCTGCCTGTGACTGGAACGAACTGCAAAAATCGCTGAAGTTGGAGACTTTTATCTCCCTCACCAACTTCAAACATCAGCTATCCGAGCAGCTAACCGATCGCTGCAGCTGTACATAGTCTATTGGTAAATAGCCCATCCATTTTCACCTACCTCATCCCCATACTGTTTTTATTTATTTACTTTTCTGCTCTTTTGCACACCAATATCTCTACCTGTACATGACCATCTGATCATTTATCACTCCAGTGTTAATCTGCAAAATTGTATTATTCGCCTACCTCCTCATGCCTTTTGCACACATTGTATATAGACTGCCCATTTTTTTCCTACTGTGTTATTGACTTGTTAATTGTTTACTCCATGTGTAACTCTGTGTTGTCTGTTCACACTGCTATGCTTTATTTTGGCCAGGTCGCAGTTGCAAATGAGAACTTGTTCTCAACTAGCCTACCTGGTTAAATAAAGGTGAAATAAAAAAATAAAAAATAAAAATATTGTATTCTAATGAATAATTCCTCTTTATTCGGGACTTTCAGAAACCAGAAATGATTTGCCAATATCATAACTGGAGCTGGACATCTTTGGAGCTGAAGAATGAGGACAGCTTTTGTATGCTAACGTACACTCCTTAACAGTTGTACTGGATGAAAACACAACAAGAAAACACATATGCCAATAGGTAATATTCATCTATTTTATTGCAGTACTGGTAGTTGGTTCAACAACTTGTTTTACTAGAGGACAAAAAACTGAATATGCATAACCCATATTTAATATCCATGCAGTGACTGAACAACAACTGCATTTCCACCCCCATCTCTAAGGCATAGTATCATGGCTGGTGTCACGCCTTGGTCATAGTATTTTGTGTTTTCCTTAATTATTTGTTCAGGCCAGGGTGTGACATGGGTTTATTGTGTTGTCTTATTGGGTTTTTTGTAGGCATTGGGATTGTGGATGATTAGGGGTGTGTAGCATAGGTTTGGCTGCCTGAGGCGGTTCTCAATCAGAGTCAGGTGATTCTCGTTGTCTCTGATAGGGAACCGTATTTAGGTAGCCTGGGTTTCACTGTGTATTTCGTGGGTGATTGTTCCTATCTCTGTGTAGTGTTCACCAGATAGGCTGTATTAGGTTTCACGTTCCGTTTGTTGTTTATGTATTTATTTAGTTATTTCATGTATCGTCATTCTCTTCATTAAAGAACATGAGTAACAACCACGCTGCATTTCGGTCCGACTCTCGACAAACGAAGAACGCCGTTACAGAATCACCCACCACACACGGACCGAGTGGCGTGGTAACAGGCAACGAGAGCAGGAGCAGCGAAAGGAGGCATTTACGAGAGCTGAGAGACGCTGTTATGAGGACGTTATGGATAGCAGAAGTATGGAGTATACGACGTGGGATGAAATAGACAGGTGGGCGGTCGACCCAGAGAGAGTACCGGAGCCCTCCTGGGATTCGCTGGAGCAGTGCGAGGAGGGCTATAGGAGAATGGAGTTAGAGAGGCAATCACGACGGCGCAGAGGAAAGCCCGTGAGTCAGCCCCAAAACATGTATTGGGGGGCTCAGAGGGAGAGTGGCTGAGTCAGGAGATAGACCTGAGCCAACTCTCCTTGTTAATCGTGAGGAGCCAAGGAGTAGACCAGAACCAGAGCCGGTGTTAGAGGTGAGCGAAGCAGAGACTGTGAGGGAGTTAATGGGGAATGTGGAGTGGAGAGTAATGAGGGAGTTGATAGCTTGGTGCGTTAGGTACAAGATTCGTCCGACGGAGTGTGTCGGGGATTTGATGGCACCTTGGTCAGCGCTCCATACTCGTCCTGAGGTGCGTGTTAGTCGGCTGGTGAAAAATGTGCCAGCCTCACGCACTAGGCCTCCTGTGTACCTACCTAGCCTTGCATGTCCTGTGCCAGTCCTGCTCTCAGGCTCTCCAGTACACCTTCACGGTCCAGTCCATCCTGTGCCACCTTCACATACCAGTCCTCCGGTAGCAGCTCCCCGCACCAGGCTTCCTGTGCGTGTCTTCGGCCCAGTACCACCAGTGCCAGCAACACGCATCAGGCCTACAGTGCGCCTCGCCTCTCCTGTGCTGCCGGAGCCTCCCGCCTGTTCAGCGCTATCAGAGCCTTCCTCCTCTACAGCGCTGCTGGAGTCTCCTGTCTGTTCAGCGCTATCAGAGCCTTTCTCCTCTCCTGCGCTACCGGAGTCTCCCGCCTGTTCAGCGCTTCTAGAGCCTTCCTCCTCTACAGCGCTGCCGGAGCCTCCTGCCTGTTCGGAGCAGCCTGAGCTGCCAGTCTGCATGAAGCAGACAGAGCTGTCAGTCTGCAAGAAGCAGCCAGAGCTGTCAGTCTGCATGAAGCAGCCAGAGATATCAGTCTGCATGAAGCAGCCAGAGCTGTCAGTCTGCATGAAGCAGCCAGAGCTGTCAGTCTGTATGAAGCAGCCAGAGCTGTCAGTCTGCATGAAGCAGCCAGAGCTGTCAGTCTGCAAAGAGCTGTCAGTCTGCAAGGAGCTGCCAGTCTGCAAGGAGCTGCCAGTCTGCAAGGTGCTGCCAGCCTGCATGGAACAGCCAGAGCTGTCAGCCTGCATGATGCAGCCAGAGCTGTCAGTCTGCATAGAGCAGCTAGAGCTGTCAGTCTGCATAGAGCAGCTAGATCTGCCAGTCAGCCATGATCTTCTAGATCTGCCAGTCAACCAGATTCTTCCAGATCTGCCAGTCAACCAGTCTCTTCCAGATCTGCCAGTCAACCAGAATCTTCCAGATCCGCCAGCCTGCCAGGATCTACCAGAGCCTACTACCTGCCTGAGCTTCATCTCAGTACTGAGCTTCCTCTCAGTCCCGGGCTGCCCCTCAGTCCCGAGCTGCCCCTCAGTCCCGAGCTTCCCCTCAGTCCCGAGCTGCCCCTCAGTCCCGAGCTTCCCCTCAGTCCCGAGCTTCCCCTCAGTCCTGAGCTGCCTCAATCCCGAGCTGCCCCTCAGTCCCGAGCTGCCCCTCAGTCCCGAGCTGCCCCTCAGTCATGAGCTGCCCCTCAGGCCAATGGGGTTCTGGGTGAGGACTATTAGGCCATGGTCGGCGGCGAGGGTGGATTATCCCAGGACGCGAAGGGGAGGAACTATGACATTAATGGAGTGGGGTCCACGTCCCGAGCCGGTACCGCCACCATGGACAGACGCCCACCCGGACCCTCCCTATGGTTGTGAGGTGTCTGGTCACCTGTTAAGTCACATGTCAGGTCAGTCAGTCACCTATTGCTGCAGATGTGCTCAATAATGCTTAAGCATGTGATACTCCTCAAAGCATGGTGAAATCCATAGAGGTGTATCACAAGCTAGACACATGTATTTTGTCATCTTCCTCTGCTTACTTCTCCTGGCGCCAGACAGGCAGACTTTGCAATGCCTCCGTGTGCGACTACCTTGATAAGCAGTTTGAGAGACTTTGCAGGGAAAATGTCGTGCAGTGAGGTGTAGGGGATTGTCTACAGCAGGACGACCCCCAGTGGATGGGCGCCGAGGGGTGTGGTGCTCCTCCAGCAGCTCTCTCATGAGGTTCTCTCTGTATTTTTGGTAGGTAATTACTTTACCTATGAGGGAGTGGGGAGGATGAGGAAAGTTAGAGGATGATGAGGCAGTGGGTAGGTGGGTGAGATATTGTCACTATAATTGCATAATGGATTTGTATGTGAACTGTACATCCAATTACAAAAATACCTTGTTCAGTAATCATCTCACCTGTTAGTTGGCGGTGAACTATGCTGCCGTTGAGGACAGCAGTGTCGATCAGATGGTAGAATATCTTCTTATACCACTTGTTCGTTTTCCGTGTGCATTCCACAAAGCTGTTTATCATGTCTGCCTTATCCACGGCCCCCATTTTGAGGTTATAATCAAGCACACAATCTGGTTTGATCTTTCTCTCTCCGGTCAGGTGGTCCACCTTCCCTGTGGCCGACATGGTTGCTGTATGGACAGTGGAGAAGACATGGACGTCTCGCTTGTCATGCCACTTTACTGCCAGCTGTTGACCGTTCTCCTGGAATTCCACCTCCCCTCTCTGCATCTTCCCGCATCCGAATGCCGGCATCCCCTTCCGGTTCGACCTGACTGTGCCACAGGCCCCTGTGCTGTTGGAGAGCAGATGCTGGAAGAGTGTGGGACTGCTGTACCAATTGTCCACGTACAAAGTGTGTCCCTTGCCGAGATGAGGAGCCAGCATGGTCATCACCTCGGACCCTGACACCCCAAGCCCCTCATAATGTTTGATGTCAGTGGTGGACCCTGTCTAAACTATAATATCCTGGACAAATCCTGTCTTCACGTCGCACATGACAAAGAACTTGACTCCATACCTGTGCCTTTTGGAGGGAATATATTGACGGAACGCCAGCCTACCTTTCCATAACATCAGGGACTCATCAATGCATAGGTCCTTGTATGGCACAAATACCCGACCAAATGCTGATGTCAGGCTGATAAGAACATTTCTTATTTTGTATAAACGGGTCACTTAGGATGGCAGTAGCATTGTTGACAAAATGCAGGCATCGCAGCAGAACTAGGAAGCGATGTTGGGAAAAGAGGGAGGCAAAGAGGGGAGTTGCAAACATAGGATCTGTGCTCCAGTATTCTCTTAGGGAGTTCTTCTTTACTATACCCATGAGAAGGACTGTCACCAGGAAGGTACACATTTCACTAATTGTGGTTGTCACCCATTTAGCGAGTTTCCCCCTCACTCCTGGCTCTCTCTTCTCCTGTAGCTCTAAGGCATAGCGATTGGTCTCCTGAACTATCTCTCCCACCAGCTCCTCTGTCAGAAACAACTTGAAGCACTCTGCCTCAGTTGGAAATGGCAAGGGGCGTTGCACTCCAGACTGGGACTCGTCAAAGCAGACAGCAGGGCCAGGTGGGGTGAAATGACTGGTGGCCTTCCAGCTACCACAGAACTCCTGTACTTCATCCACTGTCGGTCTGCCTCCATCACCACCAGCATCATTACAGATTGTAATGGGCACATATTATGTGTGTAAAATACTTTTTTGAAGGTTGTACTGATTATGATGAGCTAAGCTAATTCCAGCTGTGTAGTCATGTTTGTTGACATACAATGCATTCTGGGATTCACGTCTGTTTGACCAAAGATGTTATAACAAAATGAGGTGAGTAAGAGTTCACAAATTTTTTGAGGACTTACGGAAATTAATGGGGGGATGTGAACGACGATAGATGACACACCCCTTCAACATGCATACTACAAACAGACCAAACTCATCTCGTCTTCTCTTATTATCTTCGGTTTCTGTGAGGAAAAAATGCATGGCTGCGCGCTGAAACTAATCGTCGGATTACTTTCGATTTCTATAAAGTGTTTTACCTAGTTATTTCGATCAATGGTGAGCTCAACTGTGATGTGATTAATTATATATAGTAATTGCTATTAGCTAATTCATATTGTAGTTTACGTCAGCCGAGAGTTAGAAAATATGACTGCTTGTGTTGGGTCAATCTTTTCTCAGCGCTAGGACAAATGTAGCCTACATTTTTCCGTTTAGGATGATTGTGTTATGCTATATTTACTTCTGTGAATATCTGAACAATGCATCCAAAAATAAAATGCTGACATTCTGAACATAACTTTGCAAGGACTGTGTTTGTGTAAATAGTTTCTGAAAAAAGTGTGGCCAGCTCAAAAGCTGATTGTTGCATCATTCTAAACTGCCGTTCTAAACGAGCATTCTAAATGAGTGTTCTAAACACACGGGTGTGATCGTACGCGTCAGGGACCACTGTAGAACGATCACACACGTGTGATGGTACGTGTGAAAAGGGTTAATGTTGTAAGATCATCAGATAATAGCTTCTTATGCTTTCGCCGAAAAGCCGTTTTTTAAATCTGACATGTTGGCTGGATTCACAACGAGTGTAGCTTTAATTTAGGATCTTACATGTGTGATTTAATGAAAGTTTGATTTTTATATCATTTTATTTTAATTTGCCGCGCTGCAATTTCCCTGGCTTTTGGCCAAGTGGGACGCAAGCGTCCCCTATACCATGAGAAGTTAAACTTAAAATATTATTTTAGGGAGCCTCAAAGACTGTGATTAAGACTGCATACCTTCTACTTATTATGTTTACCTCTCAAGTTAGAGCAGAAACAGAGACGTCAGTAGTAATACAGACAGTCTATAGTTCAGTGTAGCTCCTTGTCTTCCTCCTGTACCAGTGAAAGGCTTATTTTTGTAAATATCATCTCCAATTAAAGCTGATATCATAATGGAGGGGGAAACGTCTCTCTGACCTATCAGAGAGACTTTTATTCCTCTGGTGTTTGGATGCAGATAGAAGTGTAAATCCTACACAGGGCCGTTCACAGACCTTTCCAGGGGCAGTTGCTCAAAATGAAAATGAGGCACCCCCATCTTGAAAAAGAAAATTGACTGTCATCATTAATTTCTCAAAATTCATAACATACTATCTGCCTCTGTAGTGGAAAAAAAAATGTTAGTCTCCCGAGTGGTGCATTGGTGTAAGGCACTGCATCACAGTATTACGGTGTCACTACAGCCTGGGGTTTAACCTCTTGCTCCTACCTGACACGCAGGCGTCCCATCTAGACATCTGGAAATGCAAATGCGCTACGCTAAATGCTAATAGTACTAGTTAAAACTCAAACGTTTATTAAAATACACATGCAGGGTATTGAATTAAAGCTACACTCGCTGTGAATCCAGGCAACAAGTCAGATTTTTAAAATGATTTTCGGCGAAAGCATGAGAAGCTATTATCTGATAGCATGTAACACCCCAAAAGACCCGCAGGGGACGTAAACAAAATAATTATCATAGTCGACGCTACACAAACCGCACAAATAAAATATAAAACATTCATTAACTTTGACCATCTTCTTTGTTGGCACTCCTAGATGTCCCATAATCACTATTGGGTCTTTTTTTCTCGATTAAATCGGTCCATATATAGCCTAGATATCGATCTATGAAGACTGTGTGATAAACAAAAAAAATAGCGTCTTATAACGTAACGTCATTTAAAAAAAATTAAAACAGTTGACGATAAACTTTCACAAAACACTTCGAAATAATTTTGTAATGCAACTTTAGGTATTAGTGAACGTTAATAAGCGATCAAATTGATCACGAGGCGATGTATATTCTATAGGGGTACGTCTGGAAATAATGTCCGGGTAAATCTCAACCAAAATATCCGGTCCGAGACCTGAAGAAATGGGCTGTCTCTTCTTCGTTTGACCAAGAAACAAAGCCTAGGCAAATGACAAGACTGTTGACATCGTGTGGAAGCTGTAGGAATTGCAATCTCGGTTCCAGGTAATTTGCTTTCCCATAGACAATACATGCAAGTGGCACATTGATATATTTTCCAATTTTCAGTGATCAGATTTTCCTGCACTTTTCGATGAAACGCACGTTCTGTTACAGCCGTGATTTAACCAGTTTTATAAACGTCTGAGTGTTTTCTATCCACACATACTAATCATATGCATATACTATATTCCTGGCACGAGTAGCAGGGCGCTGAAATGTTGCGCTATTTTTAACAGAATGTTCGAAAAAGTAGAGGGTTGACTTAAGAGATTAATCCTGCGTCACAACCGGCCATGACCGGGAATCCCAAAAGGCTAGAGGAGGGTTTGGCCAGGGGACTTTACTTGGCTCATTGCGCAAAAGCAACTAGTTGTGGAAGGCCAGGTGCCTGCAAGCTCACCTCGGTCGTCAGTTGAACAGTGTTTCCTCCGACACGTTGGTCTGGCTGGCTTCCGGGTTAAGCAATCGGGTGTTAAGAAGCACGGGTCATGGTTCGGAGGCTGCATGACTTTACCTTCACCTCTCCCAAGCCCATTGGGGAGTTGCAGCAATAAGACAAGTTCATAATTGGACATCACAAAAAACAAGGTGAAATAAAATTATATACAAACTACTGGTCAAAAGTTTGAGAGCACCTACTCATTCAAGGGTTTTTCTTTATTTGTACAATTATCTACCTTGTAAAATAATAGTGAAGACATCAAAACTGTGAAATAACACACATGGAATCATGTAGTAACCAAAAAAGTGCTTTCCAAATCAAAATATATGTTACGGGCTTCTTCCTGGGAAGGAGAGGCGGACCAAAACGCAGCGTGGTTATTTCGAAACATCTGTAATAAAGATGATAACTTGAACAATGTATAATACAAAATAAGAAATCATGGAAAACCGAAACAGCCCTATCTTTTTTTAATAAAAATAATTTATTACCTTCAATACCATTCATTCTTTACAACTCATAATTTTCATACATACTCCAACAATGGTATTTTAATTTAACTAAACAAAAACCCCAAACAAAACCTCAGGGGAGCATCTTCCCTCCCCGTCACCCTACAAAATACCTTTCCCTATCTCCCCGTCCCTAATCTATCCCCTTACAAATCTAAATGACACCCAGCCCTAAACCCCCATTCCACCTCTCCCGAGCAGCATGCTGCCCCCACTTCCTCTCCTCCCTCTTCATCCTCCCCCTCAAATCTCCTTCCACCCTCCTCACTATCCCTTCCACCCCCCAATCTCTCCCTGTCTTCACCATGTTCTGCCTGGCTTCCCACAGCCCCCGTTTAAAGAGACTCATGAGAAGCCAGAGCTGAAACCTGTCCCTATCCGTCCCTCTCGCTCTCCCTACACCTCTCTCTAGCCTGGCCCATGTCAATACAAAATCACCCCTTACCAAACCTAACAACACCTGTGCCCTAGCCCATACTACTCCGGCAAAGGCACAGTCCCAAAAGACATGGCGCACAGTCTCCTCCCTGCCACAAGAGGATCTTGGACAGGTGGGGGATTGCACCAAACTATACCGGTACATGATGGAACGTACCGGCAAGCACTTATGGAGGCTCAACCAATTCAGGTCCTTGAGCCTGTTGTCCAGACCCCGCGCCTGCACTCCCTCCCAGACCACTTCCGAGATGCCCACTACAGGCGCCGGACTCCCTGCCTTTCTGACCTCCTCGTACAGGTGCCTGTGATCTAAACCTACTCGGGCAACTTCAACCTCAGGGTGCGCACGCAGCCACTTGGCCGCATGACCAAAGTGCCACGGCAGCTGTTGCGCCCGAGGACCCGTGTTAGACCACACCATTACGCTTCTCGCCTGATACGAGAAGAACACCCGCAGGAGGTAACCGGACGGGTGTATCACTGGATGGGCAAGCTCCGTTAACAAGAAAGAAACAAAAATTGTGTCCAGCTTGAGGGGGAAATGTGGTACCCCCCTACGTCCCTCCCCGATGAGACAGATCATGCGTGCCCTGGCGACCCACTCGCACCTGCCACTCCACATGAACTGAAACACAAGCCTCACTAGAGGCCTCCTCAGACAAGCCGGCAATGGGTAGATGTACGCCAAATACAAAAGAGACGGCAACACATCCACCTTTAGGACCAGGACTTTGCCCATAAAAGACAAATACCTAGCCTTCCACATTGCTAGCTTCCTCTGTACCACTGTGATACGCATGTTCCAGTTTAGCGTCGCTGAGCCGGAGGTCTCAAAATGGACCCCGAGAATCCTCAGGGCCCCCTCACAGAGAGATAACCCCCCAGGCACAACCGTTCTACCGCGCCATCTTCCGAAAAACTTGACGGAAGACTTTGCATGGTTCAGAACTGCTCCCGACGCTCGGGTGAAATCCCCAAAGATGGCAAGGGACCTTGTCAGGCACGAGTCCTTGCACAGCAGCAAGGAAGTGTCGTCGGCGTACTGCGTCATCTTAACAGGCAGCCCACCACTTCCAGGGATCAACAAGCCTTCCACCCCTGTGTCTGCCCTAATGGCAGCCCCCAGAGGCTCCATGTACAGAACGAAGAGGAGAGCCGAGAGTGGGAACCCCTGCCTGACCCCAGACGAGAGGTCAAAAACGTCACCCAAGTGACTATTTACACTAACTCGGCACCCCGCTCTGACATATAATGTACGAATCCATCCTACAAACTTCTCCCCAAATCCTAATCGACCTAACACTCTGAATAAAAAGGATCTATTCACACAATCAAAGGCTTTCGCCTGATCTAGCGCTGCTACCATTAAAGGCAGTCCTCTATCTTCAACCCAAGCGATGGAGTCCCTGATTAACTGTAGGTTCCATCTAATAGAGCGGCCCTCTACCCCGCACGTCTGATCCTCATGGACGACGTAGGGAAGGGCTGTGCGCAACCGGTCTGCTAAAACCTTTGCAAGTAGCTTGTAATCTACACACAGCATGGTCAACGGCCGCCAGTTGCCAAGGTCTGTTACTTCCCCCTTCTTATATAAAAGTGACAGCACACCAACAGCCATTGATCCCCCCGGGACCCCCGTCTCAAGGATGGCCTTCAAGACTTCGAGGACCACTGGTCCAAGTATACCCCAAAACTTGAGATAAAACTCAACCGGCAGCCCATCCATCCCAGGCACCTTCCCTTTTCCCATCCTCCTAAGAGCGCTCTCTACATCTTCTAGTGAGATCTGGGCCTCCATCACTTCTCTCATGTCCTCCGGCAACCGCCTGGACAAGTGTTCTAAAAACACATTTCCCTGCTCTACATCTATTTCCCTTTCCTTAAATAAACCTTGGAAATGATCAGTTGTCACCCTGACCATATCCTCTGGTTCTCTAACTATACTACCATTTTCTTCCTTCTGCCATGCATTACCTTCCTACTCTGTCTGGCCTTAACCGACTTAAAGAACATAGCAGAACAAGTCTCATTATGTTCTATAAAGCCACTATGCGCACGCTCCAGGAAAGCTCGAGCCTTCCGCTCCTGCAACTCCCTGAGCTGCGCCTTTAGGGTTGCGGATCTCTCCCAGTCAAACGACCCGCCGAGGTTGCCTGCCTCGTATTCGAGTTCAATTAACCTTTGGATACGATCCACCTCCCTCCTCTCCTCCCTTTTTTTCCTCTTGCAATACCCTATTATAAAAGCCCTAATCCTCACCTTAACTAATTCCCACCACTCTAACACCCCCTCGCACATGGACCGGAGGCCTTCAAGCCTCCAAAAGAAACAATAAAACCAGTCAACAAAAGCCTGCTCCTCCAGCACTTCCCGATCTAACTTCTAGTACCCCCTACCAAAGAGGCAGACTGGCGACCCCACCTGCAGGAGCACCCCGCCGTGATCCGAAAAGAAAACAGGCAACAGCCGCCCAGACAACTTACCCAAAGACCTGGGTACAAAAATATAGTCGAGCCTCCGCTCAACCCCCCTGGAGTTGCGCCATGTAGGACCGGCCATTTTCGGAGTAGTGTGCAGACCACCATCTACCAGACCATGGAAAGCCATTAGCCCGGCAATGGCGCCTGCACTGCTATCCCCCCTATTCCCAAATCTGTATTAAAATCCTCCCTATCACTAATTTCCTATTTGTGACACACAGGGGCGTCAGACAGTCCACCATCTCCCTCCTGTCTGCCACCACCTGTGGCCCATACACCACCACTAATCTAAATTTACAATCTCTTATCGTGACATCCACCCCTATAACCCTCCCCTGCATTACCACAAAAGAAATCCTCCACTTTTACCTCCCTGTGCCCACACAAAATCCCTACCCCCGATGAGTGCACCCCCCCAATACCCCAAACCGACTCCCCCTTGTCCCACTCCCTCTTAAACCTACTAACATCCCCTCCATCCCTCAGGTGAACCTCCTGTAAAAAAACAAAATCAAACCCCACACCCTCCAAATAACTAAAAACCGCCCTCCTCTTAACAAAATCTCTTAAACCCCTTACATTTAAACTGACAAAAGTAAAATTAGACCCCATGAAAGAATAAAATAAAAACATGTCAGGCACGTCAGACACTCAAATTCTAAACCCAGACAGAAAAAAAACCCAGGAGACTCACCCGATGCTCCCCTGCTCTATATCTACTGGTGAGAACACCATCCGTACTCCCGACATCCCCCCCTCTTCCTCCATCTCACCAACCCAGGATGCAGGAATAGTGTTTGGCTCCAGGTTGCCCTGCACCCTAGGTCTACCCCCACAATCCTCCCCCTCCCCAGTGCTGCAGCTGGATTGGAAAAAAATCGAGGATGCTGAGTCCCCAAACAAAAAACTCCCCACCTCCTCCTGTACCCAGTCCTGAGTCTTGTTAGGTGTGTCCCCACCCAACAGAAGTTGAGGGCCTGGGGAAACCAGCAGCAACCCAGAGGTTTCTTCCACCCCATCACTCTCTTGGCCATCCCCTCCCTCTCACTGTCGGCCAATCGCACCCTCCTCTTCATTCTCTTCTTTGGTGATGGCGGCAGAGGAGAGATACCACCCCCCCCCCGCCAGCTCCTCCACCATACCCCTCATCTCTTCCACCAGGGCACTTTCCCCCCAGTCCACCTGCTCTTCCACAGTCTTCTTCTCCAACAATCCTCCCTCGCTTTCTTCTCTCTCATGCTCCTCCACTCGGTTGCCTTCTTCCGCCACTTTTCCTGGTTCTCCTACTCCCGTGCCTTCCGTTTCCTTCTCTCTTCCATCCGCCGCTTCTTGCTCCTCATCCTTCCTTGCGGCCTTCCCCTCTGGGCCTGTACTCTGGTCATGAGGCGTGATTCCTTCCCCTCCTCTTCTTCCCCCATCCCCCGCTCCTGCTCCCCCCCAGCCGCAGACGCATATGACCTCTGACAAGCCGGGCACCCCCGCCACAGGTGTTCTGACGAGCCACACCCGTGGTACGCCTTAGGCTTGTCACAATCCCTCGCCTCGTGTTCCTCAGATCCACAAAATCTGCATTTTCTTGTGCTGCACGAAGCGAATATGTGGCCTTAGGCCATACAGCGTCTGCAAAATGGGGGCTGACGTGCATAAAACAACGTCCCCTGTCAGCCCCTAGGGAGAACATAGCAGGAGGATGGAGGTAGCCACCATGTCCCTTTGGGTCCTCCCTGAGGATGGCCTGGAAGCCTCTACCCCCAATCCAAAATCCAAGGGAGTCTTTGAGGTGCCTTGCTGAGGAGACGTTATCCATGTATCTCCCCAGAAAGGCCCTCACTTCTTCGTCCTTAACGTAAGGGTTGTAAATGTTGACAGTTACAACCCTAAAGTTGTTCTTCGCCAGGCTAGTTATTTCATAGTGGCTCATCGGCCTCTCACCTCCCACTGCTCTTGCCCTTACATTTACATTTACATTACATTTAAGTCATTTAGCAGACGCTCTTATCCAGAGCGACTTACAAATTTGTGCATTCACCTTATGACATCCAGTGGAACAGCCACTTTACAATAGTGCATCTAAATCTTTTAAGGGGGTAGTGAGAAGGATTACTTTATCCTATCCTAGGTATTCCTTAAAGAGGTGGGGTTTCAGGTGTCTCCGGAAGGTGGTGATTGACTCCGCTGTCCTGGCGTCGTGAGGGAGTTTGTTCCACCATTGGGGGGCCAGAGCAGCAAACAGTTTTGACTGGGCTGAGCGGGAACTGTACTTCCTCAGTGGTAGGGAGGCGAGCAGGCCAGAGGTGGATGAACGCAGTGCCCTTGTTTGGGTGTAGGGCCTGATCAGAGCCTGGAGGTACTGAGGTGCCGTTCCCCTCACAGCTCCGTAGGCAAGCACCATGGTCTTGTAGCGGATGCCAGCTTCAACTGGAAGCCAGTGGAGAGGAGGACACAATGGAGTTGTCAACCGTGATGGCGAGATCATGGAACGGGCAGTCCTTCCCCGGGAGGAAGAGCAGCTCCGTCTTGCCGAGGTTCAGCTTGAGGTGGTGATCCGTCATCCACACTGATATGTCTGCCAGACATGCAGAGATGCGATTCGCCACCTGGTCATCAGAAGGGGGAAAGGAGAAGATTAATTGTGTGTCGTCTGCATAGCAATGATAGGAGAGACCATGTGAGGTTATGACAGAGCCAAGTGACTTGGTGTATAGCGAGAACAGGAGAGGGCCTAGAACAGAGGCCTGGGGGACACCAGTGGTGAGAGCGCGTGGTGAGGAGACAGATTCTCGCCACGCCACCTGATAGGAGCGACCTGTCAGGTAGGACGCAATCCAAGCGTGGGCCGCGCCGGAGATGCCCAACTCGGAGAGGGTGGAGAGGAGGATCTGATGGTTCACAGTATCGAAGGCAGCCGATAGGTCTAGAAGGATGAGAGCAGAGGAGAGAGAGTTAGCTTTAGCAGTGCGGAGCGCCTCCGTGATACAGAGAAGAGCAGTCTCAGTTGAATGACTAGTCTTGAAACCTGACTGATTTGGATCAAGAAGGTCATTCTGAGAGAGATAGCGGGAGAGCTGGCCAAGGACGGCACGTTCAAGAGTTTTGGAGAGAAAAGAAAGAAGGGATACTGGTCTGTAGTTGTTGACATCGGAGGGATCGAGTGTAGGTCTTTTCAGAAGGGGTGCAACTCTCGCTCTCTTGAAGGGAAGGGACGTAGCCAGCGGTCAGGGATGAGTTGATGAGCGAGGTGAGGTAAGGGAGAAGGTCTCCGGAAATGGTCTGGAGAAGAGAGGAGGGGATAGGGTCAAGCAGGCAGGTTGTTGGGCGGCCGGCCGTCACAAGACGCGAGATTTCATCTGGAGAGAGAGGGGAGAAAGAGGTCAGAGCACAGGGTAGGGCAGTGTGAGCAGAACCAGCGGTGTCGTTTGACTTAGCAAACGAGGATCGGATTTCGTCGACCTTCTTTTCAAAATGGTTGACGAAGTCATCTGCAGAGAGGGAGGGGGGGGGAGTGGAGGATTCAGGAGGGAGGAGAAGGTGGCAAAGAGCTTCCTAGGGTTAGAGGCAGATGCTTGGAATTTAGAGTGGTAGAAAGTGGCTTTAGCAGCAGAGACAGAGGAAGAAAATGTAGAGAGGAGGGAGTGAAAGGATGCCAGGTCCGCAGGGAGGTGAGTTTTCCTCCATTTCCGCTCGGCTGCCCGGAGCCCTGTTCTGTGAGCTCGCAATGAGTCGTCGAGCCACGGAGCGGGAGGCGAGGACCGCGCCCGGCCTGGAGGATAGGGGACATAGAGAGTCAAAGGATGCAGAAAGGGAGGAGAGGAGGGTTGAGGAGGCAGAATCAGGAGATAGGTTGGAGAAGGTTTGAGCAGAGGGAAGAGATGATAGGATGGAAGAGGAGAGAGTAGCGGGGGAGAGAGAGCGGAGGTTGGGACGGCGCGATACCATCCGAGTAGGGGCAGTGTGGGAACTGTTGGATGAGAGCTAGAGGGAAAAGGATACAAGGTAGTGGTCGGAGACTTGGAGGATTTGCAATGAGGTTAGTGGAAGAACAGCATCTAGTAAAGATGAGGTCGAGCGTATTGCCTGCCTTGTGAGTAGGGGGGGAAGGTGAGAGGGTGAGGTCAAAAGAGGAGAGGAGTGGAAAGAAGGAGGCAGAGAGGAATGAGTCAAAGGTAGACGTGGGGAGGTTAAAGTCGCCCAGAACTGTGAGAGGTGAGCCGTCCTCAGGAAAGGAGCTTATCAAGGCATCAAGCTCATTGATGAACTCTCCGAGGGAACCTGGAGGGCGATAAATGATAAGGATGTTAAGCTTGAAAGGGCTGGTAACTGTGACAGCATGGAATTCAAAGGAGGCGATAGACAGATGGGTAAGGGGAGAAAGAGAGAATGACCACTTGGGAGAGATGAGGATCCCGGTGCCACCACCCCGCTGACCAGAAGCTCTCGGGGTGTGCGAGAACACGTGGGCGGACGAAGAGAGAGCAGTCGGAGTAGAAGTGTTATCTGTGGTGATCCATGTTTCCGTCAGTGCCAAGAAGTCGAGGGACTGGAGGGAGGCATAGGCTGAGATGAACTCTGCCTTGTTGGCTGCAGATCGGCAGTTCCAGAGGCTACTGGAGACCTTGAACTCCACGTGGGTCGTGCACGCTGGGACCACCAGATTAGGGTGGCCGCGGCCACGCGGTGTGGAGCGTTTGTATGGTCTGTGCAGAGAGGAGAGAACAGGGATAGACAGACACATAGTTGACAGGCTACAGAAGAGGCTACGCTAATGCAAAGGAGATTAGAATGACAAGTGGACTACGCGTCTCGAAAGTTCAGAAAGTTATGCTTACGTAGCAAGAATCTTATTGACTAAAATTATTAAAATGATACAGTACTGCTGAAGTAGGCTAGCTGGCAGTGGCTGCGTTGTTGACACTACACTAAGTCGTTCCGTTGAGTGTAATAGTTTCTACAGTGCTGCTATTCGGGGGCTAGCTGGCTAGCTAGCAGTGATGATTACGTTACGTTGCGTTAAAAGAACGACAATATCTGGCTAGCTAACCTAGAAAATCGCTCTAGACTACACAATTAACTTTGATACAAAGACGGCTATGTAGCTATGTAGCTAGCTACGATCAAACAAATCAAACCGTTGTACTGTAATGAAATGAAATTAAAATGTGGACTACCTGTGGAGCGAAGCGGAATGCGACCGGGTTGTTGAGTTCTATTCGGTAGACGTTGGCTAGCTGTTGGCTAGCTAGCAGTGTCTCCTACGTTAAGGACGACAAATAGCTGGCTAGCTAACCTCTGTAAATTAAGATAATCACTCTAAGACTACACACTCTAAACTACACAATTATCTTGGATATGAAGACAGCAAAGACAACTATGTAGCTAGTTAACACTACACTAATCAAGTCGTTCAGTTGAGTGTAATAGTTTCTAAAGTGCTGCAATTCGGTAGACAGTGGACGTTTGCTAGCTGGCTAGCTGCTGGGCAGATAGTAGTGTGGACTACGTTAGGATGACGACGAAATACGATAATTACGCAATTATCTTTGATACAAGGACGGCTATGTAGCTAGCTAAGAAGAAATTGCTAAGATTAGACAAATCAAACCGTTGTACTATAATGAAATGTAATGAAACGTTATACTACCTGCGGACCGAAGTGGGGATGCGACGGCTCGCTCCAACCCGGAAGTACCCTGCTGTGCCCAGGAACCTCTTCTCAGGATATCATCGTGTTTCTCCTCTGTATATAGTGCCACGTCGTATGCTCCCTCCAACAAGTTGCCTAGGAAACAAAACACGTCCTTCACCGTCAGCTTTAGAATCCCCATCAATATTATCCTTCCAAAAGTTTCCCGTCCTAAAGGCTCCAACTCATTTTCCTTCCAAGCAAACCGAATCGTGTTGGCCAGCCCAATCCCAGGGACCGACCGTGTTGATGTATTTAGCACCATCTCCGCAAGGAGAATGGCGCTCGTTCTCTTCTCTTCCAAAACAAGGAAAAAAGAAAAACAAAAGTGACTGAGCCAACCTGGTGCAACAAACACGAGACAGGAACAATAACCCACAAAACCCAACCAAGGGCTATAGCTCAGTGGTAGAGCATTTGACTGCAGATCAAGAGGTCCCAGGTTCAAATCCTGATGCCCCCTTAAAATCAAGTGCTTTCAAAGAGTATTTTGAGAGTAGAGGACTCTTTTTTAGAATATGTTACTCTGTGAAAAATGTCCCTCATTCAATGGTTTTTCTCTGTCAGACAATTCCTAACAGAGGTGGAAGTGCAACAGACTTCAGATCAATAGGTCTCAGGTTGTAATTCTTTTGTCATCTTGAAATCAAATATTTTACCTAGGTATGCTTTCAGAGAGAAGATTTTCTTTATCAGTTTTTGTTGATCTCCAGCTATAATGTCCCTTATTAGACCATTTTTTCACCTTTAGATAGTTTCTGGCAGAGGGGATATAGCTCAGTGGTAGAGCATTTGACTGCAGATCAAGAGGTCCCAGGATTAAATCCTGATGCCCCCATAAAATCAAGTGCTTTCAAAGAGTATTTTGAGAGTAGAGCACTCTCTTTTAGAATATGTTACTCTGTGAAAAATGTGCCTTATTAGACAATTTCTCACGTTCAAATCCTGGCACCACCTTGAAATCAGGTGCTTTCTAAGTGTATCTTGAGAGAGGGAGTGCTGCTTTTTTGGTTATTTTACTCAGTCTAAAATGTCCCTCATTCAATGGTTTTTCTCTGTCAGACAGTTCCTAACAGAGGTGGAAGTGCAACAGACTTCAGATCAATAGGTCTCAGATTGTAATTTCGTTGTCATCTTGAAATCAAATATTTTACCTAGGTATGTTTTCAGTGAGAAGGTGTTCTTCATCAGTTTTTGTTGATCTCCAGCTATTATGTAATATAATAATAATATATGCCATTTAGCAGACGCTTTTATCCAAAGCGACTTACAGTCATGTGTGCATACATTCTACGTATGGGTGGTCCCGGGGATCGAACCCACTACCCTGGCTTTACAAGCGCCATGCTCTACCAACTGAGCTACAGAAGGACCATTATGTCCCCTATTAGAATAATAGGGGATTATGTCCCCTATTAGAATATGTTTCCACCTTTAGATAGTTTCTAGCAGAGGGGGTATAGCTCAGTGGTAGAGCATTTGACTGCAGATCAAGAGGTCCCAGGTTCAATTCCTGATGCCCCCTTAAAATCAGGTGCTTTCAAAGAGTATTTTGAGAGTAGAGGACTCTTTTTTAGAATATTTTAGTGGCGCATTGATATATTTTTATATATTTTTCCATTTTAAGTGATCAGATTTTCCTGCACTTTTCGATGAAACGCACGTTCTGTTATAGTCACAGCCGTGATTTAACCAGTTTTATAAACGTCTGAGTGTTTTCTATCCACATATACTAATCATATGCATATACTATATTCCTGGCATGAGCAGCAGGGCTCTGAAATATTGCGCGATTTTTAACAGAGTGTTCGAAAAAGTAGGGGGTAGGAGTAACAGGTTAACAAAGAAACAGGTACTCCTATATGCTTAAATTAGAGTTATTATTATTATTATTATTATTTGTTCTACAAACGTCGGGCTATATGTTTTGATTTTTAATACATTGTAAGGCTGCGTTATGAGACTCTGATTTGAAAAAAGTTGCTTGAAAGGCATGAGCTCTGCTTTGTTTTTTTAAGGACTGTACACTTCATCAGTCTCTCATTCACAATTTGACAAGCACTTGATAATGCATCGAATTTCACGGCGGCGTCCCCTTTGTTTGGCCGTAAGCACCCGAATATAATCCATGCCTTTTGTTGTCATTGTGCTCTGCATGCCACGAAGCACTTCTCACTCACCTGGCTCTCTCATAGGCTACAAGTGGAGACAGACACATCAGGGACACAACTGCACGCGTCCTTGTCCATTTCCAAGGTGCATATTGAAGATATTGGAAGTACTGTCCACATTTACTTTGTCAGCCAACAAGATGAGTAGGCCTAAATGAACAGCAAAAACACTAGCCTATGTCAACCTACTATTCCCATTTGACAAAAGTTGACCTATTCTGTGTGAGAAATAAATACTCCCAACATGTGTGGAGATGTGAGGGCCATTACAGGGCAGCACTGCTCCTCTGGGGAGCCTGCTATTCAAATACACTCTGGACAAGGGCCTTTTAAAGAGTCATCATTCTCAGGCAGAGCCCTCTTTGGCCCACAACAGAGCAGAGAGATAAAGAACAGGTTCATACCTCTCTAACAGGTTTAGTTTACAAGAATCCTCATTTAGCTACTGCACATGCAGCAGCTACTCTTCCTGGGGTCCACATAAAACGTACAACTACTTGACAAAGTACAAAACACTAATAGACAAGAATAACATGAGATATTACATTAAATTCAAAATAAAGATAAGAGTTGTATAGGAGAGACACCAAGTGACAAAAAAAATACGATATATAAAATGTTACAGACTATTCATTGTGGCATACCAGGGGGTTTGAGCTAGACGTTTATACAGGTCATACATGGACACAAGTGTGATACCTCAGTTTCGAATGTGTTTATTTAAACCAATAAAGAAAAATTAAAGAAGCAGTTCTCCCAGGAGACCTCTTCCGGGTTATTGTCTCCTCTGGGGTAGAACACAGAGTCCTTCGGTTGTAGCAGACCGTGAGGACGTCTATCCGGTAGACTACCGCCAACCCTCCCGTGTGCTGCCCTCCTTGCAGCTTTATGGCCCCGTATGGCTGGTAAGCAATCAGCCCCTTGATTACTCACCAGCCTCAATCAGCCACAATTAGTCCTGGCTGGAGGACCTGTTGAGACCTTGCATGTCCAACAGAGGGAGCCACTGCTGCATGATGTAGACTCCATATTTCACCAGGCATCAACAAGTCTCCCCGTGGTGTCTTGTCCGTTGTACGCCACATCATATATACCTATTATTGTACACCGTACAGTTAAATTAGATATTTAGAAAGAGGAGAGGCGCTGTGATACATGTTTTTTTAAATCTGTTTTTTAAAGCTAAACTTGCTTTTTGCCTGAGTAAACTCTGGTGTTAGAGCATTCAATGATGACATGGCTCTATACATAACGGAGCGACACATTAAATCTATTTTTGTTTTGGGTACCGTGAAGAAACCCATAGTAGATTGTCTGTTCGGGCATGTATGTCTGTTTGAAGTGTATGCAAATAGATTATACAAGTAACCACTTGTGAAACAGGCATTTTCAACCAAAAATGTCTTAAGACCGGAAGAGAAGTAGTATATTTTGTCCTCAACCATGAAAGACTATCATGCATGTTGTTGATGTTAGTTATGAGTGTGCAGTTAAGGGCAAGACTGCTTGCTGCTTTGTTTTGAACCAGCTGCAGCTTTGCTAGGTATTTCTTTGCTGCAACTATCTATATTCCCGGACAGTAGTCAAGATTGGACAAGAGCAAAGCCTGAACAACTAGTACAGTTGATTTTTGTGTGAAAAACACCAAACATGTTTATCCCCATGTTCACAACAACTTTGCCAATATGACTTGACCATGACAACTGACCATCCAATATGTCTCCTAGGAATTCAGCCTCTTGAACTTGTTCACCACCCTTTATGCACAACTCCAGTTGTTTTGTTACCTTTATTTTACCAGGCAAGTCAGTTTAAGATCAAATTCTTATTTTCAATGACGGCCTAGGAACAGTGGGTTAACTGCCTGTTCAGGGGCAGAATGACAGATTTGTACCTTGTCAGTACCTTGGGATTTGAACTTGCAACCTATCAGTTACAAGTCCAACACTCTAACCACTAGGCTACCCTGAGGTTTAGATCTAAGAGAATGCTTTGAACCAAGTACAATGCTTTTGGTTTTATGTATTTAAGACCAGTTTATTGTTAATTACCAATTCAGACACTGACTGTAACTCAATGAGCTCACTGGCTGTAGGTGCTGATGTGTAGAATGCACAATCAACAGCATACATAGTCATTTTAGCTTCTTGTAACACAAGTGGCAAGAAACATCTTGGGTGTCTATACCTGGTGGCTTATCTTTATTGATGGATAACAACCTTTTCCACCTCTTCCATACAGACTAAACTGCATTCTTTCTTTTTCATTATTAGATCTTCAATTCACCAATATGATGGTTCAATGTTGTAATTTCACTTCTATGTGTGTCCAGTTTACTGTTGAAATAGTCCTTAAAATAATTGGCTATATCAAAAGGTTTCATTATAAATGACGTTGGAGATTAATTGGGTTTTTGATGCTCCAAAGTCTTTTCCCATTGTCATTTATTTTGTTTTGGTAATATAATCTATTTTAGTTTAGTCACAAAATGTGCTGTGCACTCTGGAAGGGGCCTGATGTAAAGTGTAGCTGGCCTCTGGATGGGGCCTGGTGGTGTAGGGTCGAGCTGGTCTCTCTGGAAGGGGCCCGATGGTACAGGGTGGTGTTGGCCATTCTGGATGGTGTAGGATGGAGCTGGCCTCTCTGGATGGAGCCTGTTGGTGCAGGGAAGAGCTGGCCTATCTGTATGTGGCCCGGTGCTGTAGGGTGATGCTGGTCTCTCTGGGTGGAGTGCTGGTGGTCGTGATCTTGAAGGATGTAAAGCAGAGTTCCTCTTACACTGAACAACATGTAAAGTGTTGGTCCCATATTTCATGAGCTGAAATAAAAGATCCCAGACATTTTCCATATGCACAAAAAGCTAATTTCAATAAACAATTTGTTTACATCCCTGTTAATGAGCATTTCTCCTTAATCAATCCACCTGACAGATGTGGCATATCAAGAAGCATGATCATTACACAGGTGCACCTTTTGCTGGGGACAATAAAATGCACCCTCAAAACTTGAGAAATCTGTGGCATTGTGTTGTGCAACAAAACAGTACATTTTGGGTCGTGTGTAATTGGCATGCTGACTGCAGGGATGTCCACTGGAGCTAGTGCCAGTGAATTTAATGTTAAGTTTTTCTCTACCATAAGCCGCCTCCAACATCATTTTAGAGAATTTGGCAGTACGTCCAACTGGCCTCACAACAGCAGACCATGTGTAACCACGCCAGCCTAGGATCTCCACATCCGGCTTTTTCAACTGCGGGATCATCTGAGACCAGACACCCGGACAGCTGATGAAACTGTGTTTGGACAACCAAATAATTTCTGAACAAAGTCTGTGCAAACCTGACAGCCCTTCGTGCCATCTCCTTATTTAATAGTGTTTTTGTCACTGTTAATTATCTTAGTTTTAGCCTCAGTGCCACTTGCTAAAAACAGAACAGGAGCTTGTGCCAACTGTCGCTGTTTCTTTATTTTTTCACCACAGCCAGAAAGGCTGAAGGCAGCATTTTGTCAACTGAGTTTACCTTCAAATGAGTAATCTCAAACAAATTAGGTCACTGCTCTTTGAGTAGTGAAGATAGGAATGCAAAACCTAATAAACTTGAAGGTTATTCAGTCATTCATGCATCAATAAAGAGTGTCATTATTTTGTTTAATTATGTCAAACATTAAATATTGCATATTTTCAGTGACAATATAACAGTTCCATTTCCATTGCTGCAACCTCCTGGGTATATTTCAAATGGCCTCTATGCTGTTTGAGTACAGCAGTGTTTGGCGGAGCTCCTTTGTTCAGTCACATAAAATGAGTTTTTATGATCAGCATTCTATATCCCAATTGTTCTCACCCCTTTGTTAATCTTTTAAGAGTTTATTTCCAAAACGCTATGTCCGCTAATTTCTCTTTTTTTCTTATTTTTTTTTACAATACAAGATTGCTTATGGGTGTGTGTGTGTGTGTGTGTGTGTGTGTGTGTGTGTGTGTGTGTGTGTGTGTGTGTGTGTGTGTGTGTGTGTGTGTGTGTGTGTGTGTGTGCGTGCGTGCGTGCGTGTGTGTGTGTGTGAAATATTGCTGTTCCAAACAAATGTAGGCGTGCGTGTATTATTACATATATTTTTTTTGTAAAACTCAAACTTTTTTGCTGGAATGGACCATTTGATTACTGTATGCAGTGCATAAAATGTATTAAATAGTTTTTACCCCCTCATCAATTTACTCACAATATGATAAAGCACATACAGGTTTTTAGACATTTTTGCCAAATGTATTTAACAAAAAAAAACTGATATCACATTTACATAAGTGTCACGTTCTGACCTTTATTTCCTTTGTTTTGTCATTATTTAGTATGGTTAGGGCGTGAGTTGGGGTGGGCAGTCTATGTTTCCTTTTCTATGATTTGAGTATTTCTATGTTTCGGCCTAGTATGGTTCTCAATCAGAGGCAGGTGTCATTAGTTGTCTGACTGAGAATCATACTTAGGTAGCCTGGCTTTCACTGTGTGTTTGTGGTTGATTGTTCATGTCTTTGTGTTTGAACCAGATAGGGCAGTTTTGTTTTTTTCACATTTTTTGTTTTGTTAGTTTATTCATGTATAGTGTCTATATTAAAGACCATGAATAACCACCACGCTGCGTTTTGGTCCGCCTCTCCTTCACCTCAAGAAAACCGTTACAATAAGTAGTCAGACCCTTTACTCAGTACTTTGTTGAAGCACCATTGGCAGCGATTACAGCATTAAGTCTTCTTGGGTATGACGCTACAAGATTGATCATTTTTAACACCCGCACTTATCCCAGAAGCCAGCCGCAGAAATGTGTCATAAGAAACACGGTTCAACTGACGACCGAAGTCAGCCTGCAGGCAACCTGCCCTCCAAAAGGAGTCACTAGAGCACGATGAGCCAAGCAAAGCACCCCCAGCCAAACCCTCCCCTAACCCGGACAACGCTGGGCCAATTGTGCTCCTCCCTATTGGACTCACGGTCACGGCCGGTAATGACATAGCCTGGGATTAGCTACAATATTTTAATTAATTAAGTTGAATGCATGATCTGTAAATCTCTCTGGATAAAAGCATCTGCTAAATGAGTCAAATGTAAAAACATTTTTTTTACATACAGTACTTATTGATTAATTGAACAATTTTTAAGTATATAGTACCAATCAAAAGTTGACACCTCCTCATTCCAGGGTTTTTCTTTATTTTTACTTTTTTCTACATTGTAGAATAATAGTGAAGACATCAAAACTATGACATAACACATATGGAATCATGTAGCAACGAAAAAAAGTGTTAAATAAAATATATTTTTTATTTGAGATTCTTCAAAAGGTGGTGACCCTTTGCCTTGACAGCTTTGCACACTCTTGGCATTCCCTCAACCAGCTTTACCTGGAATGCGTTTCCATCAATTTTGAAGGAGTTCCCACCTATGCTGATTTTATTTCACTTTGCGGTCCAACTCATCCCAAACCATCTCAATTGGGTTGAGGTCAGGTGATTGTGGAGGCCAAGTCATCTGATGCAGCACTCCATCACTCTCCTTATTGGTCAAATAGCCCTTACACAACCTGGAGGTGTGTTGGGTCATTGTCCTGTTGAAAAACAAATGATAGTGGGACTAAGCGCAAACCAGATGGGATGGCATATCACTGCAGAATGCTGTGGCAGCCGTGCTGGTTAACTGTAACATGAATTCTAAATAAATCACTGACAGTGTCACCAACAAAGCACCATCACATGTCCTCCTCCATGCTTCACGGTGGGAACAACATATGCGGGGATCATCCATTCACTTACTCTGCATCTCACAAAGACACAGCAGTTGCAACCAAAACAGATTTTGACCGGTCTTATATCCATTGCTCGTGTTCCTTGACCCAAGCAAGTCTCTTATTATTTTTGTCCTTCAGTAGAGGTCTCTTTCCAGCAATTTGACCATGAAGGCCTGATTCACAAAGTGTCCTCTGAACAGTTTATGTTGAGATGTGTCTCTTATTTTAACTCTTTGAAGCATTAATTTGGGCTGCAATTTCCTTGGGCTTGTAACTCTAATGAACATATCCTCTCCAGCAGAGGAAACTCTGGGTCTTCCTTTCCTGTGGCAGTCCTCATGAGAGCCAGTTTCATATCCTCTCCAGCAGAGGAAACTCTGGGACTTCCTTTCCTGTGGCAGTCCTCATGAGAGCCAGTTTCATATCCTCTCCAGCAGAGGAAACTCTGGGTCTTCCTTTCCTGTGGCAGTCCTCATGAGAACCAGTTTCATCACATCCCTTGATGGTTTTTGCGACTGCACTTGAAGAAACGTTCAAAGTTCTTGACTGACCGTCATGTCTTAAAGTAATGCTTGTTTGAGCTGTTCTTGCAATAATATGGACTTGGAATTTTACCAAATAGGGCTATCTTCTGTATACCACTCCTACCTAGTCATAACACAACTGATTAGCACAAATACTTTAAACTTTTGCGTGTAGGGGGCAGTATTTTCGTTTTTGGCTAAAAATACGTACCCATTTGAAACTGCCTATTTCTCAGCCCCAGAAACTAGAATAGGCATATAATTTTAGATTTGGATAGAAAACACTAAAGTTTCCTAAACAGTAAAAATATTGTCTGTGAGTATAACATAACTGATATTGCAGGCGAAAGCCTGAGGAAAATCCAATCAGGAAGTGCCTCTTATTTTGAAAACTCTGTTCCTATGCATGCCTATCCTTCATTTAAAGGGATATCAACCAGATTCCCTTTTCTATGGCTTCCCTAAGGTGTCAACAGTCTTTAGACATAGTTTCAGGATTTTATTTTGAAAAATGAGCTGGATAGGTGGGGGCTCTCAGAGTGAGTTTTGCGCAACTGAGTAAGTGGCCATTGTTTCGCCCGCTGTTATTGAAAAAGCTACACACTCAGTTGATATATTATCGAATATATATTTTAAAAACAACTTGAGGATTGATTATAAAAAAACAACATTTGACTGTTTCTGTGGACATTATGGAAATTATTTGGAATATACGTCTGCGTTGTCGTGATCGCTCTTTCCTGTGGATTTCTGAACATAACGCGACAAACAAACAGAGGTATTTTGGGTATAAAATCATCTTTAAGGAACAAAAGGAACATTTGTTGTGTAACTGGGCGTCTCGTGAGTGAAAACATCCGAAGTTCATCAAAGGTAAATGATTTAATTGGATTGCTTTTCTGATTTCCGTGACAAGTTTGCCTGCTGCTAGCAAGGCATAATGCTATGCTAGGCTATGATAAACTTACACAAATGCTTGTCTAGCATTGGCTGTAAAGCATATTTTGAAAATCTGAGATGACAGGGTGATTAACAAAAGGCTAAGCTGTGTTCCAATATATTTCACTCGTGATTTTCATGAATAGGAATATTTCCTAGGAAGATTTATGTCCGTTGCGTTATGCTAATTAGTGTCAGATGATGATAACGGTCCCGTTCATGGGATGGGGTGTCACCACATGTTAATTTGAGCACGTTTTTCATCCAATCTACCCAATACTGCCCCCTACCCCAAAGAAGTTAATAAAAAATGTTTTATTGGAATATAACTGTTATGAAAGTTGTATTGTGAATTTTGTTTTGTATTTAAACACCACTTTAAACATATACATGACACTGCAACACAATTTACCAATGGGGACAATGAGGTCAGTAAGTAAGTAAGTGACGTGCCGCTTTGTTCTGGGCCAGCTACAGTTTAACTAGGTTTTTCCTTGCAGCACTGGACCACACGACTGGACAATAATCAAGATTATACAAAACTAGAGCCTGAAGAAGTTGCTTTTTGGAGTGTGGTGTCTAAAAAGCAGAGTATCTCTTTATTACAGACAGACCTCTCCCCATCTTTACAACCATTGAATCTATATGTTTTGACCATGACAGTTTACAATCTAAGGTAACGCAAAGTAATTAATTCATTACCAGATTCAGCTGAGGACTAGAAGTTAGGGAATGATTTGTACCAAATACAATGCTCTTAGATTTAGAGACCGCATTCCAAAACTGACTGCAACTCTTTGTTAAGGGTTTCAGTGACTTTATTAGCTGTGGTTGCTGATGCATATATAGTTGAATCATCATACATGGACACACATACTTTGTTTTAACGCCAGTGGTAGGTCATTGGTAAAAATAGAAAATAGCAGAGGGCCTAGAGAGCTGCCCTGTGGTACACCACACTACATGTTTGACATTAGAGAAGCTTCCATTAAAGAACACCCTTTGAATTATATTAGATAGATAGCTCTGAATCCACGATGTGGCAGAGGTTGAAAAGCCATAAAACATCATTTATTTTCAACAGGTTATGGTGAATAATATCAAACGCTGCACTGGAATCTAACAGTACAGCTCCCACTATCTTCTTAATATCAATTTCTTACAAACCAATCCTGAATTTCCGCCAGACTGACGTGCCCAAAGTAAATCGCCTGTTACTCAGTCCCAGAAGCCAGGATATGCATGTTATTGGTAGCATTGGAATGAAAATATGTTGAAGTTTCTGAGAATATACCAGAATTGATATGGCAGGCACGAAACCAACCAGAATTTCTTTCCTTTTTGAGGTCCCGGGCTCATAATGGAAATATGTTGTTCCTATGTAATTCTGTCTCGCAGATTGCAATTCCTATGGCTTCCACTAGATGTCAACAATCTTTATTCAAGGTTTCAGGCTTGTTTTTGTTTTTTAAAAGCAAGAATTTTAACGTTTGGTGTGGAGAGCACCGGAACAATATCAGTATTTTGGCGAGTGAGGGAGAGGGTGCGGGCTTACTAATTTTGCTTTCCTATTGGACATGCTATTTTCCGTATGAAGCATTATAGTTTGTTTACATTTTAGAGTACATGAGGTATGGATAGAAACGTTGTTTGACTTGATTGGATGAAGTTTAGGGGTAGCTTGTTGAACGAGTGGATCACTGAAATCGATGGCGCCAACTAAACTGACTTTTTGGGATATAAAGAAGGATTTTATCAAACGAACTGACCATTCATGTTGTAACTGGCATTGGGATTGAAAAGAGAGGAGAATCTTCAAAAGTTAATGAGTTATTTAATCGCTATATGTGATTTTATGAAGCCTGTGCTGGTTGAAAAATATGTTGGTGTGGGGCGCTGTCCTCAGACAATCGCATGGTATGCCTTCGCCATAAAGCCTATTGTAAATTGGACAATGCAATTATATTAACAATAATTTAAGAATTTAAATGATATTAAGTATTTGTATGTTCATGAATGTTTAAAATTATGATTATTTATTTGAATTGCACGCCCTCCAATTTCACTGGATGTTGTCGGCTGGTGTCCTGCTCACAGGAAGCCTATCCCTTAATCAATTGGTGTGTGTGTGTGCGCTGCAGGGTAGAAACTACGAACCCTCTCTCATTCAGCAGTACATTTAGGGAGGGTTGACAATGAGCCTGTCATAGCGGAAGTAAGCAATGTCCCCACGTGCTCCAGCAACTTTCATGGCTGGGAACAGTTCTTTCCTCTTCTGGCACACAGATTCAGGATAGTCCTTGGAAAGATATACATTCCTCTCAAGTTCTTGTCTCTTTCCAGAACAGCTACCTTGTCCTTGAACCTCAGGAACTTGACTACTATCGGGCTTGTCACCTGGGCCGGTGGTGGGTTTTCCAGTCCTGTGGGCGCACTCCACCTCAATCTTCCTGTGGTCCATCTTCAATTTCTCAGAGATAATTTTCCTCACTTTGTCCTCAGACTCCATCCAGGTCTCAGGTCTTCTGCAATTCCGTCCACAAGCTCTTCCAATATTCGTGATAACATTTCTCTAAAACAGGCTATAGGCTACATGTGCACTACCAAGTCAGAACAGTAGGATAAATTATGAGGGGAAAATTGACCGAAGTAAAAGGGTGAGGCACAACACACATTTAGTATTACTTTCTTAGTTACAGTATACTTATCTCCCTGGCATATTACATAATTTATGCAGCAGCATACAAGACACTTTCAGACTCACATTGTTGTGCTGTGCTCACTTGAACAGGAAGGTGGCGCTGCGGTCCTTCATGGGCAAATTTTGTCATCAAACTTTGTCATCAAAGTCGCCCGATTCTCTGGATTTATGGTGCTTTCAAGACAACTGGGAAAACAAGTTAAATCACGATGACATCAGTAATCTTCAGGTCGGAGCTCTAGAAAGAGGCCCAAATTTTTCCAAGTTCCCAGTAGTCTTGAACTCACTGAGGTTTGAGATTGCCCAGTTCTGAGTTTTCAGTTGTTTTGAGCGCGGCAGAAGTCTGGATTGACAGCATGGCCAATGTGGAATGTTTAACCCTCCTGCTGTGTTCCGGTCAAATTGGATCAATTAACAAGTTCTCTATGAAATATGTAGTTCATTTAATCTGATTGTCATAAGGTTCCATGACTTTGTCCACACAGGGCATCTGAACACAATAAAATACATTTTGAGGATTTTCATTACATCTGGGGTGTTTTATTTAACTTTTGCACACCTGTGGTGTTCCCGGTCAAATCAAAGTTTATTTGTCATGTGCACTAAATACAACAGGCGAAATGCTAACTTACCAATAGAGAAAAAAAATGTATTAGGTGAACAATAGGTAAGTAAAGAAATAAAACAGACAATGTATAGTAGCGAGACAATAAAAGTAGTGAGGCTACATACAGACACCGGTTAGTTAGGCTGATTGAGGTAATATGTACATGTAGATATGGTTAAAGTGACAATGCAAAGAAGAAGAACAGAGAGTTTCAGTAGCGTAAAAGAGGGGTTGGCGGGTGGTGGGTGGCGGACACAATGCAGATAGCCAGGTTAGCCAATGTGTGGGAAAACTGGTTGGTCAGCCCAATTGAGGTAATATGTACATGAATGTATGGTTAAGCAACTATGCATACATAATAAACAGAGAGTAGCAGCAGTGTAAAAAGAGGGGTTGGGGGTGGCACACAATGCATGTAGTCCAGGTAGCCATTTGATTACCTGTTCAGGAGTGTTATGGCTTGGTGGTAAAAACTGTTGAGAAGCCTTTTTGTCCTAGACTTGGCACTTCAGGATCGCTTGCCATGCGGTAGTAGAGAGAACAGTCTATGACTGGGGTGGCTGGGGTCTTTGACAATTTGTAGGGCCTTCCTCTGACACTGCCTAGTGTAGAGGTCCTGGATGGCAGGCAGTTTAAACCCAGTGATGTACTGGGCCGAACACAATACCCTCTGTAGTGCTTTGCGGTCAGAGGCCGAGCAATTGCCGTAACAGGCAGTGATGCAACCAGTCAGGAAACTCTCAATGTGTCAGCTGTAGAACCTTTTGAGAATCTCTGGACCCATGCCAAATCTTTTTAGTTTCCTGAGGAGGAATAGGCTTTGTCGTGCCCTCTTCACGACTGTCTTGGTGTTTTTGGATCGTTCTAGTTTGTTGTTTATGTGGACACCAAGGAACTTGAAGCACTCAAACTGCTTCACTACAGCCCCGTCGAAGAGAATGGGGTCGTGCTCGGTGATCCTTTTCCTGTTGTCCACAATCATCTCCTTAGTCTTGGTTACGTTGATAGATTGTTATTCTGGCACCACCCGGCCAGGTCTCTGACTTCCTCCCTATAGGCTGTCTCGTCTTTGTCAGGTGACACTGTTGTGTAATCTGCAAACTTAATGATGGTGTTGGAGTCGTGCCTTGCCATGTAGTTGTGGGTGAACAGGGAGTACAGGAGGGGACAGAGCACGCACCCCTGGAGAGCTCCAGTGTTGAGGATCAGCGTGACAGATGTGTTGATACCTACCCTCACCACCTGAGGGCATCCCGTTAGGAAGTCCAGGATCCAGTTGCAGAGGGAGGTGTTTAGTCCCAGGGTCCTTAGCTTAATGATGAGCTTTGTGGGCACTATGGTGTTGAAAACTGAGCTGTAGTCAATGAACATCATTCTCACATAGGTGTTCCTTTTGTCCAGGTGGTAAAGGGCAGTGTGGAGTGCGATTGAGATTGTGTAAACTGTGGATCAATTAGGGCACTATGCAAATTGGAGTTGGTCTAGCGTTTCCAGGTTGATCGTGTTGATTTGAGCTATGACCAGACTATCACAGCAGCTGTATTTACTGCACGTAGAAACATAGTGTCAGTGGTGATTGGCTGAATAAGGTAACTTCTACTAGGTAAGACACAGTGGTAGATTACACAGACAGTTCAAAGGATACTATTATTATACTGGGTAACAGCAGTGTCCCCTGGTAATACAAAATAATGTGAATGACAGGCAGTGTGGACACATAAAGGACTTGAAAGCAGAGGGTTTTCTGACGACACATAGGTAAATACCTGGAGGACAAGCCTTTGATGGGGACACCAAAGTGGAAATTTTGCCTCCAGATGGAAATGCGGTGGATCATTACCCATGCAGCCTCCTCAAATATACTGAACAAAAATATAAACGCTATGCAACAATTTCAAAGATTTTGCTGAGTTCATATAAGGATATCTTGCATGGTCACAACCATAAACTTTCAACTCCATCTGCCTGATAGATTAAAATTGAATATGAATTTTGTTACAAATATGTTACATTTAATTAGGTTTAGAGTCATAAAGCAACTGAGGTAAAACTAAACTGTGTATACCACTTGAATGAAGAAAAACGTTTTTTTTTGTTAACTCAGTCAAGCATCAACTCATCTCCTTCAGAGTGCTGAAAGATCTGATAGAATGATTGTTTTTATAGTTTTCATTTTCAAATTAATAATTTTTCATTTTGTATTGAACTTTTATTTTTAAGGCAAAAACATGTCTGCTTTGAGTATCTGTTGTCAACTCTGTCAGTGGCATGTCAACTCCATCACTGATGGCTTACCCCCTTAAAAACCTCTTGGTACTAGGAGGCAGTATTTTCATTTTTGGAGAAAATGGTCCCGTTTAAAACAGGATATTTTGTCAGGAAAATATGCTAGAATATGCATATAATTGACAGGTTTCGATAGAAAACACTCTAACGTTTCCAAAACTGTAAAGATACTGTCTGTGAGTATAACAGGACTGATGTTGCAGGCGAAAGCCTGAGAAAAATCCAATCTGGAAGTGACCCAGGTTTTGAAAGCGCGAGCTTTCCATCAACGAGCTTATGCTTTCTACCTATTCCCCAAGGTGTCTACAGCATTGTGACATAGTTTTACGCATTTCTGTTGAAGAAGAGCCGTAGGCGGCCACATTGCATAAGTGGTCACATGGTGGCTCCGAGAGAGATTCTCGCGTAAAATACAGAGGGAGCCATTACTCCAATTGGTCCTAGTGGAAAACGAATTGTCCCGATGGATATATTATCGAATAGATATTAGAAAAACACCTTGAGGATGGATTCTAAACAACGTTTGCCATGTTTCTGTCGATATTATGGAGATAATTTGGAATATTTTTCGCCGTTGTGGTGACCTCAATTTCCAGGCGATTTCTCAGCCAAACGTGAAGGACAACAGGAGCTATTTAGCCTACAAAAATTATATATATTTTGTGAAAAAATGAACTTTGGCTGTCTACCTGGGAGTCTCGTGAGTGAAGACATCCGAAGTTCATCAAAGGTAAACAATTTCATTTGATTGCTTTTCTGATTTCCGTGACAAGGTTGCCTGCTGCTAGCAAGGCATAATGCTATGCTAGGCTATCGATAAACTTACACAAATGCTTGGCTAGCATTGGCTGTAAAGCATATTTTGAAAATCTGAGATGACAGGGTGATTAACAAAAGGATAAGCTGTGTCTTAATATATTTCATTTGTGATTTTCATGAATAGGAATATTTCCTAGGGATATTTATGTCCGTTGCATTATGCTAATTCTTTCAATATTCAGAAACAAATTGCAATTCCTGTTCTGCAACACATGCTTAAACAATTTAAGTATTTGCTATGCTAGACGTAAGGGATGATGTTCGCTTTATAAATGTTTTATAGCGTCTGACGGAGTTGACATAAGTTAGTTTAATTTTCTGAAGAAAAAAAAATAGATTTTTCCTTCACATGGTGTGATAGCTGATACTGGTATATAAAAATCTGTTTCAAATGTTGTTAATATTAAGAAGAATTGTTGTTAAAAAAGTAAAGTTTGTCCGGTCTTTCAAGAATCCCTGAACTCTAAAACAGCAAAATTATCTCAGCCTTTTGACAAAATGTATAAAATAGCCGTCACACCCTGATCAGTTTCAGCTGTCCTCATTATTGTCTCCACCCCCTCCAGGTGTCGCTTGTTTTCCCCAGTGTATTTATCCCTGTGTTTCCTGTCTCTGTGCCAGTACGTCTTGTATATTAGTCAAGTCAACCAGCGTGTTTTTCCTTTGATAGGCAAAGGGTTAAAACTGGGAAGACTGACTCTGGACTACTTTCCCGCCTGCCTGATCATCCTGCCTGCCCTGACCTTGATTCTGCCTGCCCTTTGGTACCTTTTGACTCTGAACTAGTTTTGACCATTTTGCCTGTCCACGACCATTCTCTTGCCTTACCCTGTTGGATCAATAAATATTGTAAGACTTCAACCATCTGCGTCTGCATCTGGGTCTCGCCTTGTGTCATGATAATAGCATGAGATTATCTATGAAACTGCATCTACATGGATGTCTGAATTAGACGTCCATGTAGAACAAAGATAATCGTAAATTAAATCTCAACCCATTTCCTAACTTTTGCTGTTCAATTTATGCATGAAATCCAGCTAAGAGTAGAATTGCTTTGAGGTTTGTGTTGCTAGCCAAAGATTAAACAGAGTTTTGAAATGCACAGTTTGAATGCCAGCTAATGAAGTTATCTTCAGTTGATGGCTGCCAGGGTTTGCAAATAAGACTGGGATTAAATGCAAGGCTTCTTTTTGTGTTCATCAGGGGATCTGTCTTTCTGGCAGGAGTACATTAACGAAGGACTGGGGAGAAAGGAAACGTCAGGAGGGAGATCTGGTCGAGGGAATTGAAGACGCTGATGTTTTCATGTGTTTTTGCTGAAGCATGTACAAGCACCACACCTCTTGCCATCTTCCCACTGCCCATGCCTACAAGGCAGGTTGAGCTGTGCAGCATTGGCCAGATAAAGCAAGTTCTGACTTAGCCCACGTAAAGCGTGTGGGCCTGATGGCAATCCAGCCTTGCTACTAAAAGAGTGTACAGAAGATCTAGCCCCTTTCATCACCCATTGTTAACACATCCACTTGGCGGTGGACTGTTCCTGCTGCCTGGGAAGATTGCCAATGTGTGTTCCATACCTAAAGTGTCAAAACCATGTACAATGAGTGATAGAGAGATGGGCCTTCTAACTTCATGCCTTGGAAAAAATTCAGGAGAGCTTCATTAAAAAGAAACTCATGCCTACAGTTTTATCTGAGTGCACATATCAATATGCCTACCTACTAAATCCCAGCACAAATACAACCCTTGTGAAAGCCACACTCTCCTGTCTAACAGCTATAGACTCCAAAAAACAACAATGTTGAGGGTGTTACTTGATGATATGTCCAAAGCCTTTGAGTAGATCACTCAAAGTTCCTGCAATGTCTATCTGACATTGAACTGTGTCCAAGGTTACTATCCTAGCACCACAGCTACACCACCGTAAGAAGGCATAGTGTGATGGCAAATGATATTTAGCCCATGGTCAGAGGTCACCTCTGGTGTGCCACAAGGGGACGTGGTTTCACCATATCTGTTTCTCCTCCAACAACATGCTCCAGGATGAGAAAAAGTCTGTGGAAATTCTGATATGTTTTCTAGAGACCATCCACATCCTGCACCATGTCCACCCGAAAAGTTGTCTTCAGTGACACTCTGGACACTGGGTATTTAGATGATGTAGGGCTGTCCTGAGCCATACCATTAACCAGCATCAAAGAGGACACTGTACCATGGGCTTGGAGGCAAAGCAGCTGGAAGAGTGGGCCACATGCAACAACATGCTCCAGAATGAGGAAAAAGTCTGTTGAAATTCTGATATGTTTTTCTAGAGACCATCCACAACCTGCACCACTAATCCTAGGAGGACAGGAAGTACCAGTGGTAACAACAACTAAGTATCTTGGTTTTCATCTAGACTCTAACCTCAGTGGTGCCACACATGTGGAGCAGTCAGTGAAGAAGGCCTCAAAACGCCTGACAGAAATGAAGATCTGGTCACAGTCTATACTAAACTGGCCAAGTCTTATTTGGAATACAGTGTTGTTAGTTGGATGCAGAAAAAGGCAGTAGGCCCAACTAGACAGGGTGCAGAGGAGGGGCTTGAGGATCATCTCCAGCGGTGGAGCAGTCCAACCACAGTTTCCCTCACTGCAGAGCAGGCTGCACACTCTTGGCCATCCACTTAATGACCTGCTCCCTCCAAAAAGAGGTAATTGCACCACCAGGCTCCTGAGAAACAGCCACAAACTGTCCTGTACAACTGCCCATTCAAACAACCTGTGAAACGCCACTCTACCCACTGCTATCAGACTGTAAAATAACTCTAGCTCTTAAATGGTTCCCCCAAGAAATTGAATATTTACGTTTCCGTCATGAAAAATGTCCCGTAATGTTTCAAGTGTTTCAAATGTGTATATTTTAATATGTCTATGTGAGCTGAGTAGTGATCAGTTACTGCAGCAGCTGGAGGTAACGGGAGCCTCTGGATCCATCATTTCAGCAGGATCTGCTTCATGAATCTCTCTAAATGATGGCTCCAAAATCCTCATACGGCACGAAAAACACATGAATCCATGACAGCATGTCACCGGATATACTGCTTTGTTGATGCATGGGATGAATTTATTGACAGCTCAGATCATGGAAATGTTTGAGCACTATGATCCCTTATGGGTGATGCCTAAGGTATCCATGGGAAGGTTAGGCCTTCATAGTTCTGTTCACCTTTACTAGCAGCTAGTAATACAATCGGTGCTTGAGTTTTACTATTGTCGGTGTAAAACTTTTAATGAAAAAGGCTGTCAAACCTGTTAAAAATTATTTGAGACATAACGACTTGCAGTACATTTTGTTGTTATCTTTTCCACATACTAACTGTCAATAAAATTGAAGTGAAAAATATTTTAATCAAGTTTCTGAATAACTTCTTCTGCAACTTCAAAGGTCACTCCGCAAAAGCTCTGGTTGTGTTTGAACTGACAATATGATACTGAATAAACATAATCAGACCTTCAGGATTAGAAGCAATACCCCTTCTTTCATTTATTAAACCAGGATATGCTGACATGCATCAATGAAAGGGGAATTTCTGAATTTAGATATCAAATTTGGATAAGATACTTATTTGTGTCCTTCTCAGCAACTCTAACATTTAGGATATGAAGTGCATATCAGCTCTGTCAACTGGTTTGGGTATCCTCACTGTCCAAAAGGAGTACGGTAACTCTCTCTCAGAGTAGGTAGTGGATGGCTTTGCATTAGCATTATAAATTGGGATGAAAGTGGGATGTCAGTCAGTTTTGCATACAAATTTAGCCTGCCGCTGTAGCATTATGCAGTGAGTTAAAGTCAGTTCAAAGAGGGATGTAAGACTGTCAGCAGCAGAGGATTAGCCCTGCTGAATATTGCTTTGTGCTGCAGCCCTAACTACTCCAGTGGGTCTGGGTCTCCTCAAGCACAGAAATCCATGCATGTTACTTATATGTAATGGAGAGGCTTGTACAGAGAGCTCTGATACTTCTCAGCTGACCCATTAGGACTGTGTCAGTTAGCGTTCGTCTTATTATTAGTCTAGGATGTGGACGTCTGCACTATTGACCTGCCATTGGTGATTGTACAAAACACAATATATTGCAGAGCCAGAGGATTTATCATAGGATCAGCAGAGGATTTTAGGTGTGCAGATACATTATTAGACTGTTTTAGTAAATGTAAATACTTGGGTGGCTCACAACTTCCTCCAGCTAAATCAATACAAGATCGAGGTACCTATTCTTGAAGCCAAAGCACAGAAAGAAAATCTGACCCCACATTTTAATTCAAGGGCAATAAAGATAAAACACCAGGTAAAAACCTAGGTGTTCATTTAGATTCTGAATTAAATTTGAATTCAAACATTAGGAATGTGACCAAAACAGGAACATTGCCATAGTGCGTCCGTTTGTCGTTTCTCTCTCAGGCTGATACAGAGAGACTCATCCACGCTTTTTTCAGAAGCAGGCTTGACTACTGTAATGCCCTCTTGTCTGGTCTACCCAAGAAAGCCATTGGTCAACTGCAAATCATACAGAATTCTGCTGCATGGGTAATGACCAAGGCGAGACGAAGAACAGGTATTACATCGGTTTGAAGGTCTTTGCACTTCGCTGCCTGTGAGTTTTAAATCAATCCACGATTGTGCACCCCAATATGTCAGACATGCTTTTAAGTTATGTACCCAGTAGGTCCCTCAGGTCCTCTGGCACTGGCCTTTTAAGAACAAGGGGCATCGAGAGGCAGCCTTCAGTTATTACGCCTCCAGCCTCTAGAACAGCCTGCCAGAGAACCGGAGGAGGGCCGAAACTATGAATATATTTCAAATAGATCTTAAAACTTAGATTTTTAGCTTTGCTTTTCCTTTGGGCTGCTTTTTTAGTCATAAGTGTTTGTCATTCCTTTTTTTATCTTGTGTTTGTTGTAATAGTAAATATTTCCGTTTTTATTTTAATTGTTTTATATTCGTTTTATGCTGTGAAGCACATTGTGTTGCATTCTATGTCTGAAATGTGCTGTACAAATAATGCTTGATTTGATGTAATAGCAGGTAGGCCACAGTTGCTAATGGTCTAATTTTCTGCCCCCTTGAAGTTTTCAAATCATATTAGTTTTTTATAGTTTTCATGAAAACAAAACTATTTAAGTCACTGTTATTGGAGAGGGTTATTTACAGAGTTATCCTCCTTCTCTTCACAATCGTAGGATTAACCTTACTGCAGTGTTATTCTAGTCTGTGTCATATTCCACTCTACTCTGGGGTTTTGGTCAGACCTGACCTTAATGGAACAAGATTTCCACAGCCTCAGGCAAACATATTCAATGCTTAGCTAGCAAATACAATGTTGGAAATATTACCCCTATTTATTGCCCATTTTGGCTGAAAATAAGTAAATCCTTGTTTTGGCATATCTCATTACCAAAGACACTTGGTTGACCCTCAAGGGCATTTTGCAAAATGAGAAAAATACTTTATGTAGATGTGAGAAGATGCCATCCTGACCAATCAATATGCAGCTTTTATAGTCGGTTCTTCTCTGTCAGAGAAGATGCACCATCTCTGCCCTCTGAAAAACAATGTCATGATGACTGAATTTCCAATACACATTTGTTTCATTAACTGCAAAATATACTGGAACTCTGAATCAATATGCTCACTTTCTGTCCGTAAAAACTTCTCAAGCTGACAGTTCCCGAAATCAGGTACTAGATTTACTTTACAAATATACACTGCTCAAAAAATAAAGGGAACACTAAAATAACACATCCACATCTGAATGAATGAAATATTCTTATTAAATACTTTTTTCTTGACATAGTTGAATGTGCTGACAACAAAAATCACACAAATTATCAATGGAAATCAAATGTATCAACCCATGGAGGTCTGGATTTATGAGTCACACTCAAAATGAAAGTGGAAAACCACACTACAGGCTGATCCAACTTTGATGTAATGTCCTTAAAACAAGTCAAAATGAGGCTCAGTAGTGTGTGTGTGGCCTCCACGTGACTGTATGACCTCCCTACAACGACTGGGCATGCTCCTGATGAGGTGGCAGATGGTCTCCTGAGGGATCTCCTCCCAGACCTGGACTAAAGCATCCTCCAACTCCTGGGCAGCCTGTGGTGCAACGTGGCATTGGTGGATGGAGCGAGACATGATGTCCCAGATGTGCTCAATTGGATTCAGGTCTGGGGAACGGGCGGGCAAGTCCATAGCATCAATGCCTTCCTCTTGCATGAACTGCTGACACACTCCAGCCACATGAGGTCTAGCATTGGCTTGCATTAGGAGGAACTCAGGGCCAACCGCACCAGCATATGGTCTCACAAGGGGTCTGAGGGTCTCATCTCGGTACCTAATGGCAGTCAGGCTACCTCTGGCGAGCACATGGAGAGCTGTGCGGCCCCCCAAAGAAATGCCACCCCACACTATGACTGACCCACCGCCAAACCGGTCATGCTGGAGGATGTTGCAGGCAGCAGAACGTGCTCCACGGCATCTCCAGACTCTGGCACGTCTGTCACGTGCTCAGTGTGAACCTGCTTTCATCTGAAGAGCACAGGGCGCCAGTGGTGAATTTGCCAGTCTTGGTGTTCTCTGGCAAATGCCAAACACCTGCACGGTGTTGGGCTGTAAGCACAACCCCCACCTGTGGACGTCGGGCCCTCATACCACCCTCATGGAGTCTGTTTCTGACACATGCACATTTGTGGCCTGCTGGAGGTCATTTTGCAGTGCTCTGGCTATGCTCCTCCTCCTCTTCCTTGCACAAAGGCGGAGGTAGCGGTCCTGCTGCTGGGTTGTTGCACTCCTACGGCCTCCTCCACGTCACCTGATGTACTGGCCTGTCTCCTGGTAGCACCTCCATGCTCTGGACACTACGCTGACAGACACAGCAAACCTTCTTGCCACAGCTCGCATTGATGTCTCATCCTGGATGAGCTGCACTACCTGAGCCACTTGTGTGGGTTGTAGACACCGTCTCATGCTACCACTAGAGTGAAAGCACCGCCAGCATGCAAACGTGACCAAAACATCAGCCAGGAAGCATAGGAACTGAGAAGTGGTTTGTGGTCACCACCTGCAGAACCACTCCTTTATTGGGGGTGTCTTGCTAATTGCCTATAATTTCCACCTGTTGTCTATTCCATTTGCACAACAGCATGTGACATTTATTGTCAATCAGTGTTCCTTCCTAAGTGGACAGTTTGATTTCACAGAAGTGTGATTGACTTGGAGTTACATTGTGTTGTTTAAGTGTTCCCTTTGTTTTTTTGAGCAGTGTATATACAGTTGAAGTTGGAGGTTTACATACTTAGTTTAATTCCTGACATTTAATCCTAGGACAAATTCCCTGTTTTAGGTGAGTTTGGATCCCACCTTATATTTTAAGAATGTAAAATGTCAGAAAAATAGAGAGAATTATTTATTTCAGCTTTTATTTATTTCATTGCATTCCCATTGTGTCAGAAGTTTACATAAACTCAATTAGTATTTGGTTGCATTGACTTTAAATTGTTTAACTTTGGTCAAACGTTTTGGGTAGCCTTCCACAAGCATCCCACAATAAGTTGGGTGCATTGTGGTCCATTCCTCCTGACAGAGCTGGTGTACCTTAGTCAGGTTAATAAGCCTCCTTGCTCACACACGCTTTTACATTTACATTTAAGTCATTTAGCAGACGCTCGTATCCAGAGCGACTTACAGTTCTGCCCACAAATGTTCTTTTGGACTGAGCTCAGGGCTTTGTGATGGCCACTCCAATACCTTGACTTTGTTGTCCTTAAGCCATTTTGCCACAACTTTGGAGGTATGCTTGGGGTTATTGTACATTTGGACCAAGATTTAACTTCTGACTGATGTTACTTCAATATATCCACATAATTTTCCTCCTCATGATGTCATCTATTTTGTGAAATGCACCAGTCCCTCCTGCAGCAAAGCACCCCCACAAGCATCCCCCCTGTGCTTCACAGTTGGGATGGTGTTCTTCGGCTTGCAAGCGTCTCCCTTTTTCCTCCAAACATAACGATGGTCATTATTGCCAAACAGTTCTATTTTTTGTTTCATCAGACCAGAGGACATTTCTGCAAAAGGTATGTTCTTTGTCCCCATGTGCAGTTGCAAACCGTAGTCTTTTAGTTTGGAGCTTCTTCCTTGCTGAGAGGCCTTCCAGATTATGTCAATATAGGACTCGTTTTACTATGGATATAGATACTTTAGCAACTGTTTCCTCCAGCTTCTTCACAAGGTCCTTTGCTGTCGTTCTGGGATTGATTTGCACTTTTCGCACCAAAGTACGTTAATCTCTAGGAGACAGAATGCGTCTCCTTTCTGAGCGGTATGGTCCCCTTTCTGGCTGCATGGTCCCCATGGTGTTTGTACTTGCGTACTGTTGTTTGTACAGATCAATGTGGTACCTTCAGGAGTTTGGAAATTTTGTTTCTGAGGTCTTGGCTGATTTTTTTTCTTCCCATTATTATGTCAAGCAAAGAGGCACTGTGTTTGAAGGTAGGCCTTGAAATACATCCACAGGTGCACCTCCAGTTGGTTAAAATGATGTCAATTAGCCTAATCAGAAGCTTCTAAAACCATGACATACTTTTCTGGAATTTTCCAAACTGTTTAAAGGCACAGTCAACTTAGTGTATGTAAACGTCTGACCCACTGGAATTGTGATACAGTGAATTATAAGTGAAATAATCTGTCTGTAAAAAATTACTTGCGCCATGCAAAAAGTAGATGTCCTAACCGAATTGCCAAAATTATTGTTTGTTGAGTGAAAAACAAACTTTAATGACTCCAACCTAAGTGTATGTAAGGGAATACACACCCCGAGAGCTTCTGGTCAGCGGGGTGGTGGCATCGGGATCCTTATCTCTCCCAAGTGGTCATTCTCTCTTTCTCCCCTTACCCATCTGTCTATCGCCTCCTTTGAATTTCATGCTGTCACAGTTACCAGCACTTTCAAGCTTAACATCCTTATCATTTATCGCCCTCCAGGTCCCCTCGGAGAGTTCATCAATGAGCTTGATGCCTTGATAAGCTCCTTTCCTGAGGACGGCTCACCTCTCACAGTTCTGGGCGACTTTAACCTCCCCACGTCTAACTTTGACTCATTCCTCTCTGCCTCCTTCTTTCCACTCCTCTCCTCTTTTAACCTCACCCTCTCACCTTCCCCCCCTACTCACAAGGCAGGCAATACGCTCGACCTCATCTTTACTAGATGCTGTTCTTCCACTAACCTCATTGCAACTCCCCTCCAAGTCTCCGACCACTACCTTGTATCCTTTTCCCTCTCGCTCTCATCCAACACTTCCCACACTGCCCCTACTCGGATGGTATCGCGCCGTCCCAACCTTCGCTCTCTCTCCCCCGCTACTCTCTCCTCTTCCATCCTATCATCTCTTCCCTCTGCTCAAACCTTCTCCAACCTATCTCCTGATTCTGCCTCCTCAACCCTCCTCTCCTCCCTTTCTGCATCCTTTGACTCTCTATGTCCCCTATCTTCCAGGCCGGCTCGGTCCTCCCCTCCCGCTCCGTGGCTTGACGACTCATTGCGAGCTCACAGAACAGGGCTCCGGGCAGCCGAGCGGAAATGGAGGAAAACTCGCCTCCCTGCGGACCTAGCATCCTTTCACTCCCTCCTCTCTACATTTTCCTCCTCTGTCTCTGCTGCTAAAGCCACTTTCTACCACTCTAAATTCCAAGCATCTGCCTCTAACTCTAGGAAGCTCTTTGCCACCTTCTCCTCCCTCCTGAATCCTCCTCCCCCTCCCCCCTCCTCCTCCCTCTCTGCAGATGACTTCGTCAACCATTTTGAAAAGAAGGTCGAGGACATCCGATCCTCGTTTGCTAAGTCAAACGACACCGCTGGTTCTGCTCACACTGCCCTACCCTGTGCTCTGACCTCTTTCTCCCCTCTCTCCAGATGAAATCTCGCGTCTTGTGACGGCCGGCTGCCCAACAACCTGCCCGCTCGACCCTATCCCCTCCTCTCTTCTCCAGACCATTTCCGGAGACCTTCTCCCTTACCTCACCTCGCTCATCAACTTATCCCTGACCGCTGGCTACGTCCCTTCCGTCTTCAAGAGAGCGAGAGTTTCACCCCTTCTGAAAAAACCTACACTCGATCCCTCCGATGTCAACAACTACAGACCAGTATCCCTTCTTTCTTTTCTCTCCAAAACTCTTGAACGTGCCGTCCTTGGTCAGCTCTCCCGCTATCTCTCTCAGAATGACCTTCTTGATCCAAATCAGTCAGGTTTCAAGACTAGTCATTCAACTGAGACTGCTCTTCTCTGTATCACGGAGGTGCTCCGCACCGCTAAAGCTAACTCTCTCTCCTCTGCTCTCATCCTTCTAGACCTATCGGCTGCCTTCGATACTGTGAACCATCAGATCCTCCTCTCCACCCTCTCCGAGTTGGGCATCTCCGGCGCGGCCCACGCTTGGATTGCGTCCTACCTGACAGGTCGCTCCTACCAGGTGGCGTGGCGAGAATCTGTCTCCTCACCACGCGCTCTCACCACTGGTGTCCCCCAGGGCTCTGTTCTAGGCCCTCTCCTATTCTCGCTATACACCAAGTCACTTGGCTCTGTCATAACCTCACATGGTCTCTCCTATCATTGCTATGCAGACGACACACAATTAATATTCTCCTTTCCCCCTTCTGATGACCAGGTGGCGAATCGCATCTCTGCATGTCTGGCAGACATATCAGTGTGGATGACGGATCACCACCTCAAGCTGAACTTCGGCAAGACGGAGCTGCTCTTCCTCCCGGGGAAGGACTGCCCGTTCCATGATCTCGCCATCACGGTTGACAACTTCATTGTGTCCTCCTACCAGAGCGCTAAGAACCTTGGCGTGATCCTGGACAATACCCTGTCGTTCTCAACTAACATCAAGGCGGTGGCCCGTTCCTGTAGGTTCATGCTCTACAACATCCGCAGAGTACGACCCTGCCTCACACAGGAAGCGGCGCAGGTCCTAATCCAGGCACTTGTCATCTCCCGTCTGGATTACTGCAACTCGCTGTTGGCTGGGCTCCCTGCCTGTGCCATTAAACCCCTACAACTCATCCAGAACGCCGCAGCCCGTCTAGTGTTCAACCTTCCCAAGTTCTCTCACGTCACCCCGCTCCTCCGCTCTCTCCACTGGCTTCCAGTTGAAGCTCGCATCCGCTACAAGACCATGGTGCTTGCCTACGGAGCTGTGAGGGGAACGGCACCTCAGTACCTCCAGGCTCTGATCAGGCCCTATACCCAAATAAGGGCACTGCGTTCATCCACCTCTGGCCTGCTCGCCTCCCTACCACTGAGGAAGTACAGTTCCCGCTCAGCCCAGTCAAAACTGTTCGCTGCTCTGGCTCCACAATGGTGGAACAAACTCCCTCACGACGCCAGGACAGCGGAGTCAATCACCACCTTCCGGAGACACCTGATACCCCACCTCTTTAAGGAATACCTTGGATAGGATAAAGTAATCCTTCGCACCCCCCCCCTCTCCCCCCCCTTAAAATATTTAGATGCACTATTGTAAAGTTGCTGTTCCACTGGATGTCATAAGGTGAATGCACCAATTTGTAAGTCGCTCTGGATAAGAGCGTCTGCTAAATGACTTAAATGTAAATGTAAATGGAATACCCCCCCTGTATTGGACAAAAATGAATGGGAAGTCATTGGCATCGGACAAACCATATACACATTGTCCAATACCACCCAATTCGGCGTTGATTCATGGAAAGTGTATTGCAAATGCCATATGGCAATTGCCGGTTGTGACACTTTAAAAATCCAACAGGTGGCAAATGTGTTTCACCTTGGTTTTTCATATTGGAAATGTAACCCAAGTCAACATCCAAAAGCCAAATTTAGAAAAAATGATTTTTCAAAAAAAGTACTTTCTGGACCGTTTTTCGAAATTCTTTCGATTTTTTTTGTCAATTACACATGTGTAAGAACTGTATGAATATACTTTTGTCCAATTTTATTATCATTATTATTATTTTATTTTTTACATGCGCAGAAGGAATATGTTTTGTCCATTTTCAATATGATTTCATACGAAGTCAAAAGTCAAAAGTCAAAAATTTTAAAATTTTGTAAAAAACTTCATACACCGTTAAAAAAGTGCTTTCTGGACCGTTTTTCGAAATTCTTTTGAAATTTGTGTCAATTACACACGTATAAGAACTGTATCAATATACTTCAGTCGTATTTTATTATCATTATTTAAAAACATTTTTTTTTACTTGTGCATAAGGCATATGTTTTGTCCATTTACAATATGATTTCCTAGGAAGTCAAAAGTCGAAAATGTGAACTTTAAAAAAAAAACGTATCACCCTCGTAAAAAAGTTCTTATGGACCGTTTTTCGAAATTGTTTCGATTTTATGTCAAATAATCATGTGTAAGAACTGTATGAATATGCTTTTGTAAAATTTTAATATCATATTTTTTTTTAACTTGTGCATAAGGAATATGATTTGTCCATTTGCAATATGATTTCATAGGAAGTCAAAAGTCACTTTTTTGGGGCCAAATGCCATCATTGACATCATTTACCAAATGACATCATTTACCATCACGAATTTGACATGCTCAAAAATCCTGCAGAAATGCAAAATTGACTGGCCAGATGAACTCGGGATGGCCGGGCATTGATAGAGGGTCTTCTCAATCGCCCCTTGTGTTGATTTCATTATGTCCATTTGTTTATGTTTTCTCACTTTTGCAAAGTCACTGTGCATTTGCAATATGGTTCAATGGGCATGAACCATCACGATTTTGTCATGCTATAAAAATCCTGCAGGAATGCGAAATTGACTGGCCCGATGAACTCGGGATGGCTGGGCAGTGATTCTGGTTCATCTCAATCGCTCGTTAGGGTTGATTTCAGAATGTCATTTTGGTGATGGTACCTCACTGTTTAAGCATATTGCAAATGGACAAGAGTCACCAGCAAGTCACCGTCCATCAGTCAATTAGATATCATTCTGACACCAAACTGATACAAACTGACACCAAACCCACTTTTTCCAACTCGTTTAGTAGCCAACTATCACATACTTCAGAGCTGGCCCAAAATTCACAACGCCTTCGGTTCAAACCATAAAAAAACATAAAACACGTAGTTACGTTCTAGCTGCGGGTCTATTTAACTAGGCAAATCAGTTAGGAAAAAATTGTATTTACAATGACAGCCCACCCAGCCCAAAACCACCCCTAATCCGAACGGCGCTGGGCCAATTGTGCGCCGCCCTATGAGCACCCTAATCCTAAAGTGTATGTTTCACGAAGCTATAGAGCTACAGTGTCGCAAAGCTGCTATTTAGAATGCTGGCTGGTGGCAATAATGTATTTATTTAGCCTACTTGTTCAAAAAGTCAAGTGGGGAATTCAAACATTGCAGATTGTGAAATGAATTTTTGATACAACAGCATACTTATCATTAACCAATAAACATATACTTTTTTAAATACAACTGTCCTGTAGGCCAATAGCATACTTTAGTTGTCCTCGAGCTCTCTTGCAGCTTGGAAAGAAAGTTTGTGCTCTGTAAAACCAGTCTATTAACACCAAATAATACAATCAGTCCGTCAAAAGAGTAAATTACTAAGGATTGTTTCATTTTGCAGATAATGCAGTCAATTTCGAGTCTCATACAAAGGGTCTGAAACTTATGTAAATACGTTTATTTTCATTAGCAAAAATGTATAAAAACCTGCTTTCACTTTGTCATTATGGGGAATTGTGTGTAGATTGCTGAGGATTTGTACTTATTTAATCCATTTTAGAATACGGCTGTAATGTAACAAAATGTGGACAAAGTAAAGGGGTCTGATAACTGTGTCAAATAGGTAAGTTAAAAGTGTATCAAATATGTAAGTTAAAAGCACCATGAGTGAGTATTCCTGACCTTGCCAATACACAAAATGATCTGTGCATGGATCAGTAGTTTATCAATCAGGACCTTGATTGGCTTGTCAACAGTAACAAGGGGTGATGTGCAACAATTTTCTTGGGGGACCATTTTTTTCTTTGGGACAATCAGGCCGTTATGGTAAAGTGGCCAGACGGAAGCCATTCCTCAGTAAAATGCACATGACAGCCTGCTTGGAGTTTGCCAAAAGACACCATGAGAAACAAAATTCTCTGGTCTGATGAAACCATGATTGAACTCTTTGGCCTGAATGACAAGCGTCATGTCTGGGTGAAACCTGGCACTATCCCTAGGGATGGTGGTGATGGCAGCATGCAGATGGGATGTCTTTCAGCGGTAGGGACTGGAAGACTAGTCAGAATCGAGGGAAAGATGAATGGAGCAAAGAAAAGAGAGATCCTTGATGAAAATCTTATCCAGAGTGCTCAGGACCTCAGACTGGGGCGAAGGTTCACCTTCCAGCAAGACAACGACCCTAAGCACACAGCCAAGTCAAAGCAGGAGTGGCTTCAGGACAAGGCTCTGAATGTCCTTGAGTGGCCCAGCCAGAGCCCGGATTTGATCCCGATCAAACATCTCTGGAAAGACCTGAAAATAGCTGTGCAGCAACGCTCCCCATCCAACCTGACAGAGCTTGAGAGGACCTGTAAAGAAGGTGTTCCTTTTGTCCAGGTGGGAAAGGGCAGTGTGACGTGCGATTGAGGTTACGTCATCTGTGGATCTGTTGGCGCTATGTGAATTTGATTGGGTCTGGGGTTTCCGGGATAATGGTGTTGATGTAAGCCATGACCAGGCTTTCAAAGCACTTCATGGTTACCGACGTGATGGCTATTGGGCGGTAGTCATTTAGGCAGGTTACCTTCGCTTTCTTAGGTACAGGGACTACGGTACTCTGCTTGAAACATGTAGATATTACAGACTCGGTCAGGGAGAGTTTGATAATTTCAGTGAAGACACTTTCCAGTTGGTCCATGCATGCTTTAAGTACACGTCCTGGTAATCCTTTTGGCCCCTCGGCCTTGTGAATGTTGACCTGTTTAAAGGTCTTGCTCACATCGGCTGCGGAGAACATGATGACACTCTCGTCCGGAACAGTTGGTGCTCTCATGCATGCTTCAGTGTTGCTTGCCTTGAAGCGAGCCTAAAAGGCATTTAGCTCATCTGGTAGGCTCGTGTCACTGGGCACCTCACGGCTGGATTTTCTTTTGTAGTTAAAAGTTTGCAAGCCCTGCCACATCCGACAAGCGTCAGAGCCGGTGTAGTGGGATTTAATCTTAGTCCTGATTAGTCCTATTGATGCTTTGCTTGTTTTATTGTTTGTCTGTGGGCATAGCAGGATTTCTTATAATAGTGTCCCGCTCCTTAAAAGCATCAGCTCAAACCTATAGCTCAGTCTGGATGTTGCTTGGAATCCATGGCTTCTGTTTGGGATATGTACACTACTGTTCAAACATTTATGGTCACTTAGAAATGTCCTAGTTTTTTAAAGTAAAGAACATATTTGGTCCATTAAAATAACATCAGGTTGTTCAAAAATACAGTGTAGACATTGTTAATGTTGTAAATAACTATTTTACCTGGAAATGTCAGATTTTTTATGGAATGTATACATACTGTATGCGTACAGATGCCCATTATCAGCAACCATCATTCCTGTGTTCCAATGGCACGCTGTGTTAGCTAATCCAAGTTTATCATTTTAAAAGGCTAATTGATCATTAGATAACTCTTTTGCAATTATGTTAGGACAGCTGAGCTTATTAAATAAGCAATAAACTGGCCTTCTTTAGACTGGTTGAGTATCTGAAGCATCAGCATTTGTGTGTTTGATTACACGCTCAAATGGCCAGAAACAAAGAACTTTCTTCTGAGAAATGAAGGCTATTCCATGCGAGATATTTCCAAGAAACTTTAGATATCATACAACGCTGTGTACTACTCCCTTCACAGAACTGCAAACTGGCTCTAACCAGAATAGAAAGAGGAGTGAGAGGCCCCGGTGCACAACTGAGCAAGAGGACAAGTACATTACAGTGTCTAGTTTGAGAAACAGACGCCTCACAAGTCCTCAACTGGCAGCTTCATTAAATAGTACCTGCAATTCACCAATTTCAACATCAACATTGAAGAGGCAACTCCAGGATGCTGTCCTTCTAGGCAGAGTTGCAAAGAAAACGCCATATCTCAGACTGCCAATAAAAAGATGGGCAAAAGAACAAAGACACTGGACAGACTCTACCTAGAAGTCCACCATCCAAAATAGCACAGTTGGTTAGGAGCCCGTAAAACAACAGCCATCCCATCCGGCGCCATTATTATATTGGCTAGATGCAGGCCATGTGTCACTGTCTGTCACTTCAAATTTGTCTCCCGACCTGTGTGCACCTACGTTGTAAAATGTCATAGGCTAGGTTGTAGCAACCTTATGATGTTTATAGGGGACATTTAGTAGCCTAAATGTATGTATGTATGTATGTATGTAGTAGTAGTAGCCTAAACATGTAGTAGGCTAAACTGTAATAATATACGTATCCGACGGTTGATGGTTAGATCAGATTGGATGATACTCATGACTGGAAAAATCTGAAGTGTTTTAAGATGCCTAAGTAGATGTTGTCAAAATTCCTGTCACCCTGCGTGTTTATAGACCAAACTATCTTCAGATTTGGAGCAGCTGTTATGACAAGTTTGCTGTCACTGTCATAATGCGCATCAGCAGCTCATTTTTCCCCCTACCTTCACCCCACTTGATAGATATTATTCACATTGATAGCTTACTAGGTTAGCAAACGTCCTCATCAAATTTTGATTTATCGTAGTATCATGGTAACAGGAGGCAGTAGCAATCTAAATGATCAGACCGAAACATGTGAGGAGAAGTGATCGGGTGAAATTATTGAGCATAGCGAGTAGATGGAGAAATACATCTTCAATTTATCCAATCAGAGCAGCAGGATCAATGTACAGCCAGCCTTTCTAGACAGTTGAGTTAGTTAGACCATAATACACCTCGCACTTGATTGTAAGCTGCACGCTGGCACCCAAAAATAACTTGAAATAGTCTGATAATAATCGTATCAGGAAAATTGTCCATATCCGTTACGATGCTCGTTTTGACAAACTTCGACACACCCCTATTAAAAATCTTTCTCTAACCTGTCTCCTCCTCTTCATCTACACTGATTGAAGTAGATTTAACAGGTTACATTAAGAAAGGATCATGTCTTTCATATCTTACAGTCTATCATGTAGTAGAAAGGAGCAGGTGTTTCTAATGTTTTGTACACTCAGTGTAACTGTCACGCTTCAAATGGGGCAGTCTGTGAGTCGTTGCGATTCTGAATGGCTAGGTAACTACCAACAATAATAAGAAACTGCCATGTGGGGAATCGTAAGTGACTCGTTTATGCTAGTTTCAACTTGTTCTTCATACCATGTGTTTTTAGGTGTTTAGACTGATTTCAACCGTAATAATGTATTTTAGAGAAAAGTACTCATTGTGCAAATGTATTTATGCTTTGAATAAACATTGGAGAAGAAATATAGTTTATATGTTGTCAACAATCTAAGCCAACCCTGTATGTTTTTCCCCATAGTTGCGCAGGCGTCAGTTGTGTTGCTGAACAATCAACCCATCTCTACCATGTAGAACAAACATGCGTCTCTGATACACGTTGGTTGTGTTGCTAAACAATTAACCTGTCTATACCATGTAGAACAAACATATGTCTCTTATAAGGAATCACATCTCAGCTTTATCTGTAAAATTCCTAAAATGTTGCCAAAACATGGCTCAAGTGGTAGTGTTGCTATTGAAAAAAAAATACCCAGAACATGATTACCATATTCTCAGAATTTCAGAAATTAGTATATTTACAGCAGCATATGTACTTTCTCACATTTGTCATTGAAGCAATGATGATGCCCCAGTTATACCAAAACAATACACAACAGAGTTCAATTTCCAAGTTTTAACATGGAAAAGTAGACACATTTCACATATTCACTTGGGACCAGTGTTTTGGGTAATATTTACTCACAGTAATATATTAATCTTATGAGTAATATAACAAGTTACTGTCTTCAAATATTGTAACATTATTACAGCTACTATTTCAAGTAACCCATATATTACTTTCAGAAGAAAGTCTCTACTGGTGTGTTATAAGTATTCTTTAAATTGGGCGACCCTGCTGACGCGAGTAACTACAGGCCCATTAGTATACTACCTGTGGTGTTGAAGGTTGTTAAAACCTGTTAGGGATGATGCGAATTTTCGCAGCTTTTTGTAAAAAATCGCGCAACATTTCAACGTCCTGCTACTCATGCCAGGAATATAGTATATGCATACGATAAGTATGTGTGTATAGAAAACACTCTGAAGTCTCTAAAACTGGTGTCTGTGGCTATAACAGAACGTGTTTAGGAGTAAAAAGCACAAAATAATATTAATCCGCCAGTCAATGTATTGTCTAAGGTGACAGACAAAAAAACGAGGCCACCATTACAATGCCTACAGCTTCCACACGATGTCGCCAGTACTGGCATTTTTTTGGCGGCTTTATCCTTGGTTAGATGACGTATAGGCACTTCCTTTCTTGGGGCTCACCACAGGATGTTGTGAAATTGAAGTGATTTGTAAAAGTTTATAGGCAACTTTTGTCATTTTAAAAATTGACGTTGCCTCTTGTAAAGGGGCATTTTTTTTCCTGGATCAGACCGGTATTCAGCAAATGACATTTTGGGTATACAATGACTGATTTAATCGGGAAAAAGACCCAATTGTGATGTTTATGGGACATATAGGAGTGCCAACAAAGAAGCTCGTCAAAGGAATGTTTTGTATTTTATTTCTGCATTTTGGGTAGCGCCGGCTACCGCAAAATCTGTTGTTTAGGTGACGTTCCGGTATTTTGGGGGGTGCATGCTATCAGATAATAGCTTCTCATGCTTTCGCCAAAAAGCATTTTACAAATCTGACTTGGTGGCTAGATCCACAACGAGTGTAGCTTTAATTCAGTACCTTGCATGTGTGTTTTAATGAAAGTTTGAGTTTTATCGAAAACTATAGGTATTAAACAAGATATTTTTTCACAAAAAGATGCTTGACTATGCATATAATTGACAGCTTTGGAAAGAAAACACTCTGTTTCCAAATCTGCAAAGATATTATCTGTGAGTGTCACAGAACTGATGCTACAGGCGAAACCAAGATGAAATTTCAAACAGGAAATTCCCCAGATTTGGGAGGTGCTTTATTCCAATGTCGCCTTATATGGCTGTGAATGCGCAAGGAATGGGCCTACACTTTCTGTCGTTTCCCCAAGGTGTCTGCAGCATTGTGACATATTTGTAGGCATATCATTGGAAGATTGACCATAAGAGACTACATTTACCAGGTGTCCGCTCGGTGTCCTCCGTCGAAACTATTGCGTAATCTCCAGGTGTGTGCATGTTTCCATTTTGAAGAGAGGAGAAACTAAACTGCCACGAGTGACTTATCATCGAATAGATATATGAAAAACACCTTGAGGATTGATTCTAAACAACGTTTGCCATGTTTCTGTCGATATTATGGAGTTCATTTGGAAAAAACGTTTGCGTTTTAATGACTGAATTTTCAGGTTTTTTTCTCAGCCAAACGTGATGAACAAAATGGAGCGATTTCTCCTACACAAATAATATTTTTGGAAAAACTGAACATTTGCTATCTAACTGAGAGTCTCCTCATTGAAAACATCTGAAGTTCTTCAAAGGTAAATTATTTTATTTGAATGCTTTTCTTGTTTTTGTGAAATTGTTGCCTGCTGAATGCTAGGCTTAATGCTATGCTAGCTATCAATACTCTTACACAAATGCTTGTTTTGCTATGGTTGAAAAGCATGTTTTGAAAATCTGAGATGACAGTGTTGTTAACAAAAGGCTAAGCTTGAGAGCCAATATATTTATTTCATTTGCGATTTTCATGAATAGCTAACGTGGCGTTATGCTAATGAGCTTTAGGCTATATTTAAGATCCCGGATACGGGATTGCTCGTCGCAACAGGTTTAAAGTGTGTAGCAGACACACTTGGCAACTATGGGCGTTAAAAGGGTGGGACAAGGCGCTTGCTCACATGCGCCAAATTGATTGTGATTTTTAAAGGGAAACCGGCATGCATGTGCACTGTGTTACAAATCAGAATATGTTTGTGCGTAAGCAAGAACTTTCTGTGTTTCGTCCATACACCACCTTTTGACGTGAATCCTCTGCACAGTTTTGTAAATGAGGCCCCAGAACTCTGTTTACAGGCAAAAAAATGAGAGCTCAGGAGCACCTACTAAGATGCAATGCAAGTACTTTTAACACCCCCATTGATTCTCATTAACCTTTATAGTTTAATTGCTACAGTCACCTGGGTGCTGGTTTGGTTGGCTGGTGTGCAGACTGAGATGCTGGGAGGGACAGGATGTGCAGACCTGGGCAGGGGACTAGTGTACCACACTGATACACCCCCCCCTCTCTCTCTCTCTCTGCCCAGCATGCTGCCGCCCTGCTTTACACGATGAGCCTCTAAATCACGTGGAGGAGTGACAGGGCCATCATTGGCTGATGCCATAAATAAATAACGCCATCTTTTTAATCCCCTGAAACAATTATTATTCTACTCCTCTGTAGTGATTTGTAATGTGCTATTGTTCTCGTCGACATTTACAGTAATAAATAGCTTTGCCTATTTAGCTTTGAGGGGTGTGTTGCACAGAGAGCAAGCTTGTTACTTGGAGCCGACATGGTCTCTCTGCATATCAGCTACAGTACGGCTCCAGACATACAGAACAGTAAGCAGGGCTAAATTAACCTCTTGCAACGAGCATTCCCGTATCTGGGAGTGTAATCATAGCCTCAAACGCATTAGCATAACGCAGCGGACATAAATACCCCTAGAAACTTTTCCTGTTCATGAAAATCGCAAATGAAATGAAATAAATACATTCAAACACAAGCTTAGCCTTTTGTTGACAACACTGTCATCTCAGATTTTCAAAATATATGTTACAACGCTAGACAAGCATTTGTGTAAGTTTATCATGGCATAATGCTATGCTAGCTCTGCTGGCAGCAGGCAACATTTTCACGAAAATAAGAAAAGTAACCAAATTAAATCATTTACCTTTGAAGAACTTCAGATGCTTTCACTCAGGAGACTCCCAATTGGATAGCAAATGTTCCTTTTTTCCAAAAATATTATTTTTGTAGGCGAAATAGCTCCCGTTTCTTTATCATGCTTGGCTGAGAAGTCAACCGGAAAATGCTACAACTATAACGCCAAACTTTTTCAAAATGTGCTCCATAATATCGACAGAAACACAGCAAACGTTGTTTAGGATCCATCCTCAATGTGTTTTTAACATATATATTCGATAATATATCCGTCGAGGCAATTGGTTTCTCATATGAAGCGATTGGAAAATGGCTACCTCAGTATTTTACGCGAGATTTTCTGCGGGAGACAACATGTGACCACATGCTATATATGGTCCCTTACGGCCATTCTTCAATGGAAATGCCTAAAAAGACGTCACAATGGATTTTTATCTGGGTTTCGCCTGTAACATCAGTTCTGTGGCACTCACAGACAATATCTTTACAGATTTGGAAACGCCAAAGTGTTTTCTTTCCAAAGCTGTCAATTATATGCATAGTCGAGCATCTTTTCGTGACAAAATATCTTGTTTTGAAACGGAACATTTTTCATCCCAAAAATGTTATAGCACCCCTAATGCATAGCAAAAAGCTTACAGTAACAACTCCACTCAAGGACACGTGTCTTCTTGTGTGAGAATCATTTAAACATTGATTTTAAGTTCTTTACTTTTGTGGCTGTGAGAATGAACTAGCTTAGATGTTGAGAAGATGTGATGTTTCTGGTGGTTTGAGAATAAACTAAATATTAGAGTGTAGTTGATGTGCTGTCTCAGTGCAATCATCCACAGGCTTAGTTCAGCAGCCAGGTAAGGATGAGAACATTAAGGAGAGGGGGGAGTGTGGAGTGTTTCCCAGGGAGCCAGATCTCAGCAGACTGCACCTTGTCTCTGCCTCTCTGTCCCACACTGATCTCTCTGAATGATCTCACCTTTCCAGCTCTCTAAGGGCTGGCTTGTTGGGTTTGATAAGCCTGCCGTTACAATGGGAATAACAACTCTAAAGCTGTTTGCTGAGGTGATGCTATAGTTTCTCAGCATTATGAGACTCCCCTTTTACAAAAACACCCTAACTTGCTGTATGATTTGGAGATGTTGGAACTGGGCCAGGACAGTTTCTATAATTTAAAAGTAAATAATGCATCAGCCCACACTTTTATGCAACAGATTAATTGTTCAATTTTTTGCTGATCAATACATGATTGTGTATCTCCTGCCTTGGTATAGGTTCTGAGATTAAATAGGCTATCATGTTGCTGTCTTTAGTATTGCAATACAGTAGCATATCCATACTGTCATAGGCTACCGGTCTATTTACATTCATTATGGTTGGCTATTGAATGAGCGATGGATAAATGTTAGCCCAATATTTGTTGTGCAGAAATTAACCAGTACTGAGAAAAAAGGAGAGACATTCCCTGCCAAATTATTATGATTTAGGCCTATATTGTGACAATCTTAGGCGTAGTGGGTGCGGAGTCAGGTGCAGGAGGTAGAAAGTTCTGAATAGCGCTTTATTCAGCACCGGGCAAAATAGTCTATACAACGCATAAAACAAGTGCCCAAAACAGGAACCAAACCAAGATCGCATTACCACACATACAAAGTGAGAATAAACAAGCCCGCACGAAGAGCAGGCGGGCCTACCGACTTAATTATCTAAAGTCTAAACAAGAAACAGGTGAAACAAATCAGACCAAACCAACAGAAAAGGGAAAAGGGGATCGGTGGCAGCCAGTAGGCCGGTGACAACGACCACTGAGCACCACCTGAACAGAAAGGCGAGCCACCTTCGGTAGGAGTCGTGACATATATAATAAAAGTAAAATAAATATATTAGGCAACATGCTGCTATGCAATCTCCTTACCAACGGAAAATGCATCTGTTCTATCATTAGGGTTAGGTCTAGAGGCCTAAGTTTTGATGTTTATATTAGCCTACCATTATTCTAAATACTGTCCAAACTTCTCCATTTCCCGAAAAATAACTATATTTGCTTGCAGAACAATTTATCAACCACAATAAATTTTGCTTACGCATGGTCTGAGATTTGTGTGGTGATACGCACACGTTCCCTTCAAGTTCAAAATGGATAAATATCAACATTTGAGGAAAACAACTGGCGCACGCAAGGTTTAGTATTTTTTGGTGCGCAAGCACCTTTAATAAATGAGCCCCCTGGTGCCAAAGAAACACTGTCCAAAAGATCTATGCAATGCATGTCAAGCAGTTTCCTCCGACTCTCCTACTGCCACACACACACACACACACACCACCCTGTCCTAGTTAGATTAGTAACACATCATCTTTTTAGCTAGCTAGAACAAAGTGTTAATTAGATACATTCATTAAAAAGATGAACAGCAATACAAACAAGTTGTCCAGTAGGCATCTACTGAGGGAGCTAAAGAGCAAGCCGGCTAGATGATCGGGATTCGGGAAGTGGCAGTGCTCCCGTTTTATTTCCCTTCTGCGGATGATTTGCTGATTGGTAGATGAGGGAACAATCATTATTCATCTCTTGGCTGTATAACTACAGAATATATCTATTATAGTGTGTTCTGTCCTATTGAATGTAATTTGAGACTCAAGTACCTAGAAGTAAATATCAGGACAGGGACAGGCCTGTTCTCCCTAGCAACATATTAGACAATTCCATTTCCTACCACCAATAAACCTCCCATGCTTCTTGCAATGTAGTCCTTTAGAAACCTTTTATATGTGTTAAGAGGACATGAGAGAAATTTCAACCAGATAAATCCTGTTTTATTGGAATTATGGCGTATATTTTTACGTAATTCTCTCAAAGATGTCATTGACAAATGTTGATATGGTGGCCAACAGTCCACAATCTGATATCTTGCTCCCGAGTATACTACTTGCCAATGTCCAGTCTCTTGACAACAAGGTAGACGAAGTCCGAGCAAGGGCTGCCTTCCAGAGAGAGATCAGAGATTGTAACATTCTCTGTTTCGTGGAAATATGGCTCACTCGGGATACGTTAGCAGAGTCGGTACAGCCACCTGGTTTCTTCATGCGTTCCGACAGAAACAAACATCTCTCTGGTAAGAAGAAGGGTGGGGGTGTATGCCTCATGATTAACGAGTTGTAGTGTGATCATAACAACATAAAAGGACTCAAGTCACCTGACCTAGAATCCGTTACAATCAAATGTCGACCGCATTATCTACCAAGATAATTCTCTTCGACTATACCATGTATATTCCCCCCAAGCAGACACCTAGATGACCCTGAAAGGACTTCATTGGACTCTACATAAACTGGAAACCTGTCTTGAGGCTGCATTTATTGTAGCTTGGGATTTTAACAAGACTAATCTGAAAACAATGCTCCCTAAATTTGATCAGCATATCGAATGCACAATCCGGGCCGATAAGATCCTGGATCATTGTTACTCTAACCTCCGTGACGCATACAAGCCCTCCCTCGCCCTCCTTTCGGAAAATCTGACCATGACTCCATTTTGTTGCTCCCAGCCTATAGACAGAAACTAAAACAGGAAACGCCCGTGCTCAGGTCTGTTCAACGCTGGTCCGACCAATCTGATTCAATGCGACAAGATTGCTTCGATCACGTGTACTGGGATATGTTCCGGATAGCGCCGAACAACAACATTGATGTATACGCTGATTCGGTGAGCGAGTTTATTAGCAAGTGCATCAGTGATGTTGTACCCACTGCAAATATTAAAACCTTCCCCAATCAGAATGGCAGCATTCGTGCAAAACTGAAAGAGCAAACCACTGCTTTAAATCAGGATAAGGTGACCTCCCGGGTGACGCAGTGGTCTAGGTCTCCTCCACAGCCGGCCGCGACCGGGAGGTCCGGCGTCGTCCAGGTTAGGGAGGGTTAGGCCTGTAGGGATATCCTTGTCTCATCGCGCACCAGCGACTCCTGTAGCAGGCCGGGCGCAGTGCACGCTAACCAAGGTCGCCAGGTGCACAGAGTTTCCTCCGACACATTGGTGCGGTTGGCTTCCGGGTTGGATGCGCACTGTGCTAAAAAGCAGTGCGGCTTGGCTGGGTTGTATTTCGGAGGATGCATGGCTTTCCACATTCGTCTCTCCCGAGCCCATACTAACAATTGGATACCACGAAATTGGGGAGAAAAGGGGGTAAAATGTATATTTTTTAAACAAGGATAAGGCGTCCAGAAACATGACCCGAATACAAACAGTGTAGCTATTCCCTCCGCAAGGCAATCAAACAAGCTAAGAATCAGTATAGAGACAAAGTAGAGTCGCAATTCAACGGCTCAGAGACAAAAGGTATGTGGCAGGGTCTACAATCAATCACGGACTACAAAAAGAAAACCAGCCCTGTTACGGACCCCAATGTCTTGCTCCCAGACAAACTAAACAACTACTTTGCTCGCTTTGATGACAATACAGTGTCACCGGCATGGCCCACTTCAAAAACCTACGGGCTCTCCTTCCCCGCAGCCAAGGTGAGTAAAACATTTAAACGTTTTAACCCTCGCAGGGCTACCGGCCCAGATGGCATTCGCAGCCGTGTCCTCAGAGCATGTGAAGACCAGCTGGCTGGTGTGTTTACAGACATATTAAATCAATCCCTATCCCAGTCTGCTGTTCCAACATGCTTCAAGAGGACCAGCATTGTTCCTGTTCCCAAGAAAGCTAAGGTAACTGAGCTAAACAACTATCACCCAGTAGCACTCACTTCCATCATCATGATGTGCTTTGAGAGACTAGTCAAGGATCATATCACCTCCACCTTACCTGATACCCTAGACTCACTCAAATTTGCTAACAGCCCCAATAGGACCACTGACAATGCAATCACAATCACACTGCCCTAACCCATCTGGACAAGAGGAAAGCTATGTAAGAACACTGTTCATCGACTACAGCCCAGCATTTAACACAATAGTACCCTCTGAACTCGTCATTAAGCTCGAGACACTGGGTCTCGACCCCGCCCTTTTTTAAAATATATGTTTTTTTACCTTTGTTTAACTAGGCAAGTCAGTTAAAAACAAATTCATATTTTCAAAAACAGCCAAGGAACAGTGGGTTAACTGCCTGCTCAGGGGCAGAACGACAATTTGTACCTTGTCAGCTCGGGGAATTGAAATTGCAACCTTGCGGCTACTAGTCCAATGCTCTAACCACTAGGCTACCCTGCCGCCCTGTGCAACTGGGTCTTGGACATTCTGATGGGACGCCCCCGGGTGGTGAGGTTTGGAAACAACATCTCCACCCCGCTGATCATCAACACTGGGGCCCCACAAGGGTGCGTTCTCATCCCTCTCCTGTACTCCCTGTTCACCCGTGACTGCATGGCAATGCACGCCTCCAAATCAATCATCAAGTTTGCAGACAGCACTATAGTGCTAGGCTTGATTACCAACAATGACGAGATGGCCTACAGGGAGGAGGTGAGGGCCCTCGGAGTGTGGTGTCAGGAAAATAACCTCACACTCAAAGTCAATAAAACACAGGAGATGATCTTGGACTTCAGGAAACAGCAGAGGCAGCACCCCCTATCCACATCGATGGGACAGTAGTGGAGAAGGTGTACACATCTGAAATGGTCCCCCCACACAGACAGCGTGGTGAAGAAGGCTGGAGGTGTCGTGGAGTATCGTTACAAAATATAACTTACAAGAACTTGTGAATTCAATGTAGGCTTTTAATACAACCATATCAGAAGCCTAGATGGTCCCCGGAACACACACTTTTCCAGAGCACTCCCTCTTGTCTTTATACACACACAGCATATGAGTCCATTCCATATGTTTATGAAGTTACTTCCCTCAGGTCATCTGCCACCATTATCTTTCAGTTCAGGCTTCCTATTTGTTCATGCCCAATAACGCCTGTATCTGCTCTTGATTAGATTACAATGGTTGCAGGACCCTTTCTTGTCCTAAGAATAATATATGTACTATGTCTATATTCCATTAGTTGGTCAGTTGGCTGACCCCCTCCTTTGTGTGTCCCTCTGACCTTGGTATGTCCAGCTGTCCTATGCTCTCATGACCTTACTTTGGTTTCCTGACCTGTACAATAGACAATGCATTTTACCCTAAACATAATGCATTTTATGGCTTTGGCCATTACGTCTGTTATTTCTTAGTTTCCTGTTTTTACAAGAATGGCAAATGCACACAAAGTGTGTTCTCTTCCTCGTGTGGTCTCATGTACACATTTCTTTGCTCAATAGTATTATATATGTCTCAATATGTAACAATAACTACAACAGAGGCTTCAGGAGGCTGAAGAAATTTGGCTTGACACCAAAAACACTCAAACTTTTACAGATGCACAATCGAGAGCATCCTGTCGTGCTGTATCACCGCCTGGTACGGCAATTGCTCCGCACACAACTGCAAGGCTCTCCAGAGGGTAGTGAGATCTACACAATGCATCACCGGGGGCAAACTACCTGCCCTCTAGGACACCTACAATACCCAATGTCACAGGAAGGTCAAACAGATAATCAAGGACAACAGCCACACGAGCCACTGCCTGTTCACTCCGCTATTATCCAGAAGGCGAGGTCAGTGCAGGTGCATCAAAGCAGGGACTGAGAGACTGAAAAACAGCTTCTACCTCAAGACCATCAGACTGTTAAGCAGTCATCACTAACAATGAGTGGCTGCTGCCAACATACTGACTCAAATCTCTAGCCACTTTAATAATTAAAAATGGGATGTAATAAATGTATCACTGGTCACTTTAAACATTGCCACTTCATATAATGTTTACATACTCTACATTACTCATCTCATATATGTATATACTATACCATCTACTGCATCTTGCCTATGCCGTTTGGCCATCACTCATCATATATATATGTACATTTTCTTATTCATTCATTTGTTGTTGTGAAATTGTTAGATTACTTGTTAGATATTACTGCATGGTCAGAACTAGCAGCACAAGCATTTCGGTACACTCCCATTAACATCTGCTAACCATGTGAATGTGACCAATAACATTTGATTTGATTTACAATTGTATTTTCTAGAGCAGCAAGGTGTGTCGACAATCATCTTTTCAAAGCCTCATTCCTCATCAGCTTTAACTGTAGCAGTATAAAGACAATTTTGCTGTAATGGTCCTTTATAAATGGCCATACATGGTTTACCAATGCATTCATTACGCATGAGTCAGTGTTTTCTCCACAAAAGGCTAACTGTAGTTGGTTACCCAGGGTGGAGGCTCGGTCAGTAGGTAGGGCAATGTCATGGCCTGGGTCTCCAGTGTTTGTAACCTGGGTGGGATAACTGGGGATCATGGATTATTCACATGGCCTGAGGACATACAGGGAGTGGGTGTCGTTTCTTCTTGATCAGAACATGGAGGGTTCTCTTTTTCATAGACTCCAAGCAGTTTACTGATGCAGAGTGACATATTTTTAAATTAATTAGAGTGAATTCTGGGCTCCTGAGTGGTGCAGTGATCTTAGCCACTGCATCTCAGTGCTAGGTTTGTCACTACAGTCCAGTCCTGTACAGGCTGTATCCCAACCGGCTGTGATTGGGAGTCCCATAGGGCGACGCGCAACTGGCCCAGTGTTGCTGGGGTAGGCTGTCTTTGTAAATAAGAATTTGCTTAACTGAATTTTTTAAAATATAATTTTGTGCCAAAGTGGTGCTGGGAGAGGAAAAATATGTTGGGTTGTAAAGCTCTTTTGGTTTTTACATTACATTCAAAGGTAGGCTATTATGCTTCCAGGTGGCAGTTAAACCACAAGAGAAGAGTAAAGCAAATAAATGTTTATGGTGTATTACATTTTATTTATCTTTTAGCACACATAATTATGATCCAAAGATATTACTAGACCCATCTTGTTGGTTCAGCTGCCTGCTTCCAGAGAAGAAATTCCTCTGATAAAATCACACTGCTGGGAAATAAGCTAGGATTTGAACAAAAAATAAACCTTTAGACTTCAACGGTGGAGCATAAGTCAAGATGGCTAATGAATAGCAGCATCATACATTCTCTCAATAGGCCCTTAGGCTACACTTTACACAAGTAAGCAATGTTTTCTGGTGTTGCTGTTGTTTTAGCCTGTATGTGATTCTCATTAATATTAATTTACAATGTGTTGACCAGGGATTTCGCTAGGCCTATTTTTCATTAGCCCCCCTAAATAAATCAATATATCAGTCAATATATTTTCTCAGTTATTTCTTATTTTTTGTCAACCGTTCCATTGCAACTTCTTACGGGCTGGCACTAGGACCTGGGGGGACAGGGGGCTGCTGCTGCAGAGGTTGCTGCAGGCGCTAGTGACAGTTAGGTCTACTTGTATCTAACATTTTGGTTAACGTTAACGTTAGCTACTGCTGTGGCTTGAGACTGCTAGCTAACAGTAAACTGACAGGAAAAGGCTTTAACAGTACGGATTCATGCAAATAGGCTACGATGTGAATTTGAGGTAAGTTAGAACAGAGAGAGAGAGAGTATTCACTACTATGGACTTTGGTCATAATCAGTGTAACAGACTTTGCGAGCTAGCTCACGGTAACGATGTCGTTTAAATTTTACATAAGTTATTTGGTGATGATATATAGTTAACATTGTATTTAATGTAGTTTTGCTATCTGTGCCAGAGTATAAATGAGACAGATGATGCAACATCATTTGCATATCTTTTCATACTCAAATGCTTTCATTCAGTGGATCATTGCAAAACAGACCCCTTCCCTAAAATAGGCTTGGTCCCCCTATCCATGAATCTCTAGTGACATCCCTGGTGTTGACCTATGTGCCATCAATATGCACACACCTTTAGCTTTTCCACTTCGATCATCATTATACGTTTGTTTATCCCATGTGTAACTCCGTGAAGTTCTTTTTGTTTTATCTTGGCCAGGTCACAGTTGTAAATGAGAACGTGTTATCAACTGGCCTACCTGGTTAACCTCTTGCTCCTACCTGACACGCAGGCTTCCCATCTAGACATCTGGAAATGTAAATGCGCTACGCTAAATGCTAATAGCACTCGTTAAAACTCAAACGTTCATTAAAATACACATGCAGGGTATTGAATTAAAGCTACACTCGTTGTGAATCCAGGCAACAAGTCAGATTTTTAAAATGCTTTTCGGCGAAAGCATGAGAAGCTATTATCTGATAGCATGCACCCCCCTGAACCACCTGAACGAGTTGTAATCAAAATAATTACCGTAGTCAGCGCTACACAAAACGCTGAAATAAAATATAAAACATGCATTACCTATGACGAGCTTCTTTGTTGGCACTCCAAATGTCCCATAAACATCACAATTGGTCCTTTTTTTCGATAAATTCCGCCCATGTATACCCAAAATGTAAATTTAGAAAGCAGGTTTGATCCAGAAAAAAACAGCTTTCTAAAACACAACGTCACTACAAAACATTTCAAAAGTTGCCTATAAACTTTGCCAAAATATTTCAAACTACTTTTTTAATACAACTTTAGGTATTTTTAAACAAATCAATTTGAGTAACGCTACTGTGTATTCTACGTAATGACGCAGTTTCACGTTATCACACAATGATATCACAACGTCATTTAGCAATAAATCAACCAGCCTCCAGCAACTTACCCTGAAATGTAGTAGGCAACACTGCAACCAACTATCTTATTCCTGCCTCTAGGCAAAGATATACCCCCTACTCAAACTGAGTACTGCTTTAATTATATTGTAAGAGTAAAACCAAACTTTCCAACTACCATGTACTTCACTAAATTTATAACGTATATCAGTCAATCCATAAGAATAAAAACATTTCAATGGGCACAACTCTATCGTAATTATCTCTCCATTATTTAGGTAACTGTCTCTTCTATGATTCAGTCATTTAAATATGACTCCAGTCTCAATACATTATTCCACCAGATCATTTGGGCAACACAAGGTATTCCATCAACATCGCCTCGCTATTATTTTGAATGAATTAGTCTTTCAATTTAACCTAAACAAGCTATTAAAACTTTCAGTTTATATCTTAAACAAACACTAACAACCGTATATCTCCCGGCAAAACATATCAATATTTGAATTACAATCAGAATTAATTTTAGTCTAGTGGTGCCCAGGCTGAGATGCGAACCGGAGTCTCCCGCGTTGTAGGCATGCACTATCGAGACCATTCCCAGAAAACAGCCCTAATTTAAAGGTCCAAGCATTTCCCCAGCTAGGATTCTCCTTACTCTCTCTATCTCATTGTCTCTGCCTCTCTCTTTTTCCCTGTCTGTCACCTTATCTTCTCTTTTCCTTTCCTCTCTTGACTCTTGACCCCTTTTCTCGACTTTTTCCCTTTCTTTTTAAAATCTTTCCTGCTCTTTCCCCAAGAGTAGCAATAAATATTTGACTCCTGTCTGTCTGCTCTCTCTCTGTCTGCTCTCTATCTACAGCCCACTGTAAAACCACCGCTGCCCCCTGACCTGGGGTCCCGTCTCCTTTTACAGCCGCCCAATCCTTTTTCTGTCTCTTCTTCTTCTATGTGCTTTTTACCGCTATCCAATTACTATAGTTATGTTCTACAGTATATTTCTCTCAATCTAGGTATATGGATATCTAAGATTTATGTCTGTGCTGTTCACCGTTATCCAATTACTATAGTTGTTATCCTGCACAATCTATGTGTGTGTCTTTTTTCGTGGTATGGTCAAAACTATTTTGCGCACCTCCGGTAGATCTTATCTCCCTTCCTACTAATATACTTTAGATCAATTACTTAATTTTTTATTTTACCTTTATTTAACTAGGCAAGTCAGTTAAGAACAAATTCTTATTTTCAATGACGGCCTAGGAACAGTGGGTTAACTGCCTGTTCAGGGGCAGAACGACAGATTTGTACCTTGTCAGCACGGGGATTTGCAACCTTTAGGTTACTAGTCCAACGCTCTAACCACTAGGCTACCCACTTCAACCAGGTTTACTTTTAGGTCTTACTGTTAGATCTTAGTATGTTAGATCAGCTGATGTATATTGGCCAATTTAACGTTTACGTCTCAACATTAGATAATTTCCATTGGTAGTGCGTGCAGATACCTTCGTGCCATTCCGGAAAATCTACGTATTTCTAATTCTGATTAACTTGTTATGGCTGCAATCCTGCTAACGGGATCGATATGACAACTACCAGTGAAAAGAGGGTGCCAAATTCAAACCACAGAAATCTCATAATTACAATTCCTAAAACATACATGTGTTTTATATCATTTTAAAGTTAATCTTGTTGTTAATCCCACCAAAGTGTCAGATTTCAAATATGCTTTTCAGAAAAAGCACTACAATCGATTATGTTAGGTCTCCACCAAACCACAATAAGCACAGCCAATTTCCAGTGAAATATAGCATTCACAAAAAGCAGAAATAGAGATTAAATGTCCAGTGAAATATAGCATTCACAAAAAGCAGAAATAGAGATTAAATGTCCAGTGAAATATAGCATTCACAAAAAGCAGAAATAGAGATTAAATGTATCACTATCCTTGAATCAACAGATGACACTCACATGCAAATTTTGTTTCATAAAGTTCATATTTATATAAAAAAATCGGAGTTTACATTGGCGTATTAGATTCACTAAATCCAAAAAACATCAAGTGATTTTGCATAGCCACATCATTTCAACAGAAATACTCATCATAAATGTAGATGATAATACAAGTTATACACATGGAATTATAGATATACAGTGGGGCAAAAAAGTATTTAGTCAGCCACCAATTGTGCAAGTTCCCCCACTTAAAAAGATCAGAGGCCTGTAATTTTCATCATAGGTACACTTCAACTATGACAGACAAAATTAGAAAAAAAATCCAGAAAATCACATTGTAGGATTTTTAATGAATTTATTTGCAAAATATGGTGGAAAATAAGTATTTGGTCAATAAAATGTTTCTCAATACTTTGCTACATACCCTTTGTTGGCAATGACAGAGGTCAAACGTTTTCTGTAAATCTTCACAAGGTTTTCACACACTGTTGCTGGTATTTTGGCCCATTCCTCCATGCAGATCTCCTCTAGAGCAGTGATGTTTTGGGGCTATTGCTGGGCAACACAGACTTTCAACTCCCTCCAAAGATTTTCTATGGGGTTGAGATCTGGAGACTAGCTAGGCCACTGCAGGACCTTGAAATGCTTCTTACGAAGCCACTCCTTCGTTGCCCGGGCGGTGTGTTTGGGATCATTGTCATGCTGAAAGACCCAGCCACGTTTCATCTTTAATGCCCTTGCTGATGGAAAGAGGTTTTCACTCAAAATCTCACGATACATGGCCCCATTCATTCTTTCCTTTAACCTCATAGTCCGCCCCATCCCGCATGCGGTCGCATTACTACAGCCTCAAGCTCATTACCATAACGCAACGTTAGCGATTTCTAAAAATCGCAAATGAAATGAAATAAATATGCCTGCTCTCAAGCTTATCCCTTTCTTAACAATCCTGTCGTCTCAGATTTTCAAAATATGCTTTAGAACCAGAGAAAATCAATAATTTGTGTAAGAGTGGTGATAGCTAGCTTAGCATTTAGCGTTAGCATTTAGCACGCAACATATTCACAAAAACCAGCAAACGGATCAAATAAAATAATTTACCTTTGAAGAACTTCAGATGTTTCAATGAGGAGACTCTCAGCTCCATAGCAGATGTCCAGTTTTTCCTGAAAGAATCTTGTGTAGGACACATCGTTCCGTTTTGTTACTATGCATTTGGCTACCGAAACTAACCGAAAATTCAGTCACCTACACGTCGAACTTTTTTCCGAATTAACTCCATAATATCGACTGAAACATGGAAAACGTTGTTTGAATCAATCCTCAAGGTGTTTTGTCATATATCTCTTCAATGAAATGGCAGTCCTAGAAGCCTTCTTTGTTCTCTGATTCGGATGGAAAAATACTGGTAGCTGACTTTTGCGCACCAATTTCCACGCAGACACCGTGCGGGACACTTGGCAATTGTAGTCTCTTATGGTCAATCTTCCAATGATATGCCTACAAATACGTCACAATGCTGCAGACACCTTGGGGAAACGCTAGAAAGTGTCCGTTCATTCCTGTCGCATTCACAGCCATATAAGACGATCATGGAAAACGTACCTTCAGAAATCCTGTTCATTTCCTGGTCGTTCAAACATCTTGGTTTTGCCTGAAGCTTTTGTTATAAGGCACTCACAGTGAAAATCTTTGCAGTTCTGGAAACGTAAGAGTGTCTTTTTCCAAAACTACCAATTCCAAGCATAGTCGAGCATCTTTCCGTGACAAAATATTGCGCTTAAAATGGGCACGTCTTTTTATCCAAAAATGAAAAAATGCCCCTAGTGGACTAACAGGTTAAACGGATCAGTCGTCCTAGTCCCTTTGCAGAAAAACAATCCCAAAGCATGATGTTTCCACCCCCATGCTTCACAGTAGGTATGGTGTTCTTTGGATGCATTTTTGTCTTCCAAACACGACGAGTTGAGTTTTTAACAAAAAGTTATATTTTGGTTTTAACTGACCATATGACATTCTCCCAATCTTCTTCTGGATCATCCAAATGCTCTCTAGCAAACTTCAGACGGGCCTGGACGTGTACTGGTTTAAGCAGGGGGACACGTCTGAGACTGCAGGATTTGAGTGCCTGGCGGCGTAGTGTGTTACTGATGGTAGGCTTTGTTACTTTGGTCCCAGCTCTCTGCAGCTCATTCACTAGGTCCACCCGTGTGGTTCTGGGATTTTTGCTCACCGTTCTTGTGATCATTTTGACCCCACGGGGTGAGTTCTTGCGTGGAGCCCCAGATCAAGGGAGATTATCAGTGGTCTTGTATGTCTTCCATTTCCTAATAATTGCTCCCACAGTTGATTTCTTCAAACCAAGCTGCTTACCTATTGCAGATTCAGTCTTCCCGGCCCGGTGCAGGTCTACAATTTTGTTTCTGGTGTCCTTTGACAGCTCTTTGGTCTTGGCCATAGTGGAGTTTGGAGTGTGACTGTTTGAGGTTGTGGACAGGTGTCTTTTACACTGATAAACAAGTTCAAACAGGTGTCATTAACAAAAGGCTAAGCTGTGTTTGTATATATTTCATTTCATGAAAATGAATATTTTCTAGTAAGATTTTTTGTCCGTTGCGTTATGCTACTTAGTGTCAGTTGATGACAATTCTCCCGGATCCAGGATGGGTAGTGACAAGATTAACCTCTCAGGGAAAGCCAGGGAAAATGCAGAGTGCCAAATTCAAATAAATGACAAATTAACAAATTGACAAATTAAAGCTACACTTGTTGTGATTCCAGCCAACATGTCAGATTTAAAAAAGTATTTTTGGCGAATAAAAACTATGCTACTATCTGAGGATAGCACCTCCGTAAAAAAAAGAGAGAGAAACCATATTTCAACCCAACGCAGAAATAAAAAATATAATTCATGCCTTACCTTTGACGAGCTTCTTTTGTTGGCACTCCAATATGTCCCATAAATGTCCCATCACAAATGGTCCTTTTGTTCGATTAATTCCGTCAATATATATCCAAAATGTCAATTTATTTGGCACGTTTGATCCAGAAAAACACATGTTCCAACTTACGCAACGTGACTACAAAATATCTCAAGTTACCTATAAACTTTGCCAAAACATTTCAAACAAATTTTTGTAATACAACTTTAGGTATTTTTTAACGTATATAATCGATCAAATTGAAGAGGGGATGATCTGTGTTGAATAAAGGAAGAAAACAATTTGTAGCTAGCCTTCTGGTCACGAGCCTCTATCTAACAGTACACTTCAAGTGACCCCCGTTCAAGATGGCCGTACTTCTTCATTACACAAAGGAATAACCTCAACCAATTTCTAAAGACTGTTGACATCCAGTGGAAGCGATAGGAACTGCAAGGAGGTCACTTAGAAATCTGGATTCCCAATGAAATGTCATTGAAAAGAGTGACCTAAAAGAAATCTGAATAGTTTGTCCTCTGGGTTTCGCCTGCTAAATAGGTTTAGTTATACTTACAGACATGATTCAAACAGTTAAAAGATCCTTCACGTGTGATAGGGAGACACCACTGTCCTCAATGGTACTCATGACGGCTTTGGTCTTTGTCATTGTAGCTAGCAACATAGGTTACGCTGTTACTCCTCACATTTCCAGACAGGGCAGCTCACAGGGAAGATTGAAAACAACAAAACAGCAGGGATCTAGACAGCCACAAACCCAGGACAATCCACGATCCCAGCCACAACGCAGCCTACGTTCAAGCCCTACGTTCAAGCTGCAACAGCAAGCTGCAACACCAAATAGCTCCTCAGACCCATCCTTGGTTGGCAAGATCACTGGACAGAGAGCCCATTGTTGTGAAGTGACTCTCATTAAGGTGATGACTGTTATTTATCGAATCAAATAAATATGTTTAATTGTTACCTGATTAAATTAATCAGGTAACAACTCACTCATTGGGAATTTGGGGCACCATGGACAAAGTTATGTATAGAGTTACCATCTACCGAAATAAACTTGAAAGATGTTATACAGTTGAAGTCGGAAGTTTACATACGCTTGGGTTGGAGTCATTAAAACTTGTTTTTCAAATTTCTTGTTAACAAACTACAGTTTTGGCAAGTTTAGGAGTCATGAAAACTTGTTTTTATGTCAAATTTCTTCTTTAATCCAGTAAAGTAAATAAAACAAAAAACACAACTTTCACAGTTTTTGAACAGCAGGTGAACAGCAGGTTGCCTCGGGAAGGCACTTGACATCTGAGGAAAACTTTGTGCTCTAATCAGGGGAAAGGATCGGGAACAGGTGTGGGAAGACTAAATTTTTAGGGAATAGGAACCGGTGAGCAGGAACAATTGTTTAAGACCAGCAGAGGGAAACAGATTATTAAATGACAAAACATGACAGAACTCTCACTGTATCACAATTCCAGTGGGTCAGAAGTTTACATACACTAAGTTGACTGTGCCTTTATACAGCATGGAAAATTCCAGAAAATTATGTCATGGCTTTAGAAGCTTCTGAAAGTCTAATTGACATAATTTGAGTCAATTGGAGGTGTACCTGTGGATGTATTTCAAGGCCTACCTTCAAACTCAGTGCCTCTTTGCTTGACATCATGGGAAAATCAAAAGAAATCAGCCAAGACCTCAGAAAACAAATATAGACCTCCACAAGTCTGGGTCGTTGTTGGGAGCAATTTCCAAATGCCTGATGGTACCATGTTCATCTTTATAAACAATAGTACGTAAGTATAAACACCATGGGACCACGCAGCCATCATACCGCTCAGGAAAGAGACCTAACGTACTTTGTTGCGAAAAGTGAAAATCAATCCCAGAACAGCAAAGGACCTTGTGAAGAGGCTGGAGGAAACCGGTTCAAACGTGTATATATATACACAGTGAAACGAGTCGTATATCGACATAACCTGAAAAGGCGCTCAGCAAGGAAGAAACCACTGCTCCAAAACCGCCATAAAAAAGCCAGACTATGTTTTGCAACTGCACGGGGACAAAGAACATACTTTTTGGAGAAATGTCTTATGGTCTGATGAAACAAAAATGGAACTGTTTGGCCATAATGACCATCGTTTTGTTTGGAGAAAAAAGGGGAGGCTTGCAAATCGAAGGACACCATCCCATCGTAAAGCACAGGGGTGGCAGCATCATGTTGTGGGGGTGCTTTGCTGCAGGAGGGACTGGTGCACTTCACAAAATAGATGTCATCATGAGGTGGGGAAATTATGTGGATATATTGAAGCAATATCTCAAGACATCAGTCAGAAAGTCAAAGCTTGGTCGCAAATGGGTCTTCCAAATGGACAATGACCCCAAGCATACTTCCAAAGTTGTAGCAAAATGGCTTAAGGACAACAAAATCAAGGTACTGGAGTGGCCATCACAAAGCCCTGACCTCAATCCCATAGAAAATTTGTGGTCAGAACTGAAAAAGTGAGACCTACAAACCTGACCCAGTTACACCAGCTCTGTCATGAGGAATGGGCCAAAATGCCCCCTTATTGTGGGAAGCTTCTGAAAGGCTACCCAAAACGTTTGACCCATGTTAAACAATTTTAAGGCAATGCCTCCAAATACTAATTGAGTGCATGTAAACTTCTGACCCACTGGGAATGTGATGAAAGACATAAAAGTGGAAATACATCTTTCTCTTAACTATTATTCTGACATTTCACACTCTTAAAATAAAAGGTGTGATCCTAACTGACTTAATACAGAGAATTTTCCTAGGATTACATGCCAGGAATTGTGAAAAACTGAGTTTAAATGTATTTGGCTAAGGTGTATGTGAACTTTCGACTTCAACTGTAGGTGTTCCAATTGTCCAGGGGTGAAAGGACAGCGTGGAGTGGAATAGAGAATGCATCATCTGTGGACAGCTGGGGCGGTATGCAAATTGGAGTGGGTCTATGGTTTCTGGGATAATGGTGTTGATGTGAGCCATGACCAGCCTTTCAAAGCACTTCATGGCTACAGATGTGTGTGCTACAGGTCGGTAGTAATTCAGGCAGGTTACCTTGGTGTTCTTGGGCACAGGGTCTATGGTGGTCTGCTTGAAACATGTTGGTATTGCAGATTCAGACAGGTTGAAAATGTCAGTGAAGAGACTTGCCAGTTGGTCAGCGCGTGCCCGAATACACATCCTGGTAATCCGTGTGGCCCTGTGGCCTTGTGAATGTTGACCTTTTTAAAGGTCTTACTACGGCTGCGGAGAGCGTGATCATGCAGTCATCCGGAACAGCTGATGCACTCATGCATGTTTCAGTGTTACATGCCTCGAAGCGAGCATAGAAGTAATTTAGCTCGTCTGGTAGGCTTGTGTCACTAGACAGCTCTCAGCTGTGCTTCCCTTTGTTGTCTGTAAAAGTTTGCAAGCCCTGCCACATCCGACTGGCATCGGAGGCGGTGTAATACATTTCGATCTTAGTCCTGTATTGATGCTTTGCCTGTTTGATGGTTTGTAGGTGGGCATAGCAGAATTTCCATATCTATCCCTTTGCGGATGTTGCCTGTAATCCATGGCTTCTCGTTGGAACAATTCAAGCAGAAAATGTCATTCAAATGTTGATTTGTTTGCATTGACATCCAAACACAATTCAATATCCAGTTTAGATTCACGTCTCCATTAAAACCAAAAATCTAAGTTAAAGAATAGGACTAAATTGAATGTCCTCAAAATTTAAATTAACTTTAAATTTGATCTGATTTAGTCCTATTCTTTATCTAGATTTTTTAATTGAGATGGAGATCTGAATCCAACATGTTAATGATTAACTTGAAGATCACATTTTAAATCAACTAAAGCTTGAAACCATAGGCCAATATGTATTGTTTATTTCTTGTTTAAAAGTGCCTTTAGAGGCCATGCAATTCAATACTCATCGTGAAAATAATTCATAGTAACAAAAGAAACAGAGGGACTAATAGTACAGACAGATAGCAATAAAAACTGTACAATTGAGGCACATTGTCATGTTTTGTCTTATTGTCTTGTCATTTTGCTTTTCCCTCTGTTCGTTTTCCCCCTGCTGGTCTTTTTAGGTTCGTTCCCCTTTTTCTCTCTCCCTTCCTCTCTCTCTTCTCTCTATCATTCCGTTCCTGCTCCCAACTGTTCCTATTCCCCTAATCAATCATTTAGTCTTCCCACACCTGTTCCCTATCTTTTTCCCTGATTAGAGTCCCTATTTCTCCCCTTGTTTTCCGTTTCTGCCCTGTCGGATCCTTGTCTATTGTTCACCGTGCTGTGTCTGTGTATCGCCCTGTCGTGTCGTGTTTCCCTCAGATGCTGCGTGGTGAGCAGGTGTCTGAGTCTGCTACGTTCAAGTGCCTTCCCGAGGCAACCTGCCGTTCATGATTGAGTCTCCAGTCTGTTCTCGTCATTACGAGTGGAATTAAGCTTTATGATTGTAGATTTACTTTACTGGATTAAAGACTCTGTTTTCGCCAAGTCGGTTTTGGGTCCTCATTCACCTGCATAACAGAAGGATCCGACCAAAGAATGGACCCAGCGACTACAGACGCTCGTAACACTGCCGTCGAGATCCAAGGAGCCATGCTCGGCAGACACGAGCAGGAATTGTCTGCTGCTCGCCATGCCGTGGAGAACCTGGCCGCTCAGGTTTCCGACCTCTCTGGACAGTTCCAGAGTCTTCGTCTCGTGCCACCTGTTACTTCCTGGCCTGCCGAGCCTCCGGAACCTAGGGTTAATAACCCACCTTGCTACTCCGGGCAGCCCACGGAGTGCCGCTCCTTTCTCACCCAGTGTGATATTGTGTTCTCTCTCCAACCCAACACATACTCTAGAGAGAGAGCTCGGGTTGCTTACGTCATTTCACTCCTTACTGGCCGGGCTCGAGAGTGGGGCACAGCTATCTGGGAGGCAAGGGCTGATTGTTCAAACAATTACCAGAACTTTAAAGAGGAGATGATTCAGGTTTTTGACCGTTCAGTTTTTGGTAGGGAGCCTTCTAGGGCCCTGGCTTCCCTATGCCAAGGTGATCGATCCATAACGGATTACTCTATAGAGTTTCGCACTCTTGCTGCCTCTAGTGACTGGAACGAGCCGGCGCTGCTCGCTCGTTTTCTGGAGGGACTCCACGCAGTGGTCAAAGATGAGATTCTCTCTCGGGAGGTTCCTTCCAGTGTGGACTCTTTGATTGCTCTCGCCATCCGCATAGAACGACGGGTAGATCTTCGTCACCAAGCTCGTGGAAGAGAGCTCGCGTCAACGGTGTTTCCCTGCTCCGCATCGCAACCATCTCCCTCCTCTGGCTCAGAGACTGAGCCCATGCAGCTGGGAGGTATTCGCATCTCGACTAAGGAGAGGGAACGGAGGATCACCAACCGCCTGTGCCTCTATTGCGGATTTGATGGACATTTTGTCAATTCATGTCCAGTAAGAGGCCAGAGCTCATCAGTAAGCGGAGGGCTACTGGTGAGCGCTACTACTCAGGTCTCTTCATCTAGATCCTGTACTACTATGTCGGTCCATCTACGCTGGACCGGTTCGGGTGCTACATGCAGTGCCTTGATTGACTCTGGGGCTGAGGGTTGTTTCATGGACGAAGCATGGGCTCGGAAACATGACATTCCTTTCAGACAGTTAGACAAGCCTACGCCCATGTTCGCCTTAGATGGTAGTCATCTTCCCAGTATCAGATTTGAGACACTACCTTTAACCCTCACAGTATCTGGTAACCACAGTGAGACTATTTCTTTTTGATTTTTCGTTCACCTTTTACACCTGTTGTTTTGGGTCATCCCTGGCTAGTATGTCATAATCCTTCTATTAATTGGTCTAGTAATTCTATCCTATCCTGGAACGTTTCTTGTCATGTGAAGTGTTTAATGTCTGCCATCCCTCCCATTTCTTCTGTCCCCACTTCTCAGGAGGAACCTGGCGATTTGACAGGAGTGCCGGAGGAATATCATGATCTGCGCACGGTCTTCAGTCGGTCCCGAGCCAACTCCCTTCCTCCTCACCGGTCGTATGATTTTAGTATTGATCTCCTTCCGGGGACCACTCCTCCTCGGGGTAGACTATACTCTCTGTCGGCTCCCGAACGTAAGGCTCTCGAGGTTTATTTATCTGTGTCTCTTGACGCCGGTACCATAGGGCCTTCTTCCTCTCCGGCCGGGGCAGGGTTCTTTTTTGTTAAGAAAAAGGACGGTACTCTGCGCCCCTGCGTGGATTATCGAGGGCTGAATGACATAACGGTTAAGAATCGTTATCCGCTTCCCCTTATGTCATCAGCCTTCGAGATTCTGCAGGGAGCCAGGTGCTTTACTAAGTTGGACCTTCGTAACGCTTACCATCTCGTGCGCATCAGAGAGGGGGACGAGTGGAAAACGGCGTTTAACACTCCGTTAGGGCATTTTGAGTACCGGGTTCTGCCGTTTGGTCTCGCCAATGCGCCAGCTGTTTTTCAGGCATTAGTTAATGATGTTCTGAGAGACATGCTGAACATCTTTGTTTTTGTCTATCTTGACGATATCCTGATTTTTTCACCATCACTCGAGATTCATGTTCAGCATGTTCGACGTGTTCTACAGCGCCTTTTAGAGAATTGTCTCTACGTGAAGGCTGAGAAGTGCTCTTTCCATGTCTCCTCCGTTACTTTTCTCGGTTCCGTTATTTCCGCTGAAGGCATTCAGTTGGATTCCGCTAAGGTCCAAGCTGTCAGTGATTGGCCCGTTCCAAGGTCACGTGTCGAGTTGCAGCGCTTTCTAGGTTTCGCTAATTTCTATCGGCGTTTCATTCGTAATTTCGGTCAAGTTGCTGCCCCTCTCACAGCTCTTACTTCTGTCAAGACGTGTTTTAAGTGGTCCGGTTCCGCCCAGGGAGCTTTTGATCTTCTAAAAGAACGTTTTACGTCCGCTCCTATCCTCGTTACTCCTGACGTCACTAGACAATTCATTGTCGAGGTTGACGCTTCAGAGGTAGGCGTGGGAGCCATTCTATCCCAGCGCTTCCAGTCTGACGATAAGGTTCATCCTTGCGCTTATTTTTCTCATCGCCTGTCGCCATCTGAACGCAACTATGATGTGGGTAACCGCGAACTGCTCGCCATCCGCTTAGCCCTAGGCGAATGGCGACAGTGGTTGGAGGGCGACCGTTCCTTTGTCGTTTGGACAGACCAGAAGAACCTTGAGTACATCCGTTCTGCCAAACGACTTAATGCCCGTCAAGCTCGTTGGGCGTTGTTTTTCGCTCGTTTCGAGTTTGTGATTTCTTACCGTCCGGGTAGCAGAAACACCAAGCCTGATGCCTTATCCCGTCTGTTTAGTTCTTCTGTGGCTTCTACTGATCCCGAGGGGATTCTTCCTTATGGGCGTGTTGTCGGGTTGACAGTCTGGGGAATTGAAAGACAGGTTAAGCAAGCACTCACGCACACTGCGTCACTGCACGCTTGTCCTAGTAACCTCCTTTTCGTTCCTGTTTCCACTCGTCTGGCTGTTCTTCAGTGGGCTCACTCTGCCAAGTTAGCTGGTCATCCCGGTGTTCGAGGCACTCTTGCGTCTATTCGCCAGCGCTTTTGGTGGCCGACTCAGGAGCGTGACATGCGCCGTTTCGTGGCTGCTTGTTCGGACTGCGCGCAGACTAAGTCAGGTAACTCTCCTCCTGCCGGTCGTCTCAGACCGCTCCCCATTCCTTCTCGACCATGGTCTCACATCGCCCTAGACTTCATTACCGGTCTGCCTTTGTCTGCGGGGAAGACTGTGATTCTTACGGTTGTCGATAGGTTCTCTAAGGCGGCACATTTCATTCCCCTCGCTAAACTTCCTTCCGCTAAGGAGACGGCACAAATCATCATCGAGAATGTGTTCAGAATTCATGGCCTCCCGTTAGACGCCGTTTCAGACAGAGGCCCGCAATTCACGTCACAGTTTTGGAGGGAGTTCTGTCGTTTGATTGGTGCGTCCGTCAGTCTCTCTTCCGGGTTTCATCCCCAGTCTAACGGTCAAGCAGAGAGGGCCAATCAGACGATTGGTCGCATACTACGCAGCCTTTCTTTCAGAAACCCTGCGTCTTGGGCAGAACAGCTCCCCTGGGCAGAATACGCTCACAACTCGCTTCCTTCGTCTGCTACCGGGTTATCTCCGTTTCAGAGTAGTCTGGGTTACCAGCCTCCTCTGTTCTCATCCCAGCTTGCCGAGTCCAGCGTTCCCTCCGCTCAAGCGTTTGTCCAACGTTGTGAGCGCACCTGGAGGAGGGTGAGGTCTGCACTTTGCCGTTACAGGGCACAGACTGTGAGAGCCGCCAATAAACGTAGGATTAAGAGTCCAAGGTATTGTTGCGGCCAGAGAGTGTGGCTTTCCACTCGCAACCTTCCTCTTACGACAGCTTCTCGTAAGTTGACTCCGCGGTTCATTGGTCCGTTCCGTGTCTCCCAGGTCGTCAATCCTGTCGCTGTGCGACTGCTTCTTCCGCGACATCTTCGTCGCGTCCATCCTGTCTTCCATGTCTCCTGTGTCAAGCCCTTTCTTCGCACCCCCGTTCGTCTTCCCTCCCCCCTCCCGTCCTTGTCGAGAGCGCACCTATTTACAAGGTACGTAGGATCATGGACATGCGTTCTCGGGGACGGGGTCACCAATACTTAGTGGATTGGGAGGGTTACGGTCCTGAGGAGAGGAGTTGGGTTCCGTCTCGGGACGTGCTGGACCGTTCACTTATTGATGATTTCCTCCGTTGCCGCCAGGATTCCTCCTCGAGTGCGCCAGGAGGCGCTCGGTGAGTGGGGGGGTACTGTCATGTTTTGTCTTATTGTCTTGTCATTTTGCTTTTCCCTCTGTTCGTTTTCCCCCTGCTGGGCTTTTTAGGTTCGTTCCCCTTTTTCTCTCTCCCTTCCTCTCTCTCTTCTCTCTATCGTTCCGTTCCTGCTCCCAACTGTTCCTATTCCCCTAATCAATCATTTTGTCTTCCCACACCTGTTCCCTATCTTTTTCCCTGATTAGAGTCCCTATTTCTCCCCTTGTTTTCCGTTTCTGCCCTGTCGGATCCTTGTCTATTGTTCACCGTGCTGTGTCTGTGTATCGCCCTGTCGTGTCGTGTTTCCCTCAGATGCTGCGTGGTGAGCAGGTGTCTGAGTCTGCTACGTTCAAGTGCCTTCCCGAGGCAACCTGCCGTTCATGATCGAGTCTCCAGTCTGTTCTCGTCATTACGAGTGGAATTATGCTTTATGATTGTAGATTTACTTTACTGGATTAAAGACTCTGTTTTCGCCAAGTCGCTTTTGGGTCCTCATTCACCTGCATAACACACATAATATATTAGAGGAAAACCAAAAGAAATGGAGGAACTTATTCAAGAAAGATCAAGTGTGATATATTATAAAGTGAACTGGATGGAATATGGGGGAAAAATCATCAAATAATGTTTTAAAACTTAAACAGAAATGCTACCAAAAATATTTTACTGAAATTTGTTACAAATGATGGCGTCGTCCATGATTCACCAAACTATATTTTGAAAGAGGAAGCAAAGTATATGTTTTCGTTTAAGTCTCCTCCATCTCCACTAACCGAAATTAATTGTAAGTTTTTTTTATTTGATTAATAATGTAAAATGAACAGTATAGAAAGTCTCATGTGAAGGTACCTCTTGATTCAATTAAAGCGTTTATGTCCGGGAAAACTCCAGGGCTGGATGGCATACCATTTGAGGTATATCAATCCTTTTTTGATGTATTCAGAGGAGTGTAATTATCATGTTTTAACCACTCCTATAAAAATGGTAGATATAAATATCCAGTCCTTTAAAAAAATATTGGAGGCTCCTTACACATCGGTGTTGTGATGGAAAAATTCTAGCAAAATGGATAGAGCATGGAATTAAAAAGGTATTCTCTATTATTAATCCTAATCAGACAGTTTTGTGTGTGTTTGTGTGCCAAACAGGATATAGCAAGACCTGGAGCCCAGAAGACGGTATCCCGGAGAGGGTCTCATAGGGGAGACCTATCCTTTTGATTTATTTCTTAATAAACACCATTGAATTACTACATCTTTCAAATGTCATATTCTTTTCTCACTCAGACACAACCACCACCAAATCTCTATGTACCTACAGGCCAATTTGGACATACTAAATACTCTTACAAATCCTAACGTAACACAAACTTAAGACCGCAATTTGCTACATTTCTACAGTAATAGCGTATTGAAATATATTCCAAATCTAAAAAATGAAATACTATCAAAACAATTAGACCAACCACAGCTGATTCCCATTGTAGCTGAACACCTACCCAGGTGTTAGTCTTTCAATTTCATTACCATCTATACAAAAGGGGACATTTTAGGAATAATACTGTAATGTAAACACCCAGCCATCAATAGAGAAGTGGTTGACAGAAGAAGAGTGGCTGGGAGAGGGAGAGGAGTACGTATGCGTGGTGGGAGAAGACAGAGGAAGATCAAGAGCTGTAGTCTCGGATGAGATTAGGGCTACTTTAATTGATCATGTAAAGAATCATGGTCAATCAATGAGAGAGGCTGGTCTGAGAGTGCAGCTAAATCTGCAACGCTCAACAGTGGCATCTATTGTGAGAAATGTATGGAAAAACAACAGGTAAGATGTGCAGTCTGCAAGGGCATCTGACTGAACTGCACATTACAGAAGTGAATTAAGCAAAGCCTCCAAACCCACTTGTGTGTAATTGTTTTTGTATTTCTGCTTAGGACCCAATGGTTACCTCCTACAGGCAGGAGAGGTAGGATTTTCACTGCTATGCAGGAAACTGCAATCGTTCATATGGTCATCAGGAACAATGGCATATAAAACCCACAGAGATTCGGGACAGAGTGTTGGCAGACGTTACATTTGGAAATATTCACAATGTAAGCATTATGTCTAGAGTCCCGAAACATCAAGTCTGGATGAAGCAGTTGCACACTGTCTCCTTTGAGAGGAACTCTGAACAGGTCAAGCAACTCAGGAACCAATATTTCCAGGTAAGCTGACTATAAAATACAGAACTGGTTTTGTACAAACAGGGCAGAGGCACACAATGGCATGTTTTTAGGTATAATGTAAACTATCGTAATAGCCTAACTCTTATGTTGCCTCGTGGATTTATTTTAAAGCGTCATGGAGATTGAATCCAGGCAAACACCCCACATATTCATCTTTGTGTATGAGGCTGGTTTAAACTTGGCCAAAACACTGCGGCGAGGAAGGAATGTGATTGGGAAAAGAGCCACAGATGATGTCCCGGGCCAGAGGGGTGCCAACATCACAATGTGTGCAGCAATACCGTCTGATGGATTGCTGTTACACAAACCGCTAATTGGGCCATAACACCGAGCATCTCATTTCATTCCTGGATGACCTCTATGGAAGGGTTGTACCAGGTGAGGAAAGGGTTGCAGGCGAAATTGGTCAATGTTTGTAATTATATGGGACAAAGTGGCATTTCACCACTCCCGTGCAGTCAGTGGTTTGCAGCCCATCCCAGGACAGTTTCACTTTTCCTCTGACCTTACTCTCCATTCCTCAACCCCTTAGAGGAATTATTTTCCTCATGGAGGTGTAAGGTTTATGACCACCATCCACATGATCAAATGTCCCTCTTGAACGCAATGAATGCTGGATGCCTGGACATATCTGCAGAAGATTGCCAGGGATGGACCAGGATGTCAAAATATTATTTCCTAGGTGTATTGCCCAAGATGACATAAGATGTGATATGGATGAGAGACTGTGGCCAAATGCAGAAGACCGGGTTGACTTGCATTGCTACTGTATCTGTATCGGTAGATGGTGTATATACAAATGTATTGTATTTTGGAATCACTCAATGCCAAAGAATGACATAAAACATATTGACGCTTATTGCGTCATGTCTGGTTCATTCCTGTAACATATACTGCAGTGAATTCTAAAGAGTAGAGAGGTGTCATTCTTGTTTTGGAAAGACATTTGACAAAAGAGAACACTGTTTAGTGCTAACTGTTGTTAGTGCTTTTTAGGTCATTGTTTTATGAGTGACAAAGTGTGCTTGTTGGTTGACAACTTTCGCTAGTGTTATTTTAAGAATTATTCGATTTGAAACATGTATGAATTGTTTTGGTAGTTTTAGTGCATTTTGAATGTGAAATTAACTACTTTGCCAAGCCGAAATTTGGTTAGGAGAACTGTGATGAGTTTTGAAAAAGTGGCCAAAGTATTGAGAAATGGGTCCTAGCTATTGTAAAAAAAAAACTGTAACCAGCTACCTAAAGCGAAAACAACGTCGCTAGCTTGTTATAAGCTTTGCAACCCACAATCTGCTATACTGTACACAAACGTGTGTGTGTGAGAGAGAGAGTACTTCAGATGGACTGACATACTAACTTCTTATTCATAAATTAGGAGAAGAGTTTTGTAACTAGCAACACAATAAAAAAACCTTGCTTGCAGGCATCAGTTCAGTCAATCAGTCAAGAGGGTCCACAGTCTGAACTGATGAGCAACTGTTTACATGCAATCAAAGGTAGTTGATAATGATTAATTTACAGTGCATCAGAGGTAATGCTATAGTAGTGGGTGTAATCCTGTTTACCACTCGCAGGCCTGATGATATGTTTCCTATAATTTAGGCGAAATGGATCTAATCAAAGGGTTGTGGAGATGTCCTATATTAGAGACATGTCTCTGTCGTAGAGCTAAAGTTGCTTCCTATAATTCAGGCGAAATGGATCTAATCAAAGGGTTGTGGACATGTCCTATATTAGAGACATGTCTCTGTCGTAGAGCTAAAGTTGCTTGTAAGAAAGAACAATGCTGATTGTGCCTTGACAGCTTTTCCCACTCAGCGTGACCTTCGAGTGTTTTACGTTGAAGTGGTTATTTTTTGAGGTGCGTTTTTACATGATTTCTTCAAAAAGCCAAATGTTCTGTGTTTAAAACGTGCCCTTGGTGCACTGCTTGGTGCATTGCTGTTAGAATGCATTGACTCTGAAATCAGCACACATAATGTCTTAAAGCATATGTTAGGTTAACATAATTCAGTTTTAATGTCCAATGCCCCTATATAAAACAAAATTACACTAGGGGATATAAAATGGCCTTTCCTTCTTTCATTTGGATATTAAACTCTCAAATGGAGCGCATTTTCATGTTGGTCTTTGAGAGATCAGTGCCTACTCCAGTAGGTTATATTATTAAACAGAACAGTAATTTGCCTCTGTGGCTCATGCTATGCTAACATTTTTTTGTGATCAACCAAACCCTTTATTCAACTGTAATATGGTTCATTGGATAATTGTGCAGAGTACATTTGGTCTGAACTTAGAGTACACTTGGCTCTGCATTTCAGATAAATTGAATTACATAATTAGAGCGACTGTGAAATACCATGGTGAAGGGGTGGATGGAATTCATTCTGTTTTAAGATGCAGAGTGTCTGAAGCTAATGTCCATTGTGGATAAAGCCCTTGTGTAATCCAAGATAAGAAGCATTTGGTTTATTACTTTCACCAGACAGCGTTGATTTTGTTGCAATAGCTTTATTGAAAATGCTGTCAGTGTATACATCTAACCTTTATCATAATTCATGTTCTGTAAGACAATTGCAGTAAGGCACTTTTCTCCCCCCACCCCCATCTGTTTGAGAATAAATATAATCTTTCCTTTTGACGTTCAGCTGATAAAGACATGAATGGAGCACACAATTGGTTGCCACTATGCATGGGCATAATACTAACTTAATCCTGACTGTCGGAAAGTGAAGCTTATATCACCACACTGTGATTGTGTTTAAACAATGAAAAAGTAATTTCTTACAATAAACCTCTTGACAGTCTCATTTGCATTAAGATAGGATGTATATCTCTGATTAAACTTGGCTATTTCTACACCTCGTGCTAAAAAAGCAATTTATGGGCGTTGTAGCGTAAACCTTCCATAGAGGCAAGTTATACGATGAGTTAGCTATTGGGGTAGTAGTCCCAGCATAAATTTATTGAACGGCACAAGCAGCAGCAGAATCAAGCAGCCCCTCTATAATATGATCATCGTCGTGCAGTCAGTCAGTTTGAGAACATAAGGAACTTGAAAGCAGAGAGTTTTTAGGTGACGCTTGGTAAATTAAGTGGAGCTCATGAGGTGAATTTCTCCTAGCGTTGCCCGTCTTTGGAGAGATTTGCGGGATTACTGGTTTATTTCTGGTAATGTCAGTAAAATATGAGGTCTCGCTCAGTTCTGAGTCCAATAACGAGCTAATGTGTGTCCTCACTGGTCTAATCCTGAACCTTTGATTCCCAGTTCTATTACCAGAGGCACCTCTGTGACGGAGAGATTAATCCTCACATTGATTAAAAAACTCTGGCTCTGTTGGCAAAAACACAAGAAAAATGTGTCACCATAATTGCCAGACACATAAGAATGACAAGATTGATGTGGTAATAAAGTACACTGTTGTTCTCAATAATCTAAAGCGGATGAGACGACATGGGCTAATCATTGGAATGTGTTTCTAAAATTTGAAATGAAGAGAAACTGTCCTGTGTTTCAATGTTGAGTGGGAGGAGCGCTGGGCAACACTACCTTGTGATGATCGACAGGTACCCCTGCTACTCATTCTGAATGTAGAGTAAAGACAAACTCAAATTTAAACACAAGCCTTAGGCTATTTCTCATTCACATGTCATTAAATATATGCATGAGATTGAGCTAAGAGTATAATTATATTTATTTTACGGGATATGGTGCCAGCCAAATATTAAACAGAGCTTTGAAACGCCCAGCTGATTAAATTATCTACAGGTGACGGCTGCCAGGGTTGATACATAAGACTAAATTAAATGCAAGGCATCTGGGGCTCTTTCTGTGTTTATACGGAGATCTGTCTCTATTTACACTGTAATTTGCCCTGGTCTCTTGTGTATAACATGTCCACTTTAGCAGTGAGTAGGCCAACTCTGTTTCCTCTGCATAGTTCTGTTTTTTTATTTCATCTTTATTTAACCAGGTATGCTAGTTGAGAACAAGTTCTCATTTACAACTGCGACCTGGCCAAGATAAAGCAAAGCAGTGCGACACGAACAAACACAGAGTTACACATGGAATAAACTAACATGCATGATCTTTACTAGATGCTGTTCTTCCACTAACCTCATTGCAACTCCCCTCCAAGTCTCCGACCACTACCTTGTATCCTTTTCCCTCTCGCTCTCATCCAACACCTCCCACACTGCCCCTACTCGGATGGTATCGCGCCGTCCCAACCTTCGCTCTCTCTCCCCCGCTACTCTCTCCTCTTCCATCCTATCATCTCTTCCCTCCGCTCAAACCTTCTCCAACCTATCTCCTGATTCTGCCTCCTCAACCCTCCTCTCCACCCTCTCTGCATCCTTTGACTCACTACGTCCCCTATCCTCCAGGCCGGCTCGGTCCTCCCCTCCCGCTCCGTGGCTCGATGACTCATTGCGAGCTCACAGAACAGGGCTCCGGGCAGCCGAGCGGAAATGGAGGAAAACTCGCCTCCCTGCGGACCTGGCATCCTTTCAATCCCTCCTCTCTACATTTTCCTCCACTGTCTCTGCTGCTAAAGCCACTTTCTACCACGCTAAATTCCAAGCATCTGCCTCTAACCCTAGGAAGCTCTTTGCCACCTTCTCCTCCCTCCTGAATCCTCCTCCCCCCCCCCCCCCCCTCCTCCCTCTCTGCAGACGACTTCGTCAACCATTTTGAAAAGAAGGTCGACGACATCCGATCCTCGTTTGCTATGTCAAACGACACCGCTGGTTCTGCTCACACTGCCCTACCCTGTGCTCTGACCTCTTTCTCCCCTCTCTCTCTCCAGATGAAATCTCACGTCTTGTGATGGCCGGCCGCCCAACAACCTGCCCGCTTGACCCTATCCCCTCCCCTCTTCTCCAGACCATTTCCGGAGACCTTCTCCCTTACCTCACCTCGCTCATCAACTCATCCCTGACCGCAGGCTACGTCCCTTCCGTCTTCAAGAGAGCGAGAGTTGCACCCCTTCTGAAAAAACCTACACTCGATCCCTCCGATGTCAACAATTACAGACCAGTATCCCTTCTTTCTTTTCTCTCCAAAACTCTTGAACGTGCCGTCCTTGGCCAGCTCTCCCGCTATCTCTCTCTGAATGACCTTCTTGATCCAAATCAGTCAGGTTTCAAGTCATTCAACTGAGACTGCTCTCCTCTGTATCACGGAGGCGCTCCGCACAGCTAAAGCTAACTCTCTCTCCTCTGCTCTCATCCTTCTAGATCTATCGGCTGCCTTCGATACTGTGAACCATCAGATCCTCCTCTCCACCCTCTCCGAGTTGGGCATCTCCGGCACGGCCCACGCTTGGATTGCGTCCTTCCTGACAGGTCGCTCCTACCAGGTGGCGTGGCGAGAATCTGTCTCCTCACCACGCGCTCTCACCACTGGTGTCCCCCAGGGCTCTGTTCTAGGCCCTCTCCTATTCTCGCTATACACCAAGTCACTTGGCTCTGTCATAACCTCACATGGTCTCTCCTATCATTGCTATGCAGACGACACACAACTATTCTTCTCCTTTCCCCCTTCTGATGACCAGGTGGCGAATCGCATCTCTGCATGTCTGGCAGACATACCAGTGTGGATGACGGATCACCACCTCAAGCTGAACCTCGGCAAGACGGAGCTGCTCTTCCTCCCGGGGAAGGACTGCCCGTTCCATGATCTCGCCATCACGGTTGACAACTCCATTGTGTCCTCCTCCCAGAGCGCTAAGAACCTTGGTGTGATCCTGGACAACACCCTGTCGTTCTCAACCAACATCAAGGCGGTGGCCCGTTCCCGTAGGTTCATGCTCTACAACATCCGCAGAGTACGACCCTGCCTCACACAGGAAGTGGCGCAGGTCCTAATCCAGGCATTTGTCATCTCCCATCTGGATTACTGCAACTCGCTGTTGGCTGGGCTCCCTGCCTGTGCCATTAAACCCCTTCAACTCATCCAGAACGCCGCAGCCCGTCTGGTGTTCAACCTTCCCAAGTTCTCTCACGTCACCCCGCTCCTCCGTTCTCTCCACTGGCTTCCAGTTGAAGCTCGCATCCGCTACAAGACCATGGTGCTTGCCTACGGAGCTGTGAGGGGAACGGCACCTCAGTACCTCCAGGCTCTGATCAGGCCCTACACCCAAACAAGGGCACTGCGTTCATCCACCTCTGGCCTGCTCGCCTCCCTACCACTGAGGAAGTACAGCTCCCGCTCAGCCCAGTCAAAACTGTTCGCTGCTCTGGCCCCCCAATGGTGGAACAAACTCCCTCACGACGCCAGGACAGCGGAGTCAATCACCACCTTCCGGAGACACCTGAAACCCCACCTCTTTAAGGAATACCTAGGATAGGATAAGTATTCCCTCTTACCCCCCCCCCTTTAAGATTTAGATGCACTATTGTAAAGTGACTGTTCCACTGGATGTCATAAGGTGAATGCACCAATTTGTAAGTCGCTCTGGATAAGAGCGTTTCTGCTAAATGACTTAAATGAAATGAAAAAAAATGAAATGAACATGCAGTCAATAAAATAATGGAAAAAAAGTGTATATACAGTGTGTGCAAATGAGGTAAGATAATGGAGGTAAGGCAATAAATAGGTCATAGTGGTGAAATAAAAATGTAGCAATTAAACACTGGAGTGATAGACGTGCAGAAAATTAATGTGCAAGTAGAGATACTGGGGTGCAAAGGAGCAAAAAAATAAAATAAAAACAGTACGTGGATGAGGTAATTGGATGAGCTATTTACAGATGGGCTATGTACAGGTGCAGTGATCTGTGAGCTGCTCTGACAGCTGGTGCTTAAAGTTAGTGAGGGAGATATGTGTCTCCAGATTCAGTGATTTTAGTTCCAGTCATTGGCAGCAAGAGAACTGGAAGGAAAGGCGGCCAAATGAGGAATTGGTTTTGGGGGTGACCGGTGAAATATACCTGCTGGAGCGCATGCTATGGGTGGGTGCTGCTATGGTGACCAGTGAGCTGAGATAAGGTGGGGCTTTACCTAGCAAAGACTTATAGATGACCTGGAGCCAGTGGGTTTGGCAACGAATATGAAGCGAGGGCCAACCAACAAGAGCAGACAGGTCGCAGTGGTGGGTAGTATATAGGGATTTGGTGACAAAACAGATGGCACTGTGATAGACTGCATCCACTTTGCTGAGTAGAGTGGAGGATATCTTGTAAATGACATCGCCGACGTCAAGGATCGGTAGGATAGTCAGTTATACGAGGGTATGTTTGACCGCAGGAGTGAAGGATGCTTTGTTGCAAAATAGTAAGCCAATTCTAGATTTAATTTTGGATTGGAGATGATTAATGTGAGTCTAGAAAGAGAGTACAGTCTAACCAGACACCTATAATATGTCGACATCTACTAATACCTCAGAACTGTCCAGTAGTGATGCTGGACGGGTGGGCAGGTGCTGGGAGCATGCATTGAAGAGCATGCATTTAGTTTTATTTGCGTTTAAGAGCAGTTGGAGGCTACGGAAGGAGTGTTGTATGGCATTGAAGCTCGTCTGGAGGTTAGTAAACACAGTTTCCAAAGAAGGGCCAGAAGTATACAGAATGGTATCGTCTGAGTAGAGGTGGATCAGAGAATCACCAGCTGCAAGAGCGACATCATTGATGTATACAGACCAGAGTCAGCCCGAGAATTTAACCCTGTGGCAACCCCATAGAGACTGCCAGAGGCCCGGACAACAGGCCCTCCGATTTGACACACTGAACTCTGTCTGAGAAGTTGGTAAACCAGACGAGGCAGTCATTTGAGAAACCAAGGCTGTTGAGTCTGCCAATAAGAATGTGGTGATTGACAGAGTGGATAGCCTTGGCCAGGTCTATGAATACAGCTGCACATTGTCTCTTATCGATGGAGGTTATGACATCGTTTAGGACCTTGAGAGTGGCTGAGGTACACCCATGACCAGCTCAGAAACCAGATTGCATTGCGGAAAAGGTAGGAAGGTGGGATTCAAAATAGTCGGTGATCTGTTTGTTAACTTGGCTTTTGAAGACCTTAGAAAGGCAGAGTAGGGTAGATATAGGTCTGTAGCAGTTTGGGTCTAGAGTGTCTCCCCCTTTGAAGAGGGGGATGACCGTGGCAGCTTTCCAATCTTTGGAGATCTCAGACCATACGAAAGAGAGGTTGAACAGACTTGAAATAGGTGTTGCAACAATTTTGGCTGATATCTCTGATAATTTTAGCATGGCCAGCTGTAGAAAAATTCTTATTGAAATTCTCAATTATGCAAGTTGAGCAGTGGTCAGTTATTGCAGCACCTGTATGTAATGGCAGCCATTGGATCCATCATGTCAGCACGATCTGCTTCATGAATCTCTCTGATTGATCCTGGGTGCAGGTGGCTCCACAACATTGCACTGCACCAATACACATGGATCTATAACAGCATGTCACTTGATATACTGCTTAGTTGATGCATGGGAGTCATTTATTGACAGCTCAGAACATGGAAATGTTTAAGCACTATGATCCCCTTTGGTTGATGCCTAAGGTATCCATGGGAAGGTTAGACCTTCATAGTTCTGTTAACTTTTCCCTCTTTATTTATTTTAAATAAAACTTATATCGCATACAGGCTGTTGCTTCTCCTAAGTGCAGATGTCTCTCAAACCTGTTACAATGGTTTACGAGACATAATTAGGCCTAATGACCTGCATAACTTTCCTTGTTATCTTTTCCCCATCTTTTTCTCATCAATCCTCTGCACAGTGTGTCACCATATTGAGTTTTGTCTCTTAGGAAGAAACAGGCCACTGTTTGAGTAATCTATCAATTGAACTGAAATTTAAAAAAACGAAATAAGCATAAGCCGTAGTTGGTTGTTTGAACTCACAATCTGTCACAAATACTACCGAAGGTGGCTCCCCTTCCTGTTCGGGTGGCGCTCGGCGGTCGTCGTCGCCGGTGTACTAGCTGCCAACGATCCCTTTTTCCTTTTCGTTTGTTTTGGTCTAATTGTTTTCACCTGTTCCTTGTTGGGGTTTTGGGATGGGTGCTATTTAAGTTCGTTAAGCCCGCTGGTGTTTGTTGTTATTGTACGTTCGTGGTGTTTTGTTGTTTTTGGGTTTTCACTGTCCGGTATATGTAACAGTGGTTTTGGGTTGTAGTTTGCGCCTGTGTTTTGGGTTTCACCCTATTTTGTACCTGTTACTGTTACGGAGGACATTGAAGCGTTTTTCCTGTTTACCTTCTGCTCTCTGCGTCTGACTCCACACCCATCACTCTCACGGCGTTACACAATCTGAGACTGAATAAAAATATTTGAATCATAACCTCAGTAGAAGTAACACCTCGTCTCTCATTTATTAAATGATATGATGATATGCTGACATGCATCAATGAAATATGGAACTACTGAATTTAGATATCACTTTCGGCTATGGGCATAGCCCACATTATTTTGTTCTACCCAGCAACTTTAAAATTTACGTTATGAAGTGCATTCAGGTCTGTCAACAGCACAAATGAGCCTGCCACGGTAGCCTATATTGCAGTGAGTTAGTCAGTTCATAGAGTGAATTGAGATTGTCAGCATTAGATGATTAGCCCTGCCAAATGTTGCCTTGTGCTGTAGCCCTAACTACTTCAATGTGACTGGATCTCCTCAAGCAAAGAAACCAGGCCTGTAATTCCATGACTTTAGGGTCAAGGCCATTTCAAATAAAATAAAAAAATGTTTTGGCACATGTGCCAAATACAACAGGAGTAGACCTTACAGTGAAATGGTCACGTCTAGTCCCGCTCCTCCCCTCTGGCGTTCGACGTTGCCAGTACACTAACCACCGGTCTTGGGATCCATCATGAAGCACACCTGGACTCCTTTACCTCTCTTTTTTTCTGGCACTCCCTTAGGTTCCTTCCCCAGTCAGTTCTGTTCCTGTGTTTGTGCAAAGATGCTACTGTTATGTTGCTCGTTCCATGTTTGTTGTTTTATTAAACCTGCTTCTTGACTCACAGCGTCTTCGTTACAGAAATGCTTACTTACAAGCCTCTTTACCAACAATGCAGTTATGAAAGATAAGTGTTAAGTAAAAATAACAAATAATAGCAGTAAAATAACTGTAGCGAGGCTATATACGGGGTGTACCGGTACAGAGTCAATGTGCGGGGGGCACAGCTAAGTCGAGGTAATTGAGGTAATATGTACATGTAGGTGTAAAGCAAATTTTGATCAATGATGACTAATTATGTATACATTTCAATCAGGACTGACTAGTCCAAATGCTATTATGTACTGTACATGTATGAATTCTCTCTCTTGCTCCCATTCCCAATTGTATATAATATAGTCAGGAGTTTAGAACAATGCCTTGGTAAAAATGAATGAACTATCTCCAGACTGTCTAGAACGCTTATCTACACTGACTAACTTTGGCTTTAGGCGAGGGGGGAAGGCTCAAGAACTATAGGGCCTCTCTACCAGTGTCAAGAAGAGATAGAACATTTAGAAAACGCTGACGCCATTTTCAGTTTATAACCTGTGGTAAAATGTGTATGAAGACAGTACTCTCTTGAATTAAACGCTGTTACCTGACTTTTAAGACCGGGGCTCTGTCCATTCTTATAAAATAAGGGTCTTACAAAGCCTTAATGCATTGACAGAGTGTTTAATTTTGATTGGGAAATAAAACAAAGGAATTTAGAATTCCTTCAACAGTAGGTAAAGTTAAAGTCACTATGCATAGATAATAAACAAAGAGTAGCAGCAGCGTAAAAGATGGGGGGAAACAATGCAAAAAGTCTGGGTAGCCATTTGATGAGCTGTTCAGGAGTATTATGACTTGGGGGAAGAAGCTGTTAAGAAGCCTTTTGAACCTAGACTTTGCAGTCTGGTACAGCTTGCCATGTGTTAGCAGAGAGAACAGTCTATGACTAGGGTGTCTGGAGTCTTCAACAACTGGGCCGTACGCACTACCCTCTGTAGTGCCTTGCAGTCGGAGGCAGAGCAGTTGACATACCAGGCAGTAATGCTCTCGATGGTGCAGTTGTAGAACTTTTTTAAAGATCTGAGGAACCATGCCAAATCTTTTTAGCCTGCTGAGGGGGAATAGGTTTTGTTGTACCCTCTTCACAACTGTCTTGGTGTGTTTGGACCATGATAGTTTGTTGGTGATGTGGACACCAAGGAACTTGAAGCTCTCAACCTGCTCCACTACTGCACTGTCGATGAGAATGGGGGCATGCTCGGTCCTCCTTTTCTTGTAGTAAACAATCATCTCCTTTGTCTGGCCATGCAGTGATGAGTGAACAGGGAGTATAGGAGGGGACTGAGCTTTGTTGTGGATCAGCATGGTGGATGTGTTGTTACCTAAGCTTACCACCTGGGGGTTGCCAGTCAGGAAGTCTAGGTACCAGTTAGAGGGAGTTGTTTAGTCCCAGGGTCCTCAGCTTAGTGATGAGTTTTGAGGGCACGATGGTGTTGAACGCTGAGCTGTAGTCAATTAATAGCATTCTCACAGGTGCTATATTTGTCCAGGTGGGAACAGGCTGTGTGGAGTGCAATATTTGCCTATCAAGCAAAAAGGCAGAAACTAATTTGGTCGAAACTTAGATGTCTTTTTTGATTCGGTAAATACATGCTTAATCAGGTGGACAAGTATCCTGCCTCTGTTGTGTTTTGGAGAAAATGGGGGTTATGTTAGAAGTAACTGCAAAAAGTTAATTTGAAACCAATTTTTCTCAGTTCCAAGCTATGAGCAGTTACTACCTTTTTGCTTGGTAGGGCAGAAAAGAGATTGCATCATCTGTGGGTCTGTTCAGGCGGCATGCACATTGTAGTGGGTCGAGGGGTTTCTGGGATAATGGTGTTGATGTGAGCCATGACCAGCCTTTCAAAGCACTTCATGGGTACAGACGTGAGTGTTACGGGTCGGTAGTCATTTAGGAAGTTTGCCTTAGTCCCTGTTCTTGGGCACAGGGACTAATGTGGTCTGCTTGAAACATGTTGGGATTAAAGACTCATTCAGCGACAGGTTGAAAATGTCAGTGAAGACACTTGCCAGTTGGTCAGCATATGCTCCAAGTACGGCCTTGAGGCCTTGCAAATGTTGACCTGTTTAAAGGTCTTACTCACATCGGCTATGGAGAGCGTGATCACAACGTCATCCAGAACAAGTCATTTAGCTCGTCTGGTAGGCTCGTGTCACTGGGCAGCTCGCGGCTGTGCTTCCCTTTGTAGTCTGTAATGGTTTGCAAGCCCTGCCACATCTGACTCAGTGTATTACAATTAAATCGCAATCCTGTATTGACTCTTTGCCTGTTTGATGGTTCGTCGGAGGGCATTGCGAGATTTCAATACAAGTTTCCGGGTTAGAGTCCCGCTCCTTAAAAGTGGCAGCTCTACACTTTAGCTTAGTGCGGATTTTGCCTGTTATCGATGCACTTATTGATGAAGCCAGTGACGGATGTGGTGTACTCCTCAATGACATCGGAAGAATTCCAGTCTGTGCTAGCAAAACAGTCCTGTAGCTTAGCATTTGAGTCATTTTGACAAGTTCTTTATTGACAGAGTCACTGGTGCTTCCTGCTTTAGTTTTTTTTTTAAATCAGGAATCAGGAGGATAGAATTATGGTCAGATTTGCCAAATGGAGGTGAGGGAGAGCTTTGTACTTGTCTCTGTGTATTGGGTATAGGTGGTCTAGAATTGTTTTCCCCTCTGGTTGCACATTTAGCATGCTGGTAACAACAACACCCACCTTGCAATCTGAGTTGAGGCAGTCAACATTTAAACTACTTAACCATGGACTTTTTTGTCATTTTATGAGGCATGTTTTAAAGTGTTCCAATTATAGGAATGTTAAAAGGGGATTATTTATAAACACTTCCTCATTTGTCATTGAATCCAGTATCTCTCATGTTGTCCAGCAGACAAATACACAATCCTAGTCATATTAAACACCCATGCCTGTTGTTGCGTCTTTAGATCTTCCGTTTTCATCTCTGTCATATGAAACCGCTCACATTTTCACCTCCCGCTTATTGTATTTTGGAACATTTGCGCATATAGCCTACTGCCGTGTGTGCATTGAAAGAAATAGCCTAATAGTCAAAAATGTTAAACTAAATGTTATGAACTGTTGCATCAGCCTCATTGCTTTTAAATGGTTTTTTTATGTACAGTGGTTGTGTTGTATTAATTTGGGATCTATTAGCCCCACAACTGTTCCAGAGTATGTTTGGAACATTTATTTCCTGCAAAAAAGGACAAGCTGACCAATAGAATAGGTCAACTTTTGTACTATGGGGGATGGTAGGTTGACATAGGGCAGTGCTTCTTCTGTGAGTTACTCATATTGATGGCTGACAGAGTAAATACGCCTTGTAAATACGCCTTGTACCTGGCGTACGCAATGTACGCCTTGTAATTTGATGCACCGCAGTTGCATCCCAATGTGTAGAGACTACTTAGGAGCTGTTATGCCTGTGAGAAGGACCAGATCACTTGATGGGAATTTGCTAATAAGAATTGAAATATCTGAGAGAGTATGTGAGGGGTGCTTCGGAGCTTAGTAATTGGCAGCTGGGAGAAGGGAATTATAATTATATTCATCCCAAAGGCACAACTGCCACGTTGGACGCAAGGCACGGACTTTGAGGGCATGTCAAACAAGGGGGAATCGACGACAATGGCCGTCGATGCCGCTTGGATAACGGACGCCTGACCGAAACCAATGCCAGTTACTTATAGTATCATTAACCTCTTAAGACTCTAGGGGCAGTATTTCATTTTTGGATAAAAAGACGTGCCCGTTTTTAGCGCAATATTTTGTCACGAAAAGATGCTCGACTATGCTTGGAATTGATAGTTTTGGAAAGAAGACACTGACGTTTCCAGAACTGCAAAGACTTTCACTGTGAGTGCCATAGAACAAAAGCTACAGGCAAAACCAAGATGTTTGAGCGACCAGGAAATCAACAGGATTTCTGACGGTACGTTTTCCATGATCGCCTTATATGGCTGTGAATGCGACAGGAATGAACGGACACTTTCTAGCGTTTCCCCAAGGTGTCTGCAGCATTGTGACGTATTTGTAGGCATATCATTGGAAGATTGACCATAAGAGACTACATTTACCAGGGGTCCCGCACGGTGTCTGTGTGGAAGTTGGTGCGCAAAAGTCACCTACCAGTATTTTTCCATCCGAATCTGAGAACAATGCAGGCTTCCAGGAACGGCATTTCAATGAAGAGATATATGACAAAACACCTTGAGGATTGATTCAAACAACGTTTTCCATGTTTCAGTCGATATTATGGAGTTAATTCGGAAAAAAAGTTTGACGTGTAGGTGACTGAATTTTCGGTTAGTTTCGGTAGCCAAATGCATAGTAACAAAACGGAACGTTGTGTCCTACACAAGAATCTTTCAGGAAAAACTGGACATGTGCTATGTAACTGAGAGTCTCCTCATTGAAACATCTGAAGTTCTTCAAAGGTAAATTATTTTATTTGATCCCATTGCTGGTTTTTGTGAATATGTTGCGTGCTAAATGCTAACGCTAAATGCTAAGCTAGCTATCACCACTCTTACACAAAGTATTGATTTTCTCTGGTTCTAAAGCATATTTTGAAAATCTGAGACGACAGGATTGTTAAGAAAAGGATAAGCTTGAGAGCAGGCATATTTATTTCATTTCATTTGCGATTTTTAGAAATCGCTAACGTTGCGTTATGGTAATGAGCTTGAGGCTATGATTACGCGACCGCATGCGGTGTTGTAATGATCTTCGTCTGTTGTTTGTAGGAAGTCAGACCGAAATGCAGCGTGTAGGTTACTCATGACTTTTAATGAAGCTAATACGGTACATGAAATAACGGAAGAAGAAAACAACAAACGAATGAAACTAATACAGCCTATCTGGTGACTAACACAAAGACAGGTACAATCGCCCACGAAATACAACGCGCACTCAAGCTACCTAAATACGGTTCCCAATCCGAGACAACTAGAATCAGCTGACTCCAATTAGGAATCGCCTCAGGCAGCCAAGCCTAACTAGACACACCCCTACTAATACACACTCCCAATTAATACAAACCCCAATACGAAATACAACATATAAACCCATGTCACATCCTGGCCTACCCAAACATATAACAAAAACACAAGATACAATGACCAAGGCGTGACAGAACCCCCCCCCCCCTCTAAGGTGCGGACTCCGGAACGCACCTCAAGAGCATAGGGAGGGTCCGAGTGGGCGTCTGTCCATGGTGGCGGTTCTGGCTCGGGACGTGGACCCCACTCCATAAATGTCCTAGTTCCTCCCCTTCGCGTCCTAGGATAATCCACCTTCTCCGCCGACCATGGCCTAATAGTCCTCACCCTGATCCCCACATAACTGAGGGGAAGCTCGGGACAGAGGGGCAGCTCGGGACCAAGGGGCAGCTAGGGACAGAGGGGCAGCTCGGGACAGCTCGGGACTGAGGGGCAGCTCGGGACCGAGGGGCAGCTCGGGACCGAGGGGCAGCTCGGGACCAAGGGGCAGCTAGGGACAGAGGGGCAGCTCGGGACAGAGGGGCAGCTCGGGACAGAGGGGCAGCTCGGGACAGAGGGGCAGCCCGGGACCGAAGCAGCCCGGTACTGAGGGGAAGCCCGGTACTGAGGGGAAGCCCGGTACTGAGGGGAAGCCCGGTACTGAGAGGGAGCCCGGTACTGAGAGGGAGCTCGGTACTGAGAGGGAGCTCGGTACTGAGAGGAAGCGCGGTACTGAGAGGGAGCCCAGTACAGAGAGGGAGCCCAGTACAGAGAGGGAGCCTAGTACTGAGAGGAAGCTCAGTACTGAGAGGAAGCTCAGGCAGGTAGTAGGCTCCGGTAAATCCTGGCTGGCTGGTGGACCTGGATGATTAAGGTTGTCTGGCCGATCTAGAAGATCTTGGCAGACTGGCACTTCTGGCGGATCCTGGCAGACTGGCACTTCTGGTGGATCCTGGCAGCCTGGTGACGCTGGGCCGACTGGCGGCGCTGGGCAGACAGGAGACTCCGGCAGCGCAGGAGAGGAGAAAGGCTCTGGCTGAGCTGAACAGGCGGGAGACTCCAACAGTGCAGGAGAGGAGAAAAGCTCTGGCTGCGCTGAACAGGCGAGGCGCACTGGACGCGCTGGGCCGACTGGTAGCACTGGTGGCGCTGGACAGACAGGAGACTCCGGCAGCACAAGAGAGGAGAAAGGCTCTGGCTGCGCTAAACAGGCGAGGCGCACTGGAGGCCTGGTGCGTGGTGCTGGAACTGGAGGTACTGGCGCGAGGACACGCACAGGAAGCCTGGTGCGGGGAGCTGCTACCGGAGGACTGGTGTGTAGAGGTGGCTCTGGATAGACCGGACCGTGCAGGCGCACTGGAGCTCTAGAGCACCGAGCCTGCCCAAGCTTACCTGGCTCGATGCCCACTCTAGCCCGGCCAATAGGAAGGGCTGGTATGAGTCGCAGCTGGCTCTGCACCCGCACTGGAAACACCGTGCGCTCCATAGCGTAACACGGTGCCTGCCCGGTCTCTCTAGCCCAACGGTGAGCACAGGGAGTATGCACAGGTTTCCTACCTGGCATAACTATTCTCCCTTTTAGCCCCCCCAATAAATTATTTTGGGGTGACTTTCCGGTTTCCAACTGCGTCGCAGTGCTGCCTCCTCATACTCACGCCTCTCCGCTTTAGCTACTTCTATTTCCTCCTTGGGACGGCGATATTCTCCCGGCTGCGCCCAGGGTCCTTTTCCGTCTAATATCAACTCCCATGACCAGAAGTCCTCATATTGCTGCTCCTCACAATTAACAGGGAGAGTAGGCTCAGGTCTGACTCCTGACTCTGCCACTCTCTCTCTGCGCTTTCCCCCGTTACCTACGGTTTTCGCTCTGTATAGCCGTGCTTTCCTTTTCGATTCCATCCATGTATAGCCCTCTTCGCATTGCTGTAGGGAATCCCAGGCGGGCTCTTGCACTCGCACTGGGTCGGCCGCCCACCTGTCGATTTCTTCCCACGTCGTATAATCCCTGCTTCTGCCGTCCATATCGTCCTCCTTTAGCTCCTGCCAGTTCACACGCTGCTCGGTCTGTGAATCGTGGTGGGTGATTCTGTAATGATCTTCGTCTGTTGTTTGTAGAAAGTCAGACCGAAATGCAGCGTGTAGGTTACTCATGACTTTTAATGAAGCTAATACGGTACATGAAATAACGGAAGAAGAAAACAACAAACAAATGAAACTAATACAGCCTATCTGGTGACTAACACAAACACAGGTACAATCGCCCACGAAATACAACGCGCACTCAAGCTACCTAAATACGGTTCCCAATCCGAGACAACTAGAATCAGCTGACTCCAATTAGGAATCGCCTCAGGCAGCCAAGCCTAACTAGACACACCCCTACTAATACACACTCCCAATTAATACAAACCCCAATACGAAATACAACATATAAACCCATGTCACACCCTGGCCTACCCAAACATATAACAAAAACACAAGATACAATGACCAAGGCGTGACAGGTGTGGGTCGGACTATGAGGTTAAAGTGTATTTCTTTCTTTTTTTTTTTTTTTTTTTTTTTACTATTCTCTACATTGTAGAATAATAGTGAAAACAAACTATGAACTAACAAGGAATCGTGTAGTAAGAGGAAAACAAGTCAAAATATATTTTCGAATCTTCAAAGTAGCAACCGTTTGCCTTGATGACATTCTCTGAACCAGCTTCATGAGAGAGTCACCTGTAATGCATTTCAATTAACAGGTGTGTCTTGTTAATTTGTGGAATTTATTTTCTTCTTAATGCATTTGAGCCAATCAGTTGTGTTGTGACAAATTAGGGATGGTATACAGAAGATAGCCCAATTTTGGTAAAAGACCAAGTCCATATTATGGCATGAACTGCTCAAATAAGCAAAGAGAAACATCAGTCCATCATTATTTTAAGACATGAAGTTAAGTCAACCGGAAAAATGTCAAGAACTTTGACATTTTCATCAAGTGCAGTCGCAAGACCCATCATGAGCTATGATGAAACTATCTCTCATCAGAGAGTGTCGTGGAAATTTCCTCTATATACCAAATCATGAGAGCAAACCACAACACCAGTCAGAGTTTGTTATCAAAGTCAATCTTTAATTATATGAGCTCTATCACAACCCTGAGACTCTCAGATCAATTCAATTTCTATCAATGAATTGTCTGAGCCCCTTACACATTGCAGCTGAGATCCTTTAATAGCAAAAAACACACATAGGTAGACAGCATAGACATAATAAATCGTTCAGCTTTGTCTCCTTACTCAAACCCAGAACCATAAACCAATCCTCCATATCAACAGGCATATATCAAATTGTCATTTAGATACAAACAATTATAAATAAAACCAATCCTGGACAAGCTCACGGGGAGCATAGAATGATTCCAGACACTGCCATCCTCCTCTCCCCGATGGGAAAAGTAGGGAGTGACTGGCACACAGACACAGTAGAGCAAAATATATGTTTACACATGATGACACCTTGACCTCTCCCCTCTCTGCGGCCCATGCAACTTAGTCTTGACATAGAACAGATAACTGCCAATAGCCACCACTATAGTACAACAAAATACATTCTTATGAGAAATAACTCATAAGCATATCATGAAAATAAAACTTATCTTATCTATGTTACCCACCAATTCTGATTATTCCCCAACAAGAGGCAGTTTTATCTCTGCTGCAAAGGATATGTTTCTTAAAGTTATCTGCACCTCAGATTGCAGCCCAAAGACATGCTTCAGAGTTCAAGTAACAGACACATCTCAACATAAACTGTCTAGAGAAGACTGTGTGAATCTGGCCTTCATGGTCGAATTGCTGCAAAGAAACACTACTAAATGACACCAATAATAAGAAGAGTCTCGCTTGGGCCAAGAAACACAAGCAATGGACATAAGATGGGTGGAAATCTGTTCATTAGTGTTGTGTCCAAATTTGACATTTTTGGTCCCAACCACTGTCTTTGTGAGGCGCAGATTAGGTGAACAGATGATCTCCGCATATATAGTTCCCACCGTGAACCATGGAGGAAGAGGTGTGATGGTATTTTGCTGGTGACATTGTCTATGATTTGTTTCCAATTTAAGGCACACTTTAGCAGCATGAGTACCACAGCATTCTGCAGTGATACGCCATCCCATTTGGTTTGTGCCTAGGTGAACTATAATTTGTTTTTCAACAGGACAATGACCCAACATACCTCCAGACTGTGTAAGGGTTATTTGACCAAGAAGGAGAGTAATGGAGTGCTGCATCAGATGACCTGGCCTCCACAATACTCTGACCTCAACCCAATTGTGATGGGGTGGGATGAGTTGGATCGCAGAGTGAAGGAAAAACAGCCAACAAGTGCTCAGCATATGTGACTCACCACCTGGATTTGGTCTAATCCTCTTTGAGCTAGGGGGCAGTATTTTCACATCCGGATGAAAAGCGTGCCCAAAGAAAACTGCCTGCTCCTCAGGCCCAGAAGCTAGGATATGCATATGTTAGTAGATTTGGGTAGAAAACACTCTTAAGTTTCTAATACTGTGAGTATAACAGAACTGATTTAGCAGGCGAAACCCCGAGCACAATCCATCCAGGGAAAAAAAATGTTGAGGTCACTGTGTTTCCCAATGAAAGCCCTATTTATGAGGAATCTGGTTGCAGTTCCTATGGCTTCCACTAGATGTCAAGTCTTTAGAAATTGGTTGATGTTTCTGGAACACTCTTCACGTTATTTTCCGGTATTAGAAACAGTTTATTCCGTCTTAAATGTTATTAATTATTTACGTTTTAGGGTACCTGAGGTTGGATTAGGAACGTTGATTGGACCAAGTTTACAGGTAAATTATTTGATACTTTGTAGGTATGTTGGGCGAGTTGAAACCGGTGAATTTCTGAATCAAACGCTCCAACTAAATGGCCATTTTTGGGACATAAAGAAGGATATTATCGAACTAACGGACCATTTGTGATGTTTCTGGGACATTTTGGAGTGCCAACAGAAGAAGATCTTCAAAGGTAAGGCATTCATTATATCACTATTTCTGACTTTTGTTGCGCACCTAACTGGTTTAAATCTGATTTTCATGTGTTTGTATGCAGGGCGCTGTCCTCAGATAATCGCACGGTCTGCTTTCGCCGTAAAGTATTTTTGAAATCTGACACAGCGGCTGGATTAACAAGAAGTTAAGCTTTATTTTGATGTATTACACATCTTTTTTGTGAATGTTGAATATTGATATTCCTGTAGTTTGAATTTGGTGTGCTGCCATTTCACTGGAGGTTGTCAAATCAATCCTGCTAAAGGGATTGGCACGTGAAGGGATCCATAAGAGGATATTGGGATTGGTGGGTCCCCTGCGGGATGGTTGAGCTAACATAAACTAATGTGATTGGCATGAGGTTGTAAGTAACAAGAACATTTACCAGGACATAGACATATCTGATATTGACAGAAAGCTTAGATTAACCTGTTAGTCCTACCCACACCGTATTCGGTAGCGTAATCATAGCCTCAAGCTCATTACCATAACGCAACGTTAGCGATTTCTAAAAATCGCAAATGAAATGAAATAAATATGCCTATCCTCAAGCTTATCCTTTTCTTAACAATCCTGTCGTCTCAGATTTTCAAAATATGCTTTAGAACCAGATAAAATCAATAATTTGTGTAAGAGTGGTGATAGCTAGCTTAGCATTTAGCGTTAGCATTTAGCACGCAACATATTCACAAAAACCAGCAAAGGGATCAAATAAAATAATTTACCTTTGAAGAACTTCAGATGTTTCAATGAGGAGACTCTCAGTTACATAGCAGATGTCCAGTTTTTCCTGAAAGATGCTTGTGTAGGACACAACGTTCCGTTTTGTTACTATGCATTTGGCTACCGAAACTAACCGAAAATTCAGTCACCTACACGTCAAACTTTTTTCCGAATTAACTCCATAATATCGACTGAAACATGGAAAACGTTGTTTGAATCCATCCTCAAGGTGTTTTGTCATATATCTCTTCATTGAAATGCCATTCCTGGAAGCCTGCATTGTTCTCAGATTCGGATGGAAAAATACTGGTACCTGACTTTTGCGCACCAATTTCCACACAGACACCGTGCGGGACCCCTGATAAATGTAGTCTCTTATGGTCAATCTTCCAATGATATGCCTACAAATACGTCACAATGCTGCAGACACCTTGGGGAAACGATAGGAAGTGTCCGTTCATTCCTGTCGCATTCACAGCCATATAAGGCGATCATGGAAAACGTGCCATCAGAAATCCTGTTGATTTCCTGGTCGCTCAAACATCTTGGTTTTGCCTGTAGGTTTTGTTCTAAGGCACTCACAGTGAAAATCTTTGCAGTTCTGGAATCGTCAGAGTGTCTTCTTTCCAAAACTATCAATTCCAAGCATAGTCGAGCATCTTTTCGTGACAAAATATTGCGCTAAAAACGGGCACGTCTTTTTATCCAAAAATGAAATACTGCCCCTAGAATCTTAACCGGTTAACAAGGATTTAACTGCAGTGTCCAATTTACAGTAGCTATTTCAGTGAAAGAATAGTATGCTATTATTTGAGGAGAGTGCACAATTTTGAACATAAAGTTATTAATAAACAAATTAGGCACATTTGAGCGGTCTTGATACAACAGTTCATTGGATCAGTGTGAAACTTTGCACATACACTCCTGTCATCTAGTGGCCAAAATCTAAATTGCACCTGGACTGGAATAATACATTATGGCCTTTCTCTTTCATTTCAAAGATGATGGTACAAAAATAACAGTTTTTTTTCTTTGTATTATCTTTTACCAGATCTAATGTATTATTCTCCTACATTCCTTTCACATTTCCACAAACTTCTAAGTGTTTCCTTTCAAATGATATCAAGAATATGCATATCTTTCTTCAGGAGCTACAGGCAGTTAGATTTGGGTATGTTATTTTAAGCGAAAATTGAAAAAAAGGGTCAGATTCTTTGTACAACAATGAACATAATGCCAAATCATGCCATTACTACCATGCATGAATCTGCTGGGAGCTAACCAATCAGGTTCAATTAGGGACATGTTTAATTAGAGAATGGATTACATTTTTCAATGATAGTTATAGTTATCATATTTCACATTGGATTTATTACAGTTTTTCAAAATTGTTTGCAGACTAAAATTGGAACTTGAATCAATTCCCTAAACCAAGTCTGCAAAATTGCAAGCACAATTCCTGCTTTACACTTTGTTTTCAATTCTATATCACACTTTTTGTAAAACACTACACACAGTTGTCTACATTAGGCACACCATTCAAAATTCAAATATCTTTAGTCCCTTTGGAAAGCAACACCAATCACAATGCCAAGCTCTATACACCAATTGGCAACACCCACTCCTCACAGGTGTAAATACTAGCTGCTGAATTGTTCACTTAAAAATCAGAGCTTTAGCACTATAAAAGGCCACAGACGAGCTCTCCTGTTTGAGAGGAAAATGTAAGTCAATGGTGAAGCAATAACTAAAAGGTGAAGGAGTGAGAGTAAGAGGAGGATGAGGATGGACAGCTGTCTCAGATGAGATCAGGGCCACATTGGTTGGCCATGTTCAACCATGGATTGAGTATGAGGGAGTCTGGGCAGAGAGTTTAGCCCACCCTGAGCCGCTACACGGTTGCACCTATCATCCGTACATTCAGAAATGAGAACCAGTAAGTTAGTTGCCTGCCATCTACACTATGCTCTATATGTTTGAGTATACTGCAATCCGACATATCAGTAGGCCTATGTTACTCAGTGATTGTTGGCCAAAGTTACAGTAACGTCATTTAATATTGAAAGAAAATGAATGATTATTTTAGCTTACTGTAACCAATCATATCATATTTGTGGATCTTCTGCACAACTGAGAGACGGCCATGCCAGGCCATGGTGGAAGACACCGGCTGTTCACACTAGAACAGGAGACCGCTATTGTGAACATGGTTGTGGCAAACAATGCCATTAGACTTTGAGAAATCCAGAACCACATAATTGCAGACAACACAATATTAAATAACATTCACCAGGTGGGGTTGTCTACATTGGACTGTGTTTTACAGTGTAAACAAATCCGGATGAAACAGGTCTATTGGGTGCCATTTGAGCGAAACTCAGAGAGGGTTAAAGAACAGCGCTATGAATATGTGCAAGTAAGTACTATACTGTGAAATTACTGTCATATCACCATTGTAGACACATTACAGTACTGTAATCCAGTGTACTGTGCCTCACCATATTGACTGCTCTATGTCTGTCACATTGTCTTGTTGTCTGTTTCAGAGAGTCTTGGAGCAGGATGCCGCTGAAATTCAGCACGTTTATATTTACATTGATGAGGCTGGCTTCAACTTAGCCACAAGAAGGGGACGGAACATTATTGGTCACCGTGACATTGTGAATGTCCCTGGACAGCATGGAGGGAATATCACCATGTGCGCAGCCATTAGCCAGTAAGGCGTCATCATGCCAACCTTGGTCCCTACAACACTGCCCTTCTCATCACATTCCTGGACACACTACTTATTTCCCTCATTAAAATGCAAATAAATTTATAACATTTTTGACATGCGTTTTTCTGGATTTCTTTGTTGTTATCCTGTCTCTCACTGTTCAAATAAACCTACTATTAAAATTATAGATTGATCATATCTTTGTCAGTGGGCAAACGTACAAAATCAGCAGGGGATCAAATACTTTTTCCCCTCACTGTATGTGTATCTATGTATATATATATATATACACTGCTCAAAAAAAAGGGAACACTAAAATAACATCCTAGATCTGAATGAATGTAATATTCTTATTAAATACTTCTTTACATAGTTGAATGTGCTGACAACAAAATCACACAAAAATGATCAATGGAAATCAAATGTATCAACCCATGGAGGTCTGGATTTGGAGTCACACTCAAAATTAAGGAGGAAAACCACACTACAGGCTGATCCAACTTTGATGTAATGTCCTTAAAACAAGTCCAAATGAAGGCTCAGTAGTGTGTGTGGCCTCCAAGTGCCTGTGTGACCTCCCTACAACGTCTGAGCATGCTCCTGATGAGGTGGCGGATGGTCTCCTGAGGGATCTCCTCCCAGACCTGGACTAAAGCATCCGCCAAGTCCTGGACAGTCTGTGGTGCAATGTGGCGTTGGTGGATGGAGCGAGACCTGATGTCCCAGATGTTCTCAATTGGATTCAGGTCTGGGGAACGGGCGGTCCATAGCATCAATGCCTTCCTCTTGCAGGAACTGCTGACACACTCCAGCCACATGAGGTCTAGCATTGTCTTGCATTAGGAGGAACCCAGGGCCAACCACACCAGCATATGGTCTCACAATGGGTCTGAGGATCTCATCTCGGTACCTAATGGCAGTCAGGCTACTTGTGGCAAGCACATGGAGGGCTGTGCGGCCCCCCAAATAAATTCCACCGCACACAGTGACTGTCATGCTGGAGGATGTTGCAGGCAGCAGAACGTTCTCCACGGCGTCTCCAGACTCTGTCACGTCTGTCACATGTGCTCAGTGTGAACCTGCTTTAATCTGTTAAGAGCACAGTGTGCCAGTGGCGAATTTGCCAATCTTGGTGTTTTCTGGCAAATGCCCAACGTCCTGCACGGTGTTGGGCTGTAAGCACAACCCCCACCTGTGGATGTCGGGCCCTCATACCACCCTCATGGAGTCTGTTTCTGACCGTTTGAGTAGACACATGCACATTTGTGGCCTGCTGAAGGTCATTTTGCAGGGCACTGGCAGTGCACCTCATGCTCCTCCTTGCACAAAGGCGGGGGTAGCGGTCCTGTTGCTGGGTTGTTGCCCTCCTTCGGCCTCCTCCACGTCTCCTGATGTACTGGCCTGTCTCCTGGTAGCGCATCCATGCTCTGGACACTACGCTGACAGACACAGCAAACATTTTTGCCACAGCTCGCATTGATGTGCCATCCAGGATGAGCTGCACTACCTGAGCCACTTGTGTGGGTTATAGACTCCGTCTCATGCTACCACTAGAGTGAAAGCACTGCCAGCATTCAAAAGTGACCAAAACATCAGCCAGGAAGCATAGGAACTGAGAAGTGGTCTGTGGTCACCACCTGCAGAACCACTCCTTTATTGGGGATGTCTTGCTAATTGCCTATAATTTCCACCTGTTGTCTATTCCATTTGCCAAACAGCATGTGAAATGTATTGTCAATCAGTGTTGCTTCCTAAGTGGACAGTTTGATTTCACATAAGTGTGATTGACTTGGAGTTACATTGTGTTGTTTAACTTTTTCGATATAGGGGGCGCTCTTTTAATTTTTGGTTAAAAAAACATTCCCGTTTTAAACCAGATATTTTGTCACTAAAAGATGCTCGACTATGCATATAATTGACAGCTTTGGAAAGAAAAATCTCTGACATTTCCAAAACTGCAAAGTTTTATCTGTGAGTACCACAGGCGAAACCAAGATGAAATTTCAAACAGGAAATGCCCCAGATTTTGAAGGCGCTGTGTTCCAATGTCTCCTTATATGGCTGTGAATGCGCAAGGAATGAGCCTACCCTTTCTGTCGTTTCCCCAAGGTGTCTGCAGCATTGTGACGTATTTGTATGCATATCATTGGAAGATTGACCATAAGAGACTACATTTAGCAGGTGCTCGCTTGGTGTCCTCCACTGCAATTATTGCGTAATCTCCAGCTGCATGTATTTTTCCATTTGCTTCAGAGGAGAAACCCAATTGCCATCAAATAGATATGTGAAAAACACCTTGAGGATTGATTGTTTGCCATGTTTCTGTCGATATTATGGAGTTTATTAATTTTGAAAAAAGTTTGGCGTTGTAATGACTGAATCTTTGGGTTTTATTCTTAGCCAAACGTGATGAACAAAACGGAGCGATTTCTCCTACAAAAATAATATTTTTGGAAAAACTGAACATTTGCTATCTAATTGAGAGTCTCCTCATTGAAAACATTACATTTACATTTACATTTAAGTCATTTAGCAGACGCTCTTATCCAGAGCAACTTACAAATTAGTGCATTCACCTTATGATATCCAGTGGAACAGCCACTTTACAATAGTGCATCTAAATATTTTAAGGGGGGGGGGTGAGAAGGATTACTTTATCCTATCCTAGGTATTCCTTAAAGAGGTGGGGTTTCAGGTGTCTCCGGAAGGTGGTGATTGACTCCGCTGTCCTGGCGTCGTGAGGGAGTTTGTTCCACCATTGGGGAGCTAGAGCAGCGAACAGTTTTGACTGGGCTGAGCGGGAACTGTACTTCCTCAGTGGTAGGGAGGCGAGCAGGCCAGAGGTGGATGAACGCAGTGCCCTTATTTGGGTGTAGGGCCTGATCAGAGCCTGGAGGTGCTGAGGTGCCGTTCCCCTCACAGTTCCGTAGGCAAGCACCATGGTCTTGTAGCGGATGCGAGCTTCAACTGGAAGCCAGTGGAGAGAGCGGAGGAGCGGGGTGACGTGAGAGAACTTGGGAAGGTTGAACACTAGACGGGCTGCGGCGTTCTGGATGAGTTGTAGGGGTTTAATGGCACAGGCAGGGAGCCCAGCCAACAGCGAGTTGCAGTAATCCAGACGGGAGATGACAAGTGCCTGGATTAGGACCTACGCCGCTTCCTGTGTGAGGCAGGGTCGTACTCTGCGGATGTTGTAGAGCATGAACCTACAGGAACGGGCCACCGCCTTGATGTTAGTTGAGAACGACAGGGTGTTGTCCAGGATCACGCCAAGGTTCTTAGCGCTCTGGGAGGAGGACACAATGGAGTTGTCAACCGTGATGGCGAGATCATGGAACGGGCAGTCCTTCCCCGGGAGGAAGAGCAGCTCCGTCTTGCCGAAGTTCAGCTTGAGGTGATGATCCGTCATCCACACTGATATGTCTGCCAGACATGCAGAGATGCGATTCGCCACCTGGTCATCAGAAGGGGGAAAGGAGAAGATTAATTGTGTGTCATCTGCATAGCAATGATAGGAGAGACCATGTGAGGTTATGACAGAGCCAAGTGACTTGGTGTATAGCGAGAATAGGAGAGGGCCTAGAACAGAGCCCTGGGGGACACCAGTGGTGAGAGCGCGTGGTGAGGAGACAGATTCTCGCCACGCCACCTGGTAGGAGCGACCTGTCAGGTAGGACGCAATCCAAGCGTGGGCCGCGCCGGAGATGCCCAACTCGGAGAAAACATCCGAAGTGCTTCAAAGGTAAATGATTTTATTTGAATGCTTTTCGTGTTTTTGCCTGCTGAATGCTAGGCTTAATGCTATGCTAGCTGTCAATACTCTTACACAAATGCTTGTGTAGCTATGGTTGAAAAGCATATTTTGAAAATCTGAGATGACAGTGTTAACAAAAGGCTAAGCTTGTGAGCCAATATATTTATTTCATTTCATTTGCGATTTTCATGAATAGTTAATGTTGCGTTATGGTAATGAGCTTTAGGCTATGATTACGCTCCCGGATACGGGATTGCTCGACGCAAGAAGTTAAGTGTTCCCTTTATTTTTTTGAGCAGTGTATATAAAATTGATCAAATAAAAATCCTCAGCAATCTACATACTAGACCCCAAAATGACAAAGTAAATATTATTTGCACATTTATTAAGAAAAAACAGAAATTATCAGGATAAAGTTAAGTCCTAGATGCAGACCGTGTCGAATTAACAATGTTTTATTACAGCAGCAGGGGAAAACAGGACCTCAGGCCGGCTCAGGTAAGGCGAGGTTGGTAATCCATAGGCGGGACAAAGGTACAGGACTGCAGGCAGGCTCAGGGGCAGGACAGGTAATGGTCAAAACCAGGTGGATGAGAAAAGAGGAGCTGATAAAAAAAACGCTGGTTGACTAGACAAACAGGGAATAATTGGGAAGATGGGCAACACCTGGAGGGGGTGGAGACAATCCAAAAGACAGGTGAAACAGATCAGGGGGTGACATACCTTATTTACATAAGTATTCAGACCCTTTGCTATGGGACTCAAAATTGAGCTCAGGATCATCCTGCTTCCATTGATCATCCTTGAGATGGAAAGGTGTGTGCTTTCCAAATAATCTCCAATTAAGTTGTAGAAACATCTCAAGGATGGTTAATGGAAACAGGATGCACCTGACCTCAATTTCGATTTCGGTCTGAATACTTTCTGAAGCCACTGTATGTTTATAAACTTACTATTAAAAAGTACCATAATGATGTTCCACATAGTTGTACCTTGATATTTGTACACAAGCTAGTTTCCTCACTTGCTAGCTCTGGTCTAGCTCTCAAACTCATTATGTGCATTATGTGTAATTTCCTTCTCTCATCCTGGGATTTACGTTATTACCGGCATGGCACACAAGGGGGTGCTGAAAATCCCATTGGGCCTCTACTACTAAAATGTTTTATTTTACCTAGCAAGTCAGTTAAGAACAAATTCTTATTTTCAATGATGGCCTAGGAACAGTGGGTTAACTGTCGGGCAGAACGACAGATTTTTACCTTGTCAGCTCGGAGATTCTATCATGCAACCTTCCAGTTACTGGTCCAACACTCTAACCACTAGGCTACCTGCCGAAATACTAACACAATTTGCACAAACTAATACCGAAATCACACGGACTCTGTTATTTGCTTGACAATCACTGGCTAATAAAATTTCATGACCACCACTGCTAAATGCTAACGAGCGAAAGCGAACAAACTAGTCCAGCTCATGAAATTATACTAGCATAGCTAGTAGCTACCGGTTGTCATTTTTTGGTGAGTGTGGACATTTACAAGCGAAAGTGAACTAAAGAAATTGTGCAAATGAACAAAGTTGTGATGTATGCTTTTCTGAAGGAAGAGCAGCATGTATACACCAAGCAAATGGGAGAAGAACGGAGAAGGAAAAAAAATGCTAATAAGAAATAGCAGAGGGAAAAAAGGGCAGCTGTACAGACCTCATCCAAAACGTTTTGACTTCTGGCAGAAAGCCATTATTTCACGTCGTTCGTAATAAGGATGGTCGGTCCAAGGCGCAGCATGAGTATAGTTCCACATCTTTTAATGAATAAGTGAAACTGAAAACAAAATAACAAAACGTTCAAAGACCCATGACTACGTAGTGCTCAAGCACACTACATAAACAGTATCCCATAACCCACAGGTGGAAAAATGCAATTTATTAAGTATGATCTACAATTAGAGACAATGACTGCCTCTAATTGGGAATCATACACAAACAACAACATAGAAAAATAAACCTAGAACCCCACATAGAAATAATAAACTAGACTAAACACCCCTAGTCACACCCTGGCTTTCTATGGTCAGGATGTGACACATTATAAGATATCTGATGTGAATTGCATACAATTTGTGTTTAGAGTTTTGGGAAAATGGACCAAAGATTAAATGTAATCATCTCATGTGCACTGCACAACAGAGATAGAAGGGTTTGGACCAGCTCGCCGTTTACAAACAAATATGTGACTTGCTTAACTGTTCTGGGGAACTGTGGTAAGCTTCGACAGGTGAAAGAACGCAATCTGCTTTATTTCCTAAAGTATTGCACAAGTTGACTGCAGGTTTTATCTTTAACTTCAAAGAAATAGTTTTGATGATATTGAAAAACCATCCTGTGTCTTTCTCCAAATAACCTCCCCAGCCTATTCCCCGAGCTGACAAGGTACAAATCTGTCGTTAACCCACTGTTCCTAGGCCGTCATTGAAAATAAAAATTTGTTCTTATCTGACTTACATAGTTAAATAAAGGTAAAATAATCATATTTAAACAATTCCTTACTCATGATAATTCATTTGTTTATACCCCTCTAAGAGCGTCCCACGCATCTATGCTATAAATTGAAACATTTATCTCTGGTAAAATAGGTATTTAGTTTTGAGCGGTTTTCTGAATTGTGAAGGTGCAACCACTGACACAAAACCATGTTCTGTTTGTTTCTATGGCAGAGGCTGTGGTACAGCTAAGCCTAATCAGACTTGCCTGTGCTCATGGTTCTCACAGGTGAAATAAAACGTATACAAATTACTTTGCTTGTGATGCCTACCCAACAGCCTAAGCACATCGGACATGAAAACAACAATACAGATTATACCTTAATTTCAACAAGGAACACAGACTGAGACCAAGGTCTCTTTTACAGCTGGGCCCTGCGTATACATGTTTACACATACAGTTTAGGTACAATGATAAAAAAACTAAACAAGACAGACAAAACTATCACCGATCACAAGAAATACAACAACATATTACATTTACACACAGGTTATTATACTAACAGCACAATAACTTGCATTACCCGAAACAGTTACAAGCAATACAAAAATAAAAATGCTCCAATAAATATTTAAAATAAGCAAGGGGGACAAGAGTCTCAGGTTTAGTCTGCAGGCTATTCCACAGGCAAGGAGCGTAACAGGAAAAGGCAGCCATACCCAACTCTGTGGAAATCGCATGGGCCTCAAGTGTTATCCTTGCTTGAGACCTGGTTTTAGGAATTATAATTGTAATATTGATGAGTGATGATAAATAAGAAGGTAGCTTATTCAGCAGTGCTTTATAGACAAACACGAGAGCATGTTGTTCTCGTCTCACGGACAGCAAAGTCCAACCCACATTATGATATAAAAGACAGTGGTGAGTTCTGTAGCTAGCACCCGTAATAAACCTAAGTGGGCAATGATAAGTAGCATCCAGGAATTTATGTGTTGATGCTGTAGCATGCATGTAAATAATATCCCCATAATCTATAACAGACATAAAAGTAGCTTTCACAATTTGTCTTCTATTTGTAGAGGACAAGCATGTCCTGTCTCTATAGAGGAAGCCTAGCTTGATTTTTTGGCAGTTTACAAAGTTCATCAATATGCATTTTAAAAGACAGTTTATCATCCAACCATATCCCTAAGTATTTATATGCAGAGACCTGATTAATTCGAGAACTGTGTTTTCTTTGCATTTAAAACAGGTTTCTACTGTATAAATGACCCTTGTAATATCTTAGAATCTGTCTCAATAGTGATAATGCTTGGGCAGCTGTTGAAGCGATAGAGTACATGACAGTGTCATCAGCATATAAATGAATGACACTTTCTTATCTCATCACCGATATTGTTTATGTAGAGAGTGAACAGTAATGGACCAAGTGTAGAACCTTGTGAGACCCCTTTAACCAACTCCAATGGCTCCGACTGGATGCCGTCGACTCTAACAGCCTGACTTCTATCCTTTATATAGTCATGAAACCAACGACAGGCATTCAGTCCCAGTCCTATTGACGACAGCTTACCCAAAAGTATTGCATAGTCTACAGTGTCAAAAGCTTTAAATAAGTCTATCAACAAGGCGGCACAGTACTTTATATTATCTAGGGCATTAGTAACATAATTTACAACATGTACAGTGGCCGTAATAGTACTCTGTTTAGGTCTAAAGCCAGATTGATTACTAGAAAGAATATTGTTAACAGTTAAAAAATATTGTAGTTGTCTAGTCACCAGTGACTCTAGAATTTAGGCCAAACAGGAGAGCTAAGAGATGGGCCAATAATTATCTAATTCACTACCATCACCTCCCTTGAGGAGTGGTAAAACAAAAGCGATTTTCCAAGATTTAGGAATCTTTCCTACGACAAATGTTTGATTCAAAATATGCATCACTACATCAGCAATAATAGGTGCCGCACACTTGAGTAAATATGGATCCAGATTTTCAGCGCCTAATGATTTCTTAGAATCTAGTGCAGATAAGACCTCATCTTCTGTGACTTTTTGAAAATTAAAAACCGACTTACTGTTTTCCACATCAGCTAAAGGCCGAACGGCTTTAACAATAAACCGGTCAGGATCATATTGGCCATTTTTTTCTTTCAAAAAGAAAATCAGCAGAAATAAAATGCTTATTAAAAACATCACAAGTTTCAGTTCGGTCACTGATAATCCCAGATTCCGATGTAATTTGCTTCGACAGGGATGTCAAGGAGTGTCCTCTGAGCTGTACTTATGCTCGCAACTATTCCACAGGTCACGTTTATAAGTGAGTGTTAAAAGAAATCAAGATTAGGGAAAGTTTCAAGGTACACTTGAGAGTTCATCAAGTCACACCAGTGTGCTGCGGCACTTGCTGCTGCATACCGGTTGAAAACCACTGTTCTATGGGATTGCTAAATACGTTTGGTTGGCTTTGTCTAATGTACAAGCAGAGTAGAACATTTAGTCGGATGGAGGATGCAGGTGGATGCTAAAGTTTTAAGTGACATGGCAAAATACTACATAGTGTGACGTGATAAGCTCATGTAATGTCTACTCTAGCCTGCCAGTTTTGTTGGCTTTGTTCCATGTATAAATAGTTTTATATTCCCCATGGCCGTACATAATGTCCATCTAGACATGACAAGGTAATCACAGTAATCCGATGTCAGGTGGTGAAGGCCATCGTATGTTTTATCATTATCTTTGATTACTATGGCTGCAAAAATGTCAGCATGCATATTTCATATTATGGAGATGAAGACACTTAGAAGACATACTAACTGAATCATTCCCACCAGTTCTATGGAGGTCTTCTGTGACACAGCTTCTATTCTACTCCTGTAAAGGCTCTTGCTAAAAATAAACCTTTTTTCATGAGTTTAACCCTCTCCTCACTTCCTTGGATATGAAAGAGACGGTAGCTGAAATTAAATTACAGAACTGTAGGTCCCTGGAGATGTGTATATTTGATAGTAATAAATTAGACCTAACTATTGGACTATTAATTGTGTAGTCTATTAGGCTATACCTTAACAAACCTACAGTGGGGACTGTGAAGAGACACACACAGGCACAGCCAGTGATTGTCAAGCAAATGTGATTTCAGTATTAGTCATGGTAATGGAATGTTAATTAACATTAACACATTTAGCATCTACTGGCTTCCATGGATAGCCTACCATTCACTGTTGCAGACCTTTTGGAACATCTACAAGAAACAAAAACTAATAAATCTATATCATATGGCCTACACCATCACAATAAATCCATTATTTATTTTAGACCGGTCTAAAGAAACATAATATTAAGACAATGTGGTCTGTTAGAGAAGAACAGAATAGTTGTCCTTATGTTAGGCCCTGATCTAGATATGCCAAATGCCTTTGGGCTACACTAGTTCATTCAGCAGACAAGATTTGCTTAGAATTCTCTGGTATTATTTTATTTGGGATTTTATCCCAATAGCTGGAAGGGGGAGACATAGGAATCAATGAGGTAACAAAATGAAACAGGGGCAATACATTCATTTTCGCAATAGGAATTCTGCCAATTAGATCGACTGGGATGTTAGTCCATCTCATGAGCTCTGATTGAATTGATTTGAACATTCTATTGAAGATTTTATCAAAGGTTTTATCTAAGGAAGGAAATATATCCATTCCTAAATGTTTAAAATGAGAAATGATTGGGGAGTTTTGGTTAGAGATTTGGTCTCCCAGCAAGACGGCTTCCTCAGTTGAGAGAATAGGAGTTCTTATATCTATTAAAAAGGACTCAATCTGGCTTGGTGTCATTTACTATCAGAGGTGTATAATAATTCTTTATTCAAACGGGAGAATCATTTTTCTAAGGGTACAGGGCGAGACCCAGATGCAGACACGTGAGGCAGATGGTTAGAGTCTCTGAAATTAATTATAATCCAAGGGGCAGGCAAGAGAATGGTCATGGACAGGCAAAGATCATAAACAAGGTCAGAGTCCAGGAAGTACAGAATGGAAGGCAGGCTCAAGGTCAGGGCAGGCAGAATGGTCAGGCAGGTGTGTTCTGAGTCAAGGCAGGCAAGGGTCAAAACCCGGAAGGATTAGCAAAAGAGCGAAAAAGAAATAGCAGGAGCACGGAAAAACACACTGGTTGACTTGACAAGATGAACTGGCAACAGACAAACAGGGAACACCGGAATAAATACCCAGGGACTAATGAGGAAAACGGGTGACACCTGGAGGTGGGTGGAGACAATCACAAAGACAGGTGAAACAGTTCAGAACGTGACAATTTTCTTGATTAAAGAAAATAGAGAAGTAGATAATAGTACAAAATCCGTTAAGGAAAATGTATTGTGCCTATTTGAGTAGAAAGTGTACTCTTTAACATTTGTATTATGTGCTCGCCAGACATCAATGAGGTCAGAGAGTGTATTGCGTCAGATGGGAATATTGACGAATACGCTGATTCGGTGTGCGAGTTCATTAGAACGTGCGTCGAAGATGTCGTTCCCATAGCAAAGATTAAAACATTCCCTAACCAGAAACCGTGGATTGATGGCAGCATTCGCGTGAAACTGAAAGCGCGAACCACTGCTTTTAATCAGGGCAAGGTGTCTGGCAACATGACTGAATACAAACAGTGCAGCTATTCCCTCCGTAAGGCTATCAAACAAGCTAAGCGTCAGTACAGAGACAAAGTGGAATCTCAATTCAATGGCTCAGACACAAGAGGCATGTGGCAGGGTCTACAGTCAATCACGGACTACAAGATGAAACCCAGCCCAGTCACGGACCAGGATGTCTTGCTCCCAGGCAGACTAAATAACTTTTTTGCCCGCTTTGAGGACAATACAGTGCCACTGACACGGCCTGCAACGGAAACATGCGGTCTCTCCTTCACTGCAGCCGAGGTGAGTAAGACATTTAAACGTGTTAACCCTCGCAAGGCTGCAGGCCCAGACGGCATCCCCAGCCGCGCCCTCCGAGCATGCGCAGACCAGCTGGCCGGTGTGTTTACGGACATATTCAATCAATCCCTATACCAGTCTGCTGTTCCCACATGCTTCAAGAGGGCCACCATTGTTCCTGTTCCCAAGAAAGCTAAGGTAACTGAGCTAAACGACTACCGCCCCGTAGCACTCACTTCCGTCATCATGAAGTGCTTTGAGAGACTAGTCAAGGACCATATCACCTCCACCCTACCTGACACCCTAGACCCACTCCAATTTGCTTACCGCCCAAATAGGTCCACAGACGATGCAATCTCAACCACACTGCACACTGCCCTAACCCACCTGGACAAGAGGAATACCTATGTGAGAATGCTGTTCATCGACTACAGCTCGGCATTCAACACCATAGTACCCTCCAAGCTCGTCATCAAGCTCGAGACCCTGGGTCTCGACCCCGCCCTGTGCAACTGGGTACTGGACTTCCTGACGGGCCGCCCCCAGGTGGTCAGGGTAGGCAACAACATCTCCTCCCCGCTGATCCTCAACACGGGGGCCCCACAAGGGTGCGTTCTGAGCCCTCTCCTGTACTCCCTGTTCACCCACGACTGCGTGGCCACGCACGCCTCCAACTCAATCATCAAGTTTGCGGACGACACAACAGTGGTAGGCTTGATTACCAACAACGACGAGACGGCCTACAGGGAGGAGGTGAGGGCCCTTGGAGTGTGGTGTCAGGAAAATAACCTCACACTCAACGTCAACAAAACTAAGGAGATGATTGTGGACTTCAGGAAACAGCAGAGGGAACACCCCCTATCCACATCGATGGAACAGTAGTGGAGAGGGTAGCTAGTTTTAAGTTCCTCGGCATACACATCACAGACAAACTGAATTGGTCCACTCACACTGACAGCGTCGTGAAGAAGGCGCAGCAGCGCCTATTCAACCTCAGGAGGCTGAAGAAATTCGGCTTGTCACCAAAAGCACTCACAAACTTCTACAGATGCACAATCGAGAGCATCCTGGCGGGCTGTATCACCGCCTGGTACGGCAACTGCTCCGCCCTCAACCGTAAGGCTCTCCAGAGGGTAGTGAGGACTGCACAATGCATCACCGGGGGCAAACTACCTGCCCTCCAGGACACCTACACCACCCGTTGTTACAGGAAGGCCATAAAGATCATCAAGGACATCAACCACCCGAACCACTGCCTGTTCACCCCGCTATCATCCAGAAGGCGAGGTCAGTACAGGTGCATCAAAGCTGGGACCGAGAGACTGAAAAACAGCTTCTATCTCAAGGCCATCAGACTGTTAAATAGCCACCACTAACATTGAGTGGCTGCTGCCAACACACTGTCATTGACACTGACCCAACTCCAGCCATTTTAATAATGGGAATTGATGGGAAATGATGTAAATATATCACTAGCCACTTTAAACAATGCTACCTTATATAATGTTACTTACCCTACATTATTCATCTCATATGCATATGTATATACTGTACTCTACAACATCGACTGCATCCTTATGTAACACATGTATCACTAGCCACTTTAACTATGCCACTTTGTTTACTTTGTCTACACACTCATCTCATATGTATATACTGTACTCGATACCATCTACTGTATGCTGCTCTGTACCATCACTCATTCATATATCCTTATGTACATGTTCCTTATCCCCTTACACTGTGTATAAGACAGTAGTTTTGGAATTGTTAGTTAGATTACTTGTTGGTTATCACTGCATTGTCGGAACTAGAAGCACAAGCATTTCGCTACACTCGCATTAACATCTGCTAACCATGTGTATGTGACAAATACAATTTGATTTGATTTGATTTGATTTATGTTGGAAAGCCCTGGTTGCGTGTGTATTGTAGTTGGTCTTGTTGGATTTGTCCCGCATGACTGTGCATTCTTTTGGTGCAGGTGTGTTTCTTGGAGCATTGCTATATCAATATGGGTTCTTGATAGAATTTCAAGACAGGACTATTAAGAACAAATTATTATTTACAATGACGGCCTACCTGGGAACAGTGGGTTCAAATGCCTTGTTCAGGGGCAGAAGGACATTTTTTTTTAAATCTTGTCTGCTTGGGGATACAATCCAGCAACCTTTTGGTTACTGGCCAAACGCTCTAAACACTAAGCTACCTGTCACCCCATGTAGATAGAGTTATTAAATTGACTATGCATAGATGATAACAGAGAATAGCAGCGACGTAAAAGAGGTGGGGGGGGCAATGCAAATAGTCTGGGTAGCCATTTGATTAGATGTTCAGGAGTCTTATGGTCTCGGGGTAGAAGCTGTTGAGAAGCCTCTTGGACCTAGACTTGGCACTCCGGTACAGCTTGACGTGCGGTAGAAGAGAGAACAGTCACTTACTAGGGTGGCTAAAGTCTTTGACAATTTTTAGGGCCTTCCTCTGACACCGGCTGGTATGGAGGTCCTGGATGGCAGGAAGCTTGGCCCAGTGAAATACTGGGCCGTACACACTACCCTCTGTAAGGCCAAGCAGTTGCCATACTAAGCAGTGATGCAACCAGTCAGGATGCTCTCGATGGTGCAGCTGTAGAACTTTTTGAGGATCTGACGACCCATGCCAATTCTTTTCAGTCGCCCTCTTCACAACTGCCCGTCAGGAAGTCCAGGATCCAGTTGCAGAGGGAGGTGTTTAGTCCCAGGGTCCTTACCTTATTGATGATCTTTCAAGGAAATATGGTATTGAACACTCAGCTGTAGTCAATGAATAGTATTCTCACATAGGTGATCCTTTTGTTCAGATGGGAAAAGGCAGTATGGAGTGCATTAGAGATTGCATCATCTGTGCATCTGATAGGGCAGTATGCAAATAGTCCGGAGAATACACACACGAAAACCACCATACAACAGAGTAACAAAAACAATCCCGCACAAAACAAGGGCGGGACAACCTACTATATATAAGGACACTAATTAAACTAAAATACACATAAGTGAAACTAATAAGACAAAACCAACAGACAAACGAAAAAGGGATCGGTAGAGGCTAGTAGGACGGTGACGACGACCGCCGAGCACCGCCCGAACAGGCAGGGGAGCCAACTTCTGCGGAAGTCGTGACAAAGACACTTGACAGTTGATCAGCGCATGCTCACAGTACACATCCTGGTAATCCGTCTGGCCCTGCGGCCTTGTGAATGTCGACCTGTTTAAAGGTCTTACTCACATCGGCCGCTGAGAGCGTGATCACACAGGCTTCCGGAACAGCTGGTGCTCTCATGCATGTTTCAGTGTTATTTGCCTCGAAGAGAGCATAGAAGTAGTTTAGCTCGTCTGGTAGGCTTGTGTCACTGGGCAGCTCTCGGCTGGGCTTCCCTTTGTAGTCTGTAATGGTTAGCAAGCTCTGCCACATCCAACAAGCGTCAGAGATGGTGTGTTACGATTTTATCTTAGTCCTGTATTGATGCTTTGCCTGTTTGATTGTGGGGTCATTGTGGGGCGAACGTCATCAATGCACGTATTGATGAAGCCAATGACTGATGTGATGTACTCCTCAATGCCATCGGAGGAATTCTGGAAAGTATTCAGGTCTGTGCTAGAAAACAGTCCTGTAGCTTAGCATCTGCTTTATCTGACCACTTTTTTATTGATCGAGTCACTGGTGCTTCCTGCTTTAGTTTTTGCTTGTAAGCAGCAATCGAGATGATTGAATTATGGTCAGATTTGCAAAATGGAGGGCGAGGGAGAGCTTTGTATGTGTCTCTTTGTGTGGAGTAAAGGTGGTCCATGCTGATATTTTTTTTTCCCTGTTTGCTTATGGCGGAATATAGCTCATTGAGGCCGGTCTTAGTGCCAGCATCAGTCTGTTGTGGTATGTAGACAACTACGAAAAAATACTGATAAACTCTCTAGGTAGATAGTGTGGTCCACAGCTTATCATGAGACACTCTACCTCAGGCAAGCAAAACCTCGAGACTTCCTGAGATATCATGCACCAGCTGTCATTTACTAATATACATAGTTTGCCGCCCCTTGTTTTACCAGACGCCGCTTTTCAACCCTGCTGATACAGTGTATAACCAGCCAGCTGTATTTTGATAATGTCATCATTCAGCCACGACTCCGTGAAGCATAAGATATTCAAGTTTTGAATATAGTAGTTTAATCTTCCTCGTAGGTCATATTCATATTCATGAAATCACAAGTGCAATATTGCAAAACACAGTTTAGCCTTTTGTTAATCCACCTGTCATCTCAGATTTTGAAATTATGCTTTACAGCGAAAGTAATCCAAGCGTTTGTGTAAATTTATCGATCGCATGACAAAACAAAACACTTAGCATCAGGTAGCTTGGTCATGAAAATCAGAAAAGCAATCAAATTAATTGTTTACCTTTGATGATCTTCGGATATTTTCACTCACGAGACTCCCAGTTACACAACAAATGTTCCTTTTGTTCCATAACGATTATGTTTATATCCAAAATACCTCCGTTTGTTTGGCAAATTTTGTTCAGAAATCCACAGGAAAGAGCGGTCACGACAATGCAGACAAATTCCAAATAATATCCATAATGTCCACAGAATCTTGTCAAACATTTTTTATAATCAATCCTCAGGTTGTTTTTAGATGTATAATCGATAATATATCAACCGCAAATGTCTTTTACAGTAGGAGAGGGAAAAGCAATACCTATCCAAAGTCTGTTCCGCGAGCAAAACTCACGTGACCACTTGACGCGATGTTATCGTTCTGGCTAATTTTTCAAAATAAAAACCTGAAACTATGTCTGAAGACTGTTGACACCTTGAGGAAGCGATAGGAAAATGAATCTGGTTGATATCCCTTTAAATGGAGCAATGGGAGGCTATGGAACATGGAGTTTTCAAAATAGAAGCCACTTCCTGGTTTGATTTTTCTCAGGGTTTCACCTGCAATATCTGTTCTGTTATATTCACAGACAATATTTTGACAGTTTAGACTTTAGAGTATTTTCAATCCTAATCTGTCAATTATATGCATATTCTAGAATCTGGTCATGAGAAATAGGCTGTTTACTATGGGAACGTTATTTTTCCAATCATAAAAATAGTGCCCCGTAGCTTCAAGAGGTTAACTAATTACTTGACTTCTGAAGGTAATTGGTTGCACCAGATCATATTTATTGGCTCCATAGCAAAGAGAGTGAATAGGGATGCAATTTTTATTTGAATCTTTTTTTTACAATTATTTTCATTCCCTTCACCAAATTGGACTATTTTGTGTATGTCCATTACATGAAATCCAAATAAAAATCAACTACAGGTTGTAATGCAGGAAAGTAGGAAAATGCCAAAGGGGATGAATTAATTAGCAAGGTACTGTATAATCAATATGTTTGCCCCGTCAGTAAAATTATTAAAAAGAATGGGAGGGACAGAGGCAGATTAGGGTGCGAATAATTTTGGACTGGAGCCTGGCCTGTAGGCCTTACATCATGTTGAACTGCCATCTAAGACACAGCCTTGCCTGGCATTAACTTTTGTGTGGGTGGGGAGGGGGGTGTATGATGGGGTTTTATTTTGTGTAAGCAGCAGCACTCTTTAATTGTCCGAGTCAAATCTTGCCTCGTGAAAAATAAAGAATATCATGTCATATCAAATTAATTTCCCCCTGGCAGTCAAGATAAATAACCTTTTCTAAATTGATGTCTTTGGCCTAACAAAACAACTTTCACACATTCTATTATACTGCAATTTTTACCGCCTCCTTAGTTTTCTACATTTTTATTTTTTTATTTTTTTTATTTCACCTTTATTTAACCAGGTAGGCTAGTTGAGAACAAGTTCTCATTTGCAACTGCGACCTGGCCAAGATAAAGCATAGCAGTGTGAACAGACAACACAGAGTTACACATGGAGTAAACAATTAACAAGTCAATAACACAGTAGAAAAAAAGGGGAGTCTATATACATTGTGTGCAAAAGGCATGAGGAGGTAGGCGAATAATTACAATTTTGCAGATTAACACTGGAGTGATAAATGATCAGATGGTCATGTACAGGTAGAGATATTGGTGTGCAAAAGAGCAGAAAAGTAAATAAATATAAACAGTATGGGGATGAGGTAGGTAAAATTGGGTGGGCTATTTACCGATAGACTATGTACAGCTGCAGCAATCGGTTAGCTGCTCAGATAGCAGATGTTTGAAGTTGGTGAGGGAGATAAAAGTCTCCAACTTCAGCGAATTTTGCAATTCGTTCCAGTCACAGGCAGCAGAGAACTGGAACGAAAGGCAGCCAAATGAGGTGTTGGCTTTAGGGATGATCAGTGAGATACACCTGCTGGAGCGCGTGCTACGGGTGGGTGTTGCCATCGTGACCAGTGAACTGAGATAAGGCGGAGCTTTACCTAGCATGGACTTGTAGATGACCTGGAGCCAGTGGGTCTGGCGACGAATATGTAGCGAGGGCCAGCCGACTAGAGCATACAGGTCGCAGTGGTGGGTGGTATAAGGTGCTTTAGTAACAGAACTCAGTTTGCTGAGTAGAGTGTTGGAAGCTATTTTGTAGATGACATCGCCAAAGTCGAGGATCGGTAGGATAGTCAGTTTTACTAGGATGAGATTGGCGGCGTGAGTGAAGGAGGCTTTGTTGCGGAATAGAAAGCCGGTTCTAGATTTGATTTTAGATTGGAGATGTTTGATATGAGTCTGGAAGGAGAGTTTACAGTCTAGCCAGACACCTAGGTACTTATAGATGTACACATATTCTAGGTCGGAGCCATCCAGGGTGGTGATGCTAGTCGGGCGTGCGAGTGCAGGCAGCGAACGGTTGAAAAGCATGCATTTTACATTAGTTTTTGTATGATTATGATGGTGTTCTACAAAGGTCCTCGGTAAATGCGGAAGACATTTCAGTTGAATACATTCAGTTGGAGAACTGACTATGTATCCCCCTTTCCTTTCCTTTCCCGTTCCCTCTATTGTGACCTTCATAAAAAGGTAATGTGCAATAAACGGCATTCAAGTTAACATTTTCTACATACAGTACCAAGAAAAAAGACAAATTTAGCATGATTGGCATGCTGCTAAGGACAATGTGTGCTTTTACTGGGCTACAGAGTGGAGCAGCGGAGCAGCGGTCTAAAGCACTGCATCTCAGTGCTAGATGTGCCATTACAGACCGTGGTTTGATTCCAGGTTGAATCACAACTGGCCGTGATTGGGAGTCCCATAGGGCGGCTCACAATTGGCCCAGTGTTTGGCCGGGGTAGGCCGTCATTGTAAATAAGAATTTCCTCTTAACTAACTTGCCTAGTGAAATAAAAAATAAATAAATACTGTAAGACTGCATAAAAAGGTGGGAAAGACTGTATCCCTCTGTGCCACAGACCTGACTATTTTCACATTATTACTGGTCACATTTCTGTATTATGAAACAAATCCTAACTTGTATTAATGGAGACAACATGCTGGATGGCTTGGATGGCCTGGGCCTCTTCTGGGTCTCTGTGATTTAAGTGTGCCTGCCTGTCATGGTTGATTCCCACTCCTAAAACCCACTGACACAGGGGACATTCAGTAGATCTTTTTGGCCTTTCAGATCTGCATAAGCCAACAAGGCCGGGGAGAAAAGAACCACAAATACAAGACAATGTCTTCATGTTGCATAGCAATACATTCTCAGAGTCTAATTCAATGGCTATGGGTACCTCTCTGTTGCCAGGTGTTTAGAGGAAAAATATAATTGTTGATAAATATCAGATAAAATTAACAGATAGCTACAGTATCTATAGCTGAAGAGTCATGTACTGTACACCATGCGCAATACAATTCTGTATTGTCTGTATTCTTGATTCCTTGCAGGATCAATTACAACTTTGAAAAATGGGATTTAAACTCGTTAAAAACTGTCAGGTGTGTTGGTCACATATTTCCCTTTCCACTCCATCGTAGTGAGTGGGGCTTAGCATAAAGGACCTGTCTGGAGACCTTATCTTGCTGTGGAGCATAAAGTGCTGTGCAGCCTGTGCTGTTGTCTCTATTGACAGGATGATGGAGGGGAAGCCTGCCTTTCCAGATAAACAGTTCCTCTGTTCTCAGGACAGCTTAGCAGGCCTCCTGTTTGCTGCCAGCTCTGGAGAAACTGCTCCTACTGCTGTTAGCAACCTCCCATGTATGTGGAGACAAGCTAGTTTAACTGAATCTGGGAGGGGGAATATACTGGAAAGTAAATAGAATAAAATAGAGAAAGAGACAAGAAGAGAAGAGAGGAGGGGGGCACAGACTGGCGAGTACGGATGGATGGGGACAAATTTGGGGATGACGAAGTGGACAGATGCTGTTGCAAATATAATTTGATACCAGGGAAGGGAAGAGGAGGGAAATATATTGGAGACGGAGGACAGAGACTGAGAGGAGGATGGGGGAGAGATACTGGGGGAAAGATGGAAGGGAACAGAGACACTGAGGTGGCCATCTCATGACGGACAATTTACTCCCAGAAATGTCCCATTCTTGGAACTCCAGGGGGAAGTCTGTCATGTGAAATGTTTGACTGCAATATCACATCCAGTTAACAGGAGAATTAATACTGGAGTCCTTTTCAACTTCTATCATAAGACTCCTTTCAAAATACTTTTCTTCTCAATCAATATAATATCTGCCAATGGACAAAACATACAAAAGTCCTATACAGGTAATAGGCTTTCCTTATTTGATACGATGCATTTTATTGAATTATATTTCAGAGAAGTGAAAAGTGGACCTTGTTTATGTGGTAGGAGTAAGATCCTCTGAACAAACCTCTGGGCTATACCACACCTCATAAACAGACAAAAGTCAAGTAACCAGATAAGCTACAATGTAATGTATATTTCAGCCAATACAAAAACAACCTCGGAAATGAATAACAAATCACATCAAATCAAATTTATTGGTCATGTACACATGGCTAGCAGATGTTGTTGAAAGTGTAGTGAAATGCTTGTGCTTCTAGTTACGGCAGTGTAGCAATATCTAACAAGTCATATCTAACAATTACACAACAAATTCTTAATGAACAAAAATCTATGGAATAAGATAATCTCCTTTGTTTTGTCGATGTTGAGTGAAAGGTTATTTTCCTGACACCACACTCCGAGAACCCTCACCTCCTGTCATGTGTCAGTTGTGCAGAGGTGAGGACGGAGTCAGGCGCAGGACACAGAACGGAGTAAAACAACGTACTTTACTCTGAAAAATAAATCAGCCTAAATAAATTCACGCAGGGAATAACAAACAAAAGAATAACACATGACCAGGAACACTCACGCACAAAACATAATGAGAACCAGGGGGGTTAAATAGGGAAATAATTATAATGTAATGGGAACCAGATGTGTACAATCAAGACATAACAAATGGAAAAAGAAACGTGGATCGGAAGCCGGTGACGAAGACCGCCGAACGCCACCTGAACAAGGAGAGGCACCAACTTCGGCGGACATCGTGACAGCACAACCCCCCCACCCCCCCGGTCTCCTCACTGCAGTGGCAGTCCACGCCTGATAGCCCGTAGCAGGCATACATGGGCAGCGTCCCAGGTTTCCTCTGAGCGTCGTTCATCCACCGCTGGTGCCTCAATCTGACTCTGATGCCACCGGCTAATAACCTAGTACACACTGAAATGGAGACAGGTTAGTGGAGGAGTGGCGGAGGGAGTTTTAGGCCATCTCTTCCCAGGGGATGAAAGCCGGCCACTCCCCCGGCCGGTCCTGGCAATAAGACCACAGAAAACTACCCAAAACCTGGTTAACAGTAATGAGCAGCTTGGATGAATAAGGTGCCCAGAGTAAACTGCCTGCTACTCTGGCCCAGAAGCTAAGATATGCATATCATTCATATATTTAGATAGAAATCACTCTGAAGTTTCTAAAACTGTTTGAATGATGTCTGTGAGTTTAACATAACTCATATGGCAAGCAGAAACCTGAGAAAAAAGTCCAACCAGGAAGTGGGAAATCTGAGGTTTGTAGGTCTTTGCCTATCCAATATACAGTGGTCCGATTGCACTTCCTAAGGCTTCCACTAGATGTCAACCGTCTTTGGAACCTTGTTTCGGACTTTTACTGTGAAGGGGGAGAGAATAAGAGCTGTTTGAGTCAGGTGTCTGGCAGAAAGCTATGAGCTCAGTCTCACGCGCGCCAGTGAGAGTTAGCTGCGTTCCTTTTCCTTTCAAAAGGCAAAGTAATTGTCCGGTTGGAATATTATTGAAGATTTATGATAAAAACATCCTAAAGATTGATTCTATACATTGTTTGACATGTTTCTACGAACTGTAATGGAACTACCATCTGAACTAAGTGCCTGACCCTTGTGAATTTGGATTTGTGAACTAAACGCAAACATAACACTTCATCGAACAAAACAAACATTTATTGTGGAACTGGGATTCCTGGGAGTGCATTCTCATGAAGATCATCAAAGGTAAGTAAATATTTACAATGCTATTTCTGACTTCTGTTGACTCCACAACATGGCAGGTATCTGTATGGCATGTTTTGGTATCTGAGCCCTGTATTCAGATTATTGCATGCTGTGCTTTTTCCGTAAAGCTTTTTTGAAATCTGACACAGCGGTTGCATTAATTCTCTCCACCTGCCCGTTACTCTCGGGGTGAAGCCCTGAGGTCAGGCTGACCGAGACCCCCAGACGTTCCATGAACGCCCTCCAGACCCTTGATGTGAATTGGGGACCCCGATCAGACACTACACACCGAGCACGGGGAAACATACACCCTCACGTCCTTAGCTAAAGAGGCCACGAGTACTTCCCACTAAGAGAGTGCACTGTCCGACGTATGAGCCCAACAGATCAATTGATCACGAACATCAGACGGAATGTACTTACATCCAACTAGACACTGGGTTGGAGTGGGCCCCGCACGTATTGCCCGCTCGATGTCCGTGTCAACCTCCCATTGTCATGCAGGTGAAAGAGGACCCAAAAGCGACTTGGCGAAAACAGAGTCTTTAATCCAGTAAAGTAAATACAATCAAAAAACACAACTTTCACTCGAAATGACGAGGACAAACTGGAGACTCGATCTTGAACAGCAGGTGAACAGCAGGTTGCCTCGGGAAGGCACTTGAACCAAACAGACTCAGACACCTGCTCACCACGCAGCATCTGAGGAAAACACGACACGACAGGGCGATACACAAACACAGCACGGTGAATTCTAGACAAGGAACCGACAGGGCAGAAACGAATAACAAGGAGAGAAATAGGGACTCTAATCAGGGAAAAGGATCGGGAACAGGTGTGGGAAGACTAAATGATTGATTAGGGGAATAGGAACAGCTGGGAGCAGGAACGGAACGATAGAGAGAAGAGAGAGCGGGAGAGTGAGAGAGGGAGGGGGAGAGAGAGGGATAGAAAGAGGGAAAGAACCTAATAAGACCAGCAGAGGGAAACGAATAGAAGGAGAAGAACAGGGACAAGGCATGATAATCAATGACAAAACATGACAGTACCCCCCACTCACCGAGCGCCTCCTGGCGCACTCGAGGAGAAATCCTGGCGGCAACGGAGGAAATCATCAATGAGTGAACGGTCCAGCACGTCCCGAGACGGAACCCAACTCCTCTCCTCAGGACCGTAACCCTCCCAATCCACTAAGTATTGGTGACCCCGTCCCCGAGAACGCATGTCCATGATCTTATGTACCTTGTAAATAGGTGCGCTCTCGACAAGGACGGGAGGGGGGGAGGGAAGACGAACGGGAGTGCGAAGAAAGGGCTTGACACAGGAGACATGGAAGACAGGATGGACGCGACAAAGATGTCGCGGAAGAAGCAGTCGCACAGCGACAGGATTGACGACCTGGGAGACACGGAACGGACCAATGAACCGCGGAGTCAACTTACGAGAAGCTGTCGTAAGAGGAAGGTTGCGAGTGGAAAGCCACACTCTCTGGCCGCAACAATACCTTGGACTCTTAATCCTGCGTTTATTGGCGGCTCTCACAGTCTGTGCCCTGTAACGGCAAAGTGCAGACCTCACCCTCCTCCAGGCGCTCACAACGTTGGACAAACGCTTGAGCGGAGGGAACGCTGGACTCGGCAAGCTGGGATGAGAACAGAGGAGGCTGGTAACCCAGACTACTCTGAAACGGAGATAACCCGGTAGCAGACGAAGGAAGCGAATTGTGAGCGTATTCTGCCCAGGGGAGCTGTTCTGCCCAAGACGCAGGGTTTCTGAAAGAAAGGCTGCGTAGTATGCGACCAATCGTCTGATTGGCCCTCTCTGCTTGACCGTTAGACTGGGGATGAAACCCGGAAGAGAGACTGACGGACGCACCAATCAAACGACAGAACTCCCTCCAAAACTGTGACGTGAATTGCGGGCCTCTGTCTGAAACGGCGTCTAACGGGAGGCCATGAATTCTGAATACATTCTCGATAATGATTTGTGCCGTCTCCTTAGCGGAAGGAAGTTTAGCGAGGGGAATGAAATGTGCCGCCTTAGAGAACCTATCGACAACCGTAAGAATCACAGTCTTCCCCGCAGACAAAGGCAGACCGGTAATGAAGTCTAGGGCGATGTGAGACCATGGTCGAGAAGGAATGGGGAGCGGTCTGAGACGACCGGCAGGAGGAGAGTTACCCGACTTAGTCTGCGCGCAGTCCGAACAAGCAGCCACGAAACGGCGCGTGTCACGCTCCTGAGTCGGCCACCAAAAGCGCTGGCGAATAGACGCAAGAGTGCCTCGAACACCGGGATGACCAGCTAACTTGGCAGAGTGAGCCCACTGAAGAACAGCCAGACGAGTGGAAACAGGAACGAAAAGGAGGTTACTAGGACAAGCGCGCGGCGACGCAGTGTGCGTGAGTGCTTGCTTAACCTGTCTTTCAATTCCCCAGACTGTTAACCCGACAACACGCCCATAAGGAAGAATCCCCTCGGGATCAGTAGAAGCCACAGAAGAACTAAACAGACGGGATAAGGCATCAGGCTTGGTGTTCTTGCAACCCGGACGGTAAGAAATCACAAACTCGAAACGAGCGAAAAACAACGCCCAACGAGCTTGACGGGCATTAAGTCGTTTGGCAGAACGGATGTACTCAAGGTTCTTATGGTCTGTCCAAACGACAAAAGGAACGGTCGCCCCCTCCAACCACTGTCGCCATTCGCCTAGGGCTAAGCGGATGGCGAGCAGTTCACGGTTACCCACATCATAGTTGCGCTCAGATGGCGACAGGCGATGAGAAAAATAAGCGCAAGGATGAACCTTATCGTCAGACTGGAAGCGCTGGGATAGAATGGCTCCCACGCCTACCTCTGAAGCGTCAACCTCGACAATGAATTGTCTAGTGACGTCAGGAGTAACGAGGATAGGAGCGGACGTAAAACGTTCTTTTAGAAGATCAAAAGCTCCCTGGGCGGAACCGGACCACTTAAAACACGTCTTGACAGAAGTAAGAGCTGTGAGAGGGGCAGCAACTTGACCGAAATTACGAATGAAACGCCGATAGAAATTAGCGAAACCTAAAAAGCGCTGCAACTCGACACGTGACCTTGGAACGGGCCAATCACTGACAGCTTGGACCTTAGCGGAATCCATCTGAATGCCTTCAGCGGAAATAACGGAACCGAGAAAAGTAACGGAGGAGACATGAAAAGAGCACTTCTCAGCCTTTACGTAGAGACAATTCTCTAAAAGGCGCTGTAGAACACGTTGAACGTGCTGAACATGAATCTCGAGTGACGGAGAAAAAATCAGGATATCGTCAAGATAGACAAAAACAAAGATGTTCAGCATGTCTCTCAGAACATCATTAACTAATGCCTGAAAAACAGCTGGCGCATTGGCGAGACCAAACGGCAGAACCCGGTACTCAAAATGCCCTAACGGAGTGTTAAACGCCGTTTTCCACTCGTCCCCCTCTCTGATGCGCACGAGATGGTAAGCGTTACGAAGGTCCAACTTAGTAAAGCACCTGGCTCCCTGCAGAATCTCGAAGGCTGATGACATAAGGGGAAGCGGATAACGATTCTTAACCGTTATGTCATTCAGCCCTCGATAATCCACGCAGGGGCGCAGAGTACCGTCCTTCTTCTTAACAAAAAGAACCCCGCCCCGGCCGGAGAGGAAGAAGGCACTATGGTACCGGCGTCAAGAGACACAGACAAATAATCCTCGAGAGCCTTACGTTCGGGAGCCGACAGAGAGTATAGTCTACCCCGAGGAGGAGTGGTCCCCGGAAGGAGATCAATACTACAATCATACGACCGGTGAGGAGGAAGGGAGTTGGCTCGGGACCGACTGAAGACCGTGCGCAGATCATGATATTCCTCCGGCACTCCTGTCAAATCGCCAGGTTCCTCCTGAGAAGTAGGGACAGAAGAAACGGAGGGATGGCAGACATTAAACACTTCACATGACAAGAAACGTTCCAGGATAGGATAGAATTACTAGACCAATTAATAGAAGGATTATGACATACTAGCCAGGGATGACCCAAAACAACAGGTGTAAACGGTGATAGTCTCACTGTGGTTACAGATACTGTGAGGGTTAAAGGTAGTGTCTCAAATCTGATACTGGGAAGATGACTACCAATCTAAGGCGAAGGGCTTCTCTATCTCTGAAAGACTGTCATGTTTCCGAACCCATGCTAGCCAGGAATGCACCCAAAACAACAGGTGTAAACGGTGAACGAAAAATCAAAAAAGAAATAGTCTCACTGTGGTTACCAGATACTGTGAGGGTTAAAGGTAGTGTCTCAAATCTGATACTGGGAAGATGACTACCATCTAAGGCAACATGGGCGTAGGCTTCTCTAACTCTCTGAAAGGAATGTCATGTTTCCGAACCCATGCTTCGTCCATGAAACAACCCTCAGCCCCAGAGTCTATCAAGGCACTACATGTAGCACCCAACCGGTCCAGCGTAGATGGACCGACAAAGTAGTACAGGATTTTGATGGAGAGACTTGAGTAGTTGCGCTCACCTGTAGCCCTCCGCTTACAGATGAGCTCTGGCTTTTACTGGACATGAATTAACAAAATGTCCAGCAACTCCATAATAGAGGCACAGGCGGTTGGTGATCCTCCGTTCCCTCTCCTTAGTCGAGATGCGAATCCCTCCCAGCTGCATGGGCTCAGTCTCTGAGCCAGAGGAGGGAGATGGTTGCGATGCGGAGCAGGGAAACACCGTTGATGCGAGCTCTCTTCCACGAGCCCGGTGACGAAGATCTACCCGTCGTTCTATGCGGATGGCGAGAGCAATCAAAGAGTCCACATCTGAAGGAACCTCCCGGGAGAGAATCTCATCCTTAACCACTGCGTGGAGTCCCTCCAGAAAACGAGCGAGCAGCGCCGGCTCGTTCCACTCACTAGAGGCAGCAAGAGTGCGAAACTCAATAGAATAATCCGTTATGGACCGTTCACCTTGGCATAGGGAAGCCAGGGCCCTAGAAGCCTCCCTACCAAAAACTGAACGGTCAAAAACCCGAATCATCTCCTCTTTAAAGTTCTGGTACTTGTTAGAGCAATCAGCCCTTGCCTCCCAGATAGCTGTGCCCCATTCTCGAGCCCGGCCAGTAAGGAGTGAAATGACGTAAGCAACCCGAGCTCTCTCTCTAGAGTATGTGTTGGGTTGGAGAGAGAACACAATCTCACACTGCGTGAGAAAGGAGCGGCACTCAGTGGGCTGCCCGGAGTAGCAAGGTGGGTTATTAACCCTAGGTTCTGGAGGCTCGGCAGGCCAGGAAGTAACAGGTGGCACGAGACGAAGACTCTGGAACTGTCCAGAGAGGTCGGAAACCTGAGCGGCCAGGTTCTCCACGGCATGGCGAGCAGCAGACAATTCCTGCTCGTGTCTGCCGAGCATGGCTCCTTGGATCTCGACGGCAGTGTAACGAGCGTCTGAAGTCGCTGGGTCCATTCCTTGGTCGGTTCCTTCTGTCATGCAGGTGAAAGAGGACCCAAAAGCGACTTGGCGAAAACAGAGTCTTTAATCCAGTAAAGTAAATACAATCAAAAAACACAACTTTCACTCGAAATGACGAGGACAAACTGGAGACTCGATCTTGAACAGCAGGTGAACAGCAGGTTGCCTCGGGAAGGCACTTGAACCAAACAGACTCAGACACCTGCTCACCACGCAGCATCTGAGGAAAACACGACACGACAGGGCGATACACAAACACAGCACGGTGAATTCTAGACAAGGAACCGACAGGGCAGAAACGAATAACAAGGAGAGAAATAGGGACTCTAATCAGGGAAAAGGATCGGGAACAGGTGTGGGAAGACTAAATGATTGATTAGGGGAATAGGAACAGCTGGGAGCAGGAACGGAACGATAGAGAGAAGAGAGAGCGGGAGAGTGAGAGAGGGAGGGGGAGAGAGAGGGATAGAAAGAGGGAAAGAACCTAATAAGACCAGCAGAGGGAAACGAATAGAAGGAGAAGAACAGGGACAAGGCATGATAATCAATGACAAAACATGACACCCATACCACCGGTGCCACCAGGCAAGAAGCCGGAGGTATGGGAATGGGATCCGTGGACTGCCCCTCTGTGTCATACATCTGAGACAGTGCGTCTGCCTTAGTATTCTGGGAACCTGGTCTGTAGGATAGAGTAAACACATAATGTTTGAAAAACATGGCCCACCTTGCCTGGTGAGGATTCATTCTCCTCGCCGCCCAGATGTACTCCAGATTGCGGTGGTCAGTCCAAATGAGGAAAGGGTGTTTAGCCCCCTCAAGCCAATTCCTCCACGCTTTCAGAGCCCCGACAACAGCCAACAGCTCCCGGTCCCCCACATCATAGTTTCGCTCCACAGGGCTGAGCTTCTTCGAAAAGAACGCACAGGGGCGGGGTTTTGGTGACAGCACAGCTCCTATCCCAGCCTCGGAAGAGTCCACCTCTACTATGAATGCTAAGGAGGGATCAGGATGAGCCAACACAGGAACTGAGGTAAACAGAGCCTTCAGGGAACCAAATGCCCTGTCCGCCTGAGCTGACCACTGCAGTCGCACCGGTCCCCCCTTCAGCAAAGAGGTAATGGGAGCCACTATCTGACCAAAGCACCGGATAAACCTCCTGTAGTAGTTGGCAAACCCTAAGAACCGCTGCACCTCCTTAACCGTGGTTGGAGTTGGTCAATTACGCACGGCTGAAATCTCCACCCCTGACTCGGACAGGTGGTACCCTAGGAAGGAGATGGACTGTTGGAAGAACATACATATCTCAGCCTTAATGTACACGTCATACTCCAACAGTCGACCAAGCACCTTGCGCACCAGAGATACATGCTCGGCGGGTGTAGAGTATATTAGAATCATCTATATACACCATTACACCCATGCAGGTCCCTGAAAATCTTGTCTACAAAGGATTGGAAGACGGATGGAGCATTCATCAATCTGTACGGCATGACGAGGTACTCATAGTGCCCAGAAGTGGTACTAAATACGTCTTCCACTCACCCCCGTCCCAGGTTGTAAGCACTCCTGAGATCCAATTTGGTGAAGAAGCGCGCCCCATACAATGACTTGGTCACACTGGCTATGAGAGGCAGAGGGTAACTATACTTCAAAGTGATCTGATTTAAACCTCTATAGTCAATACACGTGTTTTTCTTCTTCACAAAAAAACAAAAAAATTAACTCGAGGAGGCAGGTGAAGTGGAAGGTCGAATGTTCCCTGTCCCAGATATTTGGTGACATATGTTTCCATAGCCACCGTCTCCTCCCGTGACAGAGGATACACTTGACACCTGGGAAGTGCTGCGTCTACCAGGAGATTTATCACACAATGCCACCATCGATGGGGTGGTAGTTGAGACGCCTTCTTTTTACAGAAGGCGAGAGCCAAATCAGCATATTCAGGGGGGTTGTGCATGGTGGAGACCTGGTTTGGACTCTCCACCATAGTGGAACCTATGGAAACACCTATACACCTCCCTGAACCCTGACGTGACCATCCCTTGAGAGCCCTCTGTTGCCACAAAATAGTGGGGTCATGATGGGCCAACCAGGGAAACCCAACACCACAGGAAACACAGTAGAATCGATCGGGAAGAGACTAATTCTCTCCTCATGACCCTCCTGCGTTATAATACATAGTGGAGCTGTGACCTCCCTAATTAGACCCGACCCTAAAGGAGGACTATCTAAGGAATGTACAGGGAAGGTGTTAGTTGAGAATGATCTGTTAATTGAATGATTAGAATATTCCGCCCTGAAACATATTGTATTGAATTGATTAGAATGTATAAAATCATAAACAATAAATGTGTAGTCCTAGTCAGAATTAGGGTAAAACTGTCTGAGCTTGGTGCTGACCTGACTAGAGATTTGGGAGAAAACGGGGAGTACGTCTCAAGGAAAAGGTCACTAATCCCTGTCGGCTGGGTGAGACAGACGGTGTGATCTTATACATTCTGGTTTGCTGACTGAGGAATATAATTAAATTGGGTTATGTACCTGGAGAACATAATTCTCCTATCAATTGATCCTTCGGGCCGGATGTCAATACCTGCCTCTGTCGTCCCAAAGAACTGCTGAAAACCGTGCACGGGCGGATCCAGGATCCGTAAGACAAAGACCTGACCTCTGAATTGAGGGTTTATTTCAGGCCAGGGGTGAGGTGGTGACAAGATCCAACCTACATTGCTTTTCCCAGTCTACGAGAAGATCAATAAAACCATATTCACGAATTAGGGGAATTGACGCTTGGGCTACATTCAGAAATATATTTGATTGTTTTTGTGTAGTTTAGGTGTTGATTTTAAAATTCCCACAGGGTATTCTTACCTGCTGACCTATTTTTATAATTTTGTGTAGAGAACCCTGATATAGGTAGTATTGTAGGCAATTTGGAAAATTGTAATTGGGTGTAGAGCCACCTAGGCAGCAGGAGAAGGGGGTCCGTAATGACCCAAGGTGTCTGTGGCCACTACCAATAAACTATCTAATGTTGAGACCTAACCACTTTATTGGTCAAAATACATTAGCAGGTCTAACATACTAAGATCTAACAGCAATCTTGAGTATAAAGGTGAGAGTCAGATCTATGCACATCTAGGTCTGATCATCCATCGAAGAAGGGAGCTTAATATAGCTGAGTGAGATCAGATCGACACCTCTATAGATAAAGTTTCAAGAAAGGAAAAGCACACATTAAAACCTGTTATTAAGTCTACCCCCTACTTTTTCGAACATCCTGTTAAAAATCGCGCAACATTTCAGTGTCCTGCTACTCATGCCAGGAATATACTATATGCATATGATTAGTATGTGTGGATAGAAAACACTCTGACGTTTCTTAAACTGGTTAAATCACGGCTGTGACTATAACATAACGTGTGTTTCATCGAAAAGCGCAAGAAAAACTGATCACCAAAATCTGGAAAATATATCAATGCGCCACTTTCATGTATTGTCTATTGGAAAGCAAATTACATGGGGCTGAGATTGCAAGTCCTACAGCTTCCACACGATGTCGCCAGTCTTGTCAATTGCCTGGGCTTTGTTTCTTGGTCAAACAAGTGAGAGAGAGCCCATTCCTTCCGGTCTCCGACAGGATGTTTTGGATGAGAAATTTCCGAACATGATTTCAAGACGTGGAGCTATTGAATACACATCGCCTCGTGATCAATTTGATAGATAATTAACGTTTACTCATACCTAAAGTTGGATTACAAAAGTATTTCGAAGTGTTTTGTGAAAGTTTATCGTTGACTTTATTAATCTTAAAAAATGACGTTGCGCTTTAAAACTATTTTTTCCTGGATCACACACTCTTCATAGATCGATATTTAGGGTATATATGGACCCATTTAATCGAAAAAAAGACCCAATAGTGATGTTTATGGGACATCTAGGAGTGCCAACAAAGAAGATAGTCAAAGGTAATGAATGTTTTATATTTTATTTCTGAGTTTTCTGTAGCGCCGGCTATGCTAATTATTTTGTTTACGTCCCCTTCAGGTATTTTGGGGTGTTGCATGCTATCAGATAATAGCTTCTCATGCTTTCGGCGAAAAGCATTTTAAAAATCTGACTTGTTGGCTGGATTCACAACGAGTGTAGCGTTAATTCAGTACCCTGCATGTGTGTTTTAACGAGTGCTAATAGCATTTAGCATAGTGCATTTGCATTTCCAGATGGCTGAATGGGACGCATGTGTGTCGGGTTGACTTAACCTCTTAAGAATAGGCCTCAATACTGCCCCCTTTGGAGGAAGTGCGTGCCCATAGTAAACTGAAAATATTTTTTCCCAAAATTGCTAATATATGCATATAATAATTATTATTGAATAGAAAACACTCTAAAGTTTCTAAAACCGTTTAAATTATGTCTGTATGTAAAGCAGAACTCTCAGGGCAGCCTTTCTCCCAAACTCTCTCTTGTCAAGAGAAAAGTTGGGTCAACTTTGAAGTCATCGCCCCCACCCTTCCCAGGCAGCTACCGATCTGGGAACAGTATGTATGTGTTCAGGGCGATGCCCGCTTTCAAATGGCTCATTCATTGTGAGAATCCCGCGAGTCCTCGTCGTTTGGCGGGCGAAAATGTTGGTGTCACTCTCAAATACATGCACTCTATTGCGCGCGGCCGATTTGGGGTACGTTCTTTTCCAAGTAACAGCAATTGAAGGCGGTTTGTCTGTTCGCGCTGATCATTGTTTTACATGTTAAAAACATTGTGAAGCTCGATTCTGCACATAGTTTGACCAGTTTAGTCGACATATAATATGTAAATTTGAAGTTTTGATGCGCAAGAGTGCGGGACCAGAAGTCATTTTGGGTGCATTTCAGCTGAAGCTGTTAGCATATGCTAATACAGAGACACACAACGTGAAACCAAACGATGTATTGGGTAAGTATGACTCCTTCTACGTCTTCTGATCGAAGAACATCAAAGGTAAGGGAATATTTATGTGGTTATTTTGGGTTTCTGTGGACTCCAAACGTAGAGGAGACGTACTGCTAATATCTGAGCGCCGTCTCATTGTATAGCCAGTGACCAAATTCTGTAACGTTAAAAATAAATGTAATACAGCGGTTGCATTAAGAAGAAGTGTATCTTTGTAACTATATGTAGAACATGTATATTTAGTCATGTTTATTGCTTGTTATCTGACGTTATCTGTCGGAGCAATCATCATTTCTCCGGACATTTGAGTAGCATTTTTTGAAATGTCGTCATTGTAAACAGAGATTTATGGATATAAATGGCATATTATTGAAAAAAAAATGTATTGTGTAACATGTACTATTACTGTCATCTGATGAAGATTTTCAAAAGGTTAGTGAATTATTTATTTTTTAATCCTGCTTTTATCATTTTATATTTTCTGGGACAAAATTTGCTGCCTCTCGTCTTTTATTTCGGTGGTGGTCTAATATAAATATGTGCTATGTTTTCGCCGTAAAACATTTTAGAAATCTGACTTGCTGGGTAGATGAACAAGGTGTTTATCTTTCGTTTGAGCTATTGGACTTGTTAATGTGTGGAGTTAAATATTTCTAATAATATTTTTTTGCATTTTGCGTTATGGTAATGAGCTTGAGCCGTAGTCACGATCCCGGATTCGGGATGGGTCGCCGCAAGAAGTTAAGAGGTTAAACCACCCAGATAGTTGCTGAGTGGGGGGTTCCAATCACCATGTTTGCTTACATAGACCACAGAGTCTGTGTCGTGGTAACGAACTCGCCTCTGAAGCTGCTCCATGAGGGTGTACAGTTCAATCCGGCCATAGGCCGTGGTAAATGCTGCAAGAAACACCTTTACATTACCCGGGAGTAGAACCCACTTCTTGTTGCGCCTCCATTGCACCAGGCCAATGTCTTGACTCAAGAATGAAAAATGTGAAATTTCGTATTGGTCCGAAAAAAAACACATTCTAAACATTTTTTGGGGTCTTTAATGATCGATGTTGTTAGCATATTACATCTCTGCGATAATTTGCCCCAAAGCGAGTTCAAGTACAATCTCGACACATTTCGTTTGGTTTTGTTGACCTCTAATCTGTCAGGGTCAAGAAGTATGCCTTCTCTGTCGTGATAGACTTGAATGTACCTGTCTTTGCTCTCTTAATCTGTGACCGATGAAGGATAGCCTGAAGCCATGTGCTTGCATCTCAAGAAGGTCTTGATGTACTCTTTAACAAGAGTGTCTGATTTCCTGGTAAAGTTCCTGTTACAGGAATTAAATTGCTCTATGTTTTAATACCCAATTAAAATTAAACACTTATTCTATAATAATGGACAGAGCCCAGTCTTAAAGTCAATCAGCAGAGTTTATTCACGAGAGTACTGAATACGATACAGTTTACCACAGGTTATAAACTGAAAATGACGTCATTAGTTTCAGCACTAACCCGTGCCAGTACAAATGCTGTATCTCAAGCCTTCCCACATCCGTCTCCCTGCCAATTTAATATAATTTACGAGCCAATGTCTTCTCGTGTAGATAAGCATTCTCGCCAGTCTGAAGATATTGTTAATTCATTTCTACCAAGGAACAGACAGTCATTGTTCTAACTCTTGACCACATTCACACACATTATATTCAGTACTGGGATGAAGAAAGAAAACTCATACATATACAGCAATATAATAGTATTCTGATTAGTGCATATACAGTAACGTAATAGTATTCTGATTAGTACATATACAGTAACATAATAGTATTCTGATTAGTCAGTCCTGATTGAAATGTATACATAATTAGTCATCATTGATAAAAATTCCCTTAACAGTTCCACACTTCAAAGATTTTGGTCACATGATACCCCATCTCTAAAGCCTTAGAGAATTCAACTGTGACCCATACCCCTGTCAGGGCTCTTTCTTGATCTGAGTGATCACATGGGTTTTGCTGGTTGTTGTTTTCACTGCAGGTGCGACAAAGGGGAAAGAAAAGTTGTCCTTGAGGGCCCTTGTAAGGCAACACTGGTATAAACAAAACACTAGGAGGGTAGACAGTTGCTTTGATCAGACCCATATAGTTTTGAGGTAAGTAAAAGTCGCAATTAATAATTTCCAGATAGGATAGCATGAGGAACTCATTACATGAGCATAAAGGGATGTAACATCTACATATCCTATTGTCTCGTCGGGTTGCACTACATAATCGCCGGGAAATTGCAGTCAAGAAAACTGCAAAAAATATTCCAAATTAGCTCCATAATATCGACAGAAACATGGCAAACGTTGTTTATAATCAATCCTCAAGGTGTTTTTCAAATATCTATTGGATAATATATCCATCGGGACAATTAGTTTTTCAGGAGGACCGATTGGAGTAATGGCTACCTCTGTATTTTACGCGAGAATCTCTCTGGGAGCATCAGGTGACCACTTGCGCAATGTAGCCGCCTACATACGGAGAAAGAGTAATCTGGTTGATAGCACATTCACTGCTCAATAGGGACGCATTGGAACGCAGCGCTTTCAAAACACGAGGCACATCCGGATTGGGTTTCATCAAGTTTGCGGACGACACAACAGTGGTAGGCTTGATTACCAACAACGACGAGACGGCCTACAGGGAGAAGGTGAGGGCCCTCGGAGTGTGGTGTCAGGAAAATAACCTCACACTCAACGTCAACAAAACTAAGGAGATGATTGTGGACTTCAGGAAACAGCAGAGGGAACACCCCCCTATCCACATCGATGGAACAGTAGTGGAGAGGGTAGCAAGTTTTAAGTTCCTCGGCATACACATCACAGACAAACTGAATTGGTCCACTCACACTGACAGCGTCGTGAAGAAGGCGCAGCAGCGCCTCTTCAACCTCAGGAGGCTGAAGAAATTTGGCTTGTCACCAAAAGCACTCACAAACTTCTACAGATGCACAATCGAGAGCATCCTGGCGGGCTGTAATCACCGCCTGGTACGGCAACTGCTCCTCCCTCAACCGTAAGGCTCTCCAGAGGGTAGTGAGGTCTGCACAACGCATCACCGGGGGCAAACTACCTGCCCTCCAGGACACCTACACCAACCGATGTTACAGGAAGGTCATAAAGATCATCAAGGACATCAACCACCCGAACCACTGCCTGTTCACCCCGCTATCATCCAGAAGGCGAGATCAGTACAGGTGCATCAAAGCTGGGACCGAGAGACTGAAAAACAGCTTCTATCTCAAGGCCATCAGACTGTTAACCTGTTAAGCCTACCCCTGTTTACTGCCCCTTCTGGAGGAATTGGGTACCCATATAAAACAGGATACATTTTTGTCAAAAGTTGCTAATATATGCATATAAAAAATATTATTGAATAGAAAACACTCTAAAGCTGCTAAAACCGTTTAAATTTTGTCTCTATGTAAAGCAGAAGTCTCAGGGCATGCATTCTCCCAAAGTCTCTCTTGTCATGGAAAAAGTTGGCCCAACTTTGACGTCATCGTATACGCACTTCCCAAACAACTACAGCTCTGGGAACAGTCTGTACGTTTCAGCACGAAGCCTACTTTCAAGGGGACTTCTCATTGTGAGAATCGCGCGCTCACGAGACGTTGAGCATGCCGAAAGGTCTCGGTCACGCGAAAAAAAAGTGTACGATTATGCGCGCTCTGCTCCGGTGAAGTCTTTTCTTCAGGATCGATTAAAAGACGTGTGTGTTTCGCTTCATCCTCACAATTGCTGTACACCTTTATAACATGTTAAAGCTTAATTATGAACATAGTTTGACAAGTTTACTCGACATATAATATATATTTTCGACGTTTTGGTGCGCATCCACTTGAATTTTGAGAACCGAAAGACGCAGACTTGAAAACTAAACGCTGTTTTGGTAAGTATAATCCCTTCCAGGTCTTTTGATGGAAGAACAGCAAAGGTAAGGGAATATTTATGTGTTAATATTGGGTTTCTGTCGACTCCAAGATAGAGGAGGCATAATGATACCTTTGGAGCGCTGACTCCTAGTATAGCCTAGTGAACGCAACCTGTAACGTTAAAAATAAATGTAACACAGCGATTGCATTTAGAAGTGTATCTTCCTATACATATGTAAAACATGCATATTTAGTCAAAGTTTATGATGTGTATTCCTTGTTAGCTGACGTTATCTGCCGGAGCTATTTCATTTCTCCTGACATTTTAGTAGCATTTTTTGAACGATGCGTCATTGTAAACAGAGATTTATGGATATATATAGCATATTATTTAAAAAAAATGAATGTACTGTGTAACATGTTATATTACTGTCATCTGATGAAGATTTCAAAAGGTTAGTGAAATTATTTTTTTTAATCCTGCGTTTGTTTATTGCATATTTTTTCCTACTTGGCTATGCTAATGAGCTATGTCTGCGGTGGTGGTTTGACATAAATATGTTCTATGTTTTCGCCGTAAAACATTTTAGAAATCTGACTTGTTGCCTGGATTCACAACGAGTGTAGCTTTAATTCAATACCCTGCATGTGTATTTTAATGAACGTTTGAGTTTTAACTAATACTATTAGCATTTAGCATAGCGCATTTGCATTTCCAGAGCTCTAGATGGGACGCCTGCGTGCCAGGTAGGAGCAAGAGGTTAAACAGCCACCACTAACATTGAGTGGCTGCTGCCAACACACTGTCATTGACACTGACCCAACTCCAGCCACTTTAATAATGGGAATTGATGGGAAATGATGTAAATATATCACTAGCCACTTTAAACAATGCTACCCTATATAATGTACTTACCCTACATTATTCATCTAATATGCATACGTATATACTGTACTCTACATCATCGACTGCATCCTTATGTAATACATGTATCACTAGCCACTTTAACTATGCCACTTTGTTTACTTTGTCTACATACTCATCTCATATGTATATACTGTACTCGATACCATCTACTGTATGCTGCTCTGTACCATCACTCATTCATATATCCTTATGTACATATTCTTTATCCCCTTACACTGTGTATAAGACAGTAGTTTTGGAATTGTTAGTTAGATTACTTGTTGGTTATCACTGCATTGTCGGAACTAGAAGCACAAGCATTTCGCTACACTCGCATTAACATCTGCTAACCATGTGTATGTGACAAATAAAATTTGATTTGATTTGATTGGATTGGATTTTTCTAAGGCTTTCGCCTGCAACATCAGTTCTGTTATACTCACAGACAATATTTTTACAGTTTTGGAAACTTTAGAGTGTTTTCTATCCTAAGCTGTCAATTATATGCATATTCTAGCATCTTGTCCTGACAAAATATTCCGTTTCCTACGGGAACGTTTTTTTTTTCCAAAAATGAAAATACTGCCCCCTAGTCACAAAAGGGTAATGTCACAACTGCTTACAGATTTACAGGCCTTAAGGTGCCATGTTTAAATTTTGTGTTTTCGTAACAGTAGGCCGAACGACGTGTGCGGTGACAATCCTCACAGGGGGTCAGGTGTAAGGGTTGCATAGGACAATTTTCATCCAGACATACTGAACAGTTATACCGGCTTTCGGGTGTAACCGGTATAGCACGATGTACAGACATATGGTGCGCCTAAAAATGCTCTGATGTTAGTAATGGCATAGTAATGTTCATTTTGCACATAAAAGTACAAAATCTGAGGATGAGGTTGGGGGTTGTTTTGGAACTTCAAGAGAGCTGCATTAGCTCTACTCTGGTACAAAAGCACGATCTTGATGTTCAGAAAGTTTTCAAATTTGACTATGTCAGAGAAAGCCACAGCATCCTGTATACCGAGAACCACAGCCGTTTGGAGGTCTCTCGCCTTTTGTAACGCTGCTAGATCAGTACATCCAGTGTTGAGTAAATTGGATAGCCCTATTGCAAATCATAGCTTATTACCTGGATTCTGAACATTTATGAGGTAGGCCCTTTTATTGCTTATGATTTCTGATTGCATTAGGCTATCTAGCTTCCTTCTCTGACCCCCACCACCCAGGGGTTGACGTATTATTTGCACTACAAGCTTGAGGGTCCTATCGGCTATGACAAATACATTTGACTGAACAAGTCGTTCGAGCAGGGCGATAAATTGTTCAAGATCTGCTTCACCATTGGTCAAAATAAGAGATACCGTGTTATGCAGGCTATCCCCATAAATTTCCAACTGTAAGACATCACGTGGTTCGGCATAATCTCTTGCTCTGTCTAACAGTTCGTTCAGAGTATCCAATATCAATACGTAAAACACAGCATCGTCAAGATTCTGATTCACCCATGTGAAATGGAAAAACTGTCGTATCTCTGTATTGTTGAATTTATTTCGATGCACAACCCGAACACTTCGATCAATACAATCTCCCTCCTGATTTATTAGACAATTTTCCAATTTCCCCAAAACATCATATTGTGTTTCAGACTCTTCTGACATGGGCGTTAACTTCTTAAAGTATAGGGGGCAGCATTTTCACTTTTGGATAAATAGCGTGCCCAATTTCAACTTCCTGCTACTCATGCCAAGAATATAAGATATGCATATTATTAGTAGATTTGGATAGAAACCACTCTGAAGTTTCTAAAACTGTTTGAATCATGTCTGTGAGTATAACAGAACTTATGGAGCAGGCAAAACCCAGAGGACTAACTGTTCAGAATTCTTTTTTTTAAGGTCTCTGTCTGTTCAGTAATTCTCATTGGGAAACGATATTTCTTAGACACTTGTTTTCAGTTCCTACCGCTTCCACTGGAGGTCACAAGTCTTTGGAATTTGGTTGAGGTTATTCCTTTGTGCAATGAAGAAGTATGGCCATCAAGGAACTGGGTAACACTGTTGAGAGTTGCGCAAGACTTGAAAAGTAGCGTTGGTTTGTTGTCTTCCTGTATTGAACACAGATAGACCGGTCTTTAATTTGATCGATTATTAACGTTTAAAATACCTAAAGTTGTATTACAAAAGTAGTTTGAAATGTTTTGGCAAAGTTTACAGGCAACTTTTGAGATATTTTGTGGTGACGATGCGCAAATTGGAAGCTGTATTTTTCTGGCTCAAAAGCACCAAATAAATGGACATTTTAATCGAACAAAAGGACCAATTGTGATGTTTATGGGACATATTGGAGTGCCAACAAAAGAAGCTCGTCAAAGGTAAGGCATGTTTTATATTTTATTTCTGTGTTTTCTCTAGCGCCTGCAGGGTTGAAATATGCTACTCTCTTTGTTTACTGTTGTGCTATCATAAGATAATAGCTTCTTATGCTTTCGATGAAAAGCATTTTAAAAATCTGACATGTTGGCTGGATTCACAATGAGTGAAGCCTTAATTTACTATCTTACATGTGTGATTTAATGAAAGTTAGATTTTTATATAATTTATTTGAATTTGCCGCGCTGCATTTTCCCTGGCTTTTGGCCAAGTGGGACGCAAGCGTCCATTATACCTTATTAACAGCTGGTTTTGCGGGGTGTGGGATGCCGAAGATGTCGGGCTCTCGTTCATCTGATTCATTAGCGATAAGAGGGCTTCGGGAATCTGTGATAACAGGTTTTCATTGGGCGTCCCTGACTCGTTCATACGATTAGTAATTTCTAGGAGTTCGGCTGGAATCTATGATAATATGCTTTCATTTATCGGAATTATGTCGGTTACCCCCGCCTCGTTCATACGTTCATAATAATTCATAACTATTTCTAGGAGTTCTGGCGATATCTGTGATAAGAGGCTTTCAACTGTCTCAATTGGGTCTGGTGGCTCTGCCATTTGGATAATTAATGATGTGCGTTCTTGGGTTATTCTGGAAAGATCCGTGTTATATATATATATGATGTTAGCGCCTGTATTTGCATTTTTTAATCGGATTGCTGTTTAACATACGTGTAATTGTTCTATGCCAGAACGATAGATCCTCTCGGTATTGTCGCTCAAGTAAAAACCCCATTCATTTGTGTAGCAAAACCTTTCGGGATTTCAGAGCCCTGGAAAAGGCTGTGAAAAACCTAGCTTGTTCTATTTCAGATCCGGATGTTGCCACCAAAGAATTGTCGGACTCTAGAAGGTTGGCCGCATCCCATAATAGCCGGTCGTCTGCCTCTGAAATGTCATTTAAAACGGTGAAATCCTCCGTTTTGGTTGTTTCATTGGGAAAGTTCGGTGAGCCGGAATCCTCCTGCTCTAGATGCATGTGGTCTTCTTTGCCGTTATATGCCGGGGGGAAGTCTGATTGAAAATAATACATACAAAATAGTTTATTAAATATAAAAATATGTTAGATACATAAAATGTCAAGTACATTTCAGGTATAATACTATATATTAACAATACATAATTAAAATACCTCTGCTTTTCTGGCGAGGGCTGTTCTGACCAATCGCGGAAACTGGAGGGGCGTGACTTTTTTCATCAAGCGTTCCCGATTCTGCAGGGCCGGTATCGTTGGAACCTGAAAAAACATTATTTGGCCTTGTTTTAACATATTCAAGCCTAAAAAATGTATAACTAATTAATAATATATATATATATAATGGCTTCATTCCGTGTCCATGGAGCGCCGGCTCATGAAGCCGCATGTTCCCTGCATGGTAGTACTTTTCTGGAGGGGTGGATTCTGAGCAATGTACTAGAGCCCACGTTGTGCGTTGCTTGTTTGGCTCTGGAATATGTAGCAAGCGGGTGGAGGTTCCCGGGGGAGTTGGTGGGACGTTTAAATCCTCTGTTCTCGGTGTGTTTGAAAAAACTTTCGTGCAGAATGGGAGAATTGAATCTGTGTCATCGGATGTGTCATCTGCTCCAACGAAGTCGTTCAGGGTCCATAAGGATCCCGTTATCCTTCTTGGCTGTATGTCGGCTGTAAACACAAAAAAAGCTTTTAATATAGGGTACACACTTTTTGTTTTTTAATATATAAATATTCTTGTGTATGTGATTATTTGGACTTACGTCGAAAATGGTGTGATGGGGATTGGCTGCATGCGTGTTGCGTCTAAGAATCCCCGTCTAACGCTGTCTGTTCCAGATCGTTTAATCCTCTGAGCAGCTGCATAAATGATGGAGAACCTACAAACGTTAGATAATATTAACAGTTATTTATCCTATATACATTTTTTACTTACAAGAATACATGTATTGCCCCCGTTTAACCATAGAATCCACAGGTTGGAATATGTAAGACATATGTCCCTCACTCGTGCCCAAAACTCCTTTAAAACATTCTGGGGTCTCACACAAAACTTCCTCAAGGATTTTGTCATTGGGTTCATGACAAGAGATGCATAGCACCCCGAGAATTGGCCTAGGAGACATAATTTTCTGTTTAATATTCAGTGTTTTATTTTTTAAAATGTTGTTTAGTGTTCTGGGGCCGCATTTCTTGTTCTGGGCTTTATTTATAATGCGTCTGCCACAACCATTACCCCCGGACATTCCTGTTTCATAGACAACAGCCCTAAGGTTAATAAAACAGGGGTTGGGGGGGCCATACTCTTTGAAATGTTCAAACACAATCCCCTCCAGTTCAGAGGTCCCTCGACATCAATCATCATGACAACTTCAAAGGAATATACATAATTTCACACACCCTCTAAGGTGTGACAACAGGAACAGGATGCCCATATATGGGCATAAGCACATGATAAGTTCCCGCCATGATGTCCTGACAGGATGCCCAAATATGGGCACTCCCTAGAGCACGTGATAAATTCCCGCCAGGATGTCCTGACCGGATGCCCAATATGGGCATAAACACGTCATCCGGACATAGGGTCATAAATCACATGTTTGACGTGTGCCGTCTACTTTATTCTCTCTCTGATGTCTTTGGGGTATACAAAACCTCAATTTAAACACGATTTAAACACGATTATACTGCAATTTCACTGCCTCAGTTTTCCACCATAGTTCTCTATGATTATGATGGTGTTCTACAAAGCTTGATGACACATATAAGGCTGCCCTCTACTGTGACATTCAAAAAAAGTCATGTGCAACAAACTGCATTCAACTGAAGCTTTTGTAAATACAGTACCAAGAAAAATTATACTTGAGCATGATTGGCACGCTGCTAAGGAAGTATCCAATTTTACTGAAAGAGATAACATTTACATGTTTGTCTTTTAGCAGATGCTCTTATCCACAGACCTGACAAACATCGAACTGATTCCCACTCCACAACCCACTAACAATACTGATTTCCCACAAGGCCCTCTGAAGACACAATGGACATTCAGTAGCAGAGCAACAGAAGTTGACAAGGCCAGGGAGAAAAGAACCAAAGAATTCACAGTCTTCATGTTGCATAGCAACTGATATCAAGTGGTATGTTGCCAGGTGTTTTCGAGGTAAATGGAACTGGTGTACACAGTAAGTACATTTAGAGCTATAAAATATAGAGCAACAGTTTCATTTGGGTTTAGATACTGTGAAAAACTGCCTTTACAACATCGATCAAGAAATCAAATAAATATTGGACATTTGTTTTTGTGGTGTGAAAGACTGGATAGTTCCCTGAAAAGCCATAGAAGACATTCCAGATAGTGACTTTAATCAGACAGTGGTTAAAAGATAAAATTATTAGGCTAAACTTTGCAATAGATGGGATTGGGAAAGTGATAAACTGGGTCAAAACTGTCAGGTGTGTTAGTCTCCTCTCCATTGTAGTGAGTGAGGCCTTGCAGAAAGGACCTGCCTGGGGGCCTTATCTCGCTGTGTAGCATGAAGCGCTGTGCAGCGGTCTTTATTGGCAGAATGATGGAGGGAAGCATGCCTCCCCAGATAAACAGTCCCTCTGTTCTCAGGACAGCTTAGCAGACCTGCTGTTTGCTGCTGGCTCTGGAGAAACTGCTCCTACAGCCATTAGCATCCTCCACTGTACCTGGAGACAAGATGACTTAGGTTACCTGACTGATGGAGGGAAAAGGAGACAGAGACTGGTGGATAAGGATGGATCATGTGGACAAATTTAGGGAAGAGGAAGTGAAGATACTGATGCAGGAGGAGGGAAAGATACTGGTGAAAAGATGGAGGGGAACACATATAGGCCTACACCCAGAAATATCAGCAACCTAACTCAGGGGAAGGCCTTGTTATGTGGAATGTTTGACTGCGACAGCACATCCAGGGAGAGATTGCTTCCAGGACTGCTAATCAAGTTATTTAATTAAAACTCCTTTCAAAATGTTGGCCTTCAAAGGCAATAGAATCTCTGCTCTCACATTGCCTACGCAATAAACTACACAAAGATAAGCACCAGTCCAGGTAAGTATCAAAGCTTTGCTTCTTTGATACTAAGCAGTTAATGGACAATTACACCACTTTATAGCTAGTGATGTGTTCTGACTTCTAAACTTGAAATATTGGTCATCAGGTATCCTATGGAAATGAGGGATGTCACAGTCTACTTTCTAAACCAGAAGTTAATGGCTTTCTGTAGGAGGAATGTATATGGTGGGGTCCATTAAGGTTGGATATGAGCCAAAGGCTTGGAATGTACAGAGTGAAGGAAAGGCAATCACATAGTTGCAGTCACTGATAAGGGTGGAGAGCTCTGGATTAGTGAGGAATGGGGCGGAAGACAGGTCAGGTAACATTAAGGGAGAAGGAACAGTTTACTATCTGCCTCACTTAACTTCCTGCCAAGCAATAAAGATGTAATGTTTAGAGGAATGGAGGAGACTGCACCCAAATGTTGGTATATATACTTGTGCTGGTGGAAACATGTATTTGTCTGTTCAGCAGTCTGACCCTTTGGGTGAATAAACTTGGTTTGAGTGTTAATAATCATCTGTGAGTTTTTACTTGGTTCCTTTAGAACCTAACAGTTGGCGCTGCGAGCAGGGTTCACCACGATTTACAGTCGAACTAGGTATTCTGAATCAGTGAAACAGGAGCCGGGACCAAAAACAAGGTAGGCACAGTTTCTACACCTGTTAGCACTCAGTCTGACATCTTGGGAAGATGAGAATCGTTGGCTGAACAATTCAGTTGGCCCATTGTATAACGACTGGTTGTAAATATAAGGTGTATGGTAGGTTCCCTTAAGGATAGGTCCCAAGTGGAGGTTGTCCTCTGCGAGATCCATGAGTGGAATTACAGAATAGGGTAGGTCCCTAGTGGGGGTATTACCCTGCGAGATCTGTAAGAGGGACAAAAGTCCCGGCCACAGTGGCAGTGAGGCAACAGAGTGTATGTGGATAGTGACACATGGTTGCCTATACATTCTGGATGAGGCTCTCCTAATCCAGAAAAAGATATTCAAAAATTGTTTGAACATGATTCGAGTGTATCAGCAGTAGCAATAAGGAGAGAGGTTGGTTTATGCCTTAATTAATGGTGTGGGGAAACCTGAAAATAGCCAGACAACTGTGAAAAAATTTGGTAATGTGTGTTGTCAACAACAGTGATATTTGAGGCGTAACGTAAGACATTAGGTCACCCGTATTCTCCAATAAAAAATGTGCAGATGCTTTAGTATTGGTATTGGTTTGGTAAGTGGGTATCGCCACCTTGGAAAATAGTTAATAGAAGGCGTGTATTAGATCGGTAGTGAGAAGATCTAAACACCTTGGACACCGTCGGGAGAGGCTTCGAAATAATAACTATTGAAATGGCAACCGGGACTAGAGGAAAGCGGGACTGGAGGAATAAAAGTTTTGAAAAGCTATTGAGGAGCTGAAAGAGGCGCACGAGCATTCTACCAAATCGTCTCGAGAATTCAGGGATGCAATTGTGACTTGGCTTAATACACCAGCGTTTTGATGTCAGCATTCTATCAATAAAAAAGACAAACCAATAAACCCCAAATTAGTAGATGTACTCAGCTGCAAAGAGACTGGGTACGTGAGTACATTGATATAATTTCTACTTCTTCTTTGATGGCAGGTTTGAAACCTGTTATCAAAACAGCAATTGAGGGGGTAGTGGATGAAATAGAGCAGGATGCTTTGAGAGTGGAATCTAACTCTGCTCACTTCACAGTCGTGCGAGGGGTTAATACAGGCTCAGTGAAAGTCACTAACGGGGGTTTTAATGGTCAAGGTAGGACAAAGGAACAGAGAAGAAAAAGTAGCGAAAAACATCAACGCGTAGGGCGACAGATCCCTGTTTTAGATGTGGGGCCGTTGGTCATTGTAAGAATGAGTAGATAATGATCATGGAGACTACTGCACCCGCTGCATTCAGAGGGGATGCAAGCATTTGCATCTTTGTCAAAGCAACAGCACCAAACAAACAACAGCAACAAATAGCAGTGTATGGCCTCAGTTCGATCGAGTGGTTCATAGAGATGACAGTTTCTATGTGAAGGGAGACGTAGGAGGCCAAGTCTCACACAACTTTTTAATAGATGCCTGGGATCAAATATCGCTCATTCCTTACAATGAGAAATATGCTAAATTTACAACAGGGAAAAGTGCTACATTCAGCAAGGTAACAGGGGCAGCATCGAAACCAGTAACAATACCCGGATAATTTACATGGATGGAAGTGGAGCCGATTTTGTAGTCGGATAATCCTTGCAAGATTCAAAGACAGTGGAGTGTAAAAGGTAACAAGTTAGAATCGGGAACGGCCAAATACTCCTTGGAGGGGTTTTCATCTCGTGAGAAATTTTATTTAATCTTATTCTGAAATAGATTAGCATTTTATGTCATCTTATTCTGAAAAATACTTCTAGAATGGACGAAAGGGAGAACGAGTCACTTGGAGTTAATATTGTGAGTAATTGTTAGTAGAGTATAAAGAAGCAATTATGTCAAGCGACAGCAAACCAAACCTAAATTACCTTTTAACATTTTTTGTTTATGAACATGAACGGCATTGAGATGCGGTAGATACGGAAAATCATGGGGAAAAGAGAGACCAGTCATATACAGATGCAAATCTTTAGACTCATTAGCGAGCTAAATGTTGGCATGTCTAAATAAGAGTACATAGACGTTGGGGTGGATTAATAAAACAAATGATTAATGATTGGAGGACAGTGAACCTATTGTTATCATGTTTGGTAGGTGATTAAAACTTTTGGATTAATAAACTTGGTTTGAGCTTTAATAATCGTCTGTGAGTTTTTACTCTGTTCATTTAGAACCTAACACTAGTTATAATGCTGTTAGTATATATACACTACTGTAAGATTTGATACACATTTTGATGATTTATCGTTTTTGTTAGTCATAGCCTACTGTACGATTTCTGTATTTGTGTCATTTTTCAAGCTTCTGCTTTGGCCTTGTCTACAGTATACTACAACTATACTGCAATGCTCCACCTAGTTAGACTGCAGTTAGCTTAGCTAACTAGCAACCTAGCAAAGACAAAGCTTATCTCATAAATTATGAGGGCATTTCACATTACTTTTAGGTTGTAATCGTATTGTAATGGAATATATGTTCATGACACGTCAAGAAGAAGCTAGGCTAGCTCACATCCTCAAAGTGATCAAATGAGGCAATGACTCCCTCACAACACAATTTAACTTGAAATATTCTGAGATTAGCTGCTCCATCTCAGCACAGCTGGCTGAAATCAAAAACTCCATCTCAGGTTTGACAACGACTATCAACACGCTAAGATCACGAATTGAATAAGCTGAATAGCGCATCAGCACTGCTGAGGACAAGCTAGAGGGAATTGGGATGGAATTACAGAAACTGCACAAAAATAACGAATACCTGATGAATAAGGTCGACCATTTGGAAAACTACAGTAGGCAAAGCAACATTCAAATTATCGGCCTCCCCGAGGGCTGTGAGGGGACGGACCCCATTGATTTATTTGCTGTCATTATCCCCTCCCTACTGGGCAAAGTACATTTTGCTAAACCCCTGGTAATAAAATGGGCACACAGGTCACTCGCCCCTTGCTCATCCTCTGATCAGAACCGCTAACCTTTTCTCGTCCAGTTTCTGTGGAACCAGGACAGAGAGAAAGTTCTTAGAACCGCAGCCACACATTTCAAGGAGAAGGGAGTGATCCTACACAACAGGGAGGCAATGAATTTCTACCTTGTCAGCTTGAGGATTTGACCTAGCAACCTTTCGGTTAATGGCCCAACGCTCTAACAAATAGGCTACCTGCCGCTCCTATTTGCATGTGGTGGCAGAGGTAAGAGTCAATGACTAGGGGGGCTGGAGTTGTTGACAATTTTTAGGGTCTTTCTCTGAAACTGCCAGATATAGAGGTCCTGGAGGTCCGTGCTTTTACACCTGCATTGTTTGCTGTTTGGGGTTTTAGGCTGGGTTTCTGTACAGCACTTTGAGATATCAGCTGATGTACGAAGGGCTATATAAATACATTTGATTTGATTTGATTTGGATGGCAGGAAGCTTGGTCCCAGTGATGAATTGGGCCGTTCACACTACCCTCTGTAGGGCCTTGTGGTCGGATGCCGAACCATTTCCATACCAGGCAGTGATGCAACCATGCTCTCGATGGTGCAGCTGTAGAACGTTTTGAGGATCTGAGGACGCATGTCCAATCCTTTCCAGTCTCCTGAGGGGGAATAGGTTTGTTGTGCCCCCTTCACGCCTGTCTTTGTATGTTTGGACCATGATAGTTTGTTGGTGATGTAGACACCAAGGAACTTGAAGCTCTCAACCTAATCCACTACAGACCCGGCAATGAGAATGTGGCCGTGCTCGGTCCTCATTTTCCTGTATTCCACAATCATCTCCTTTGTCTTGATCACGTTGAGGGAGAGGTTGTTGTCCTGGCACCACACAGCCAGGTCTCTGACCTCCTCCCTGTAGGCTGCCTCATTGTTGTCTGTGATCACTGTTGTGTCATCGGGAAACTTATTGATGGTGTTGGAGTTGTGCCTGGCCATGCAGTCATGTGTGAACAGACGGTACTGAGCACGCACCCCTGAGGGGCCACCTGGGGGGGGTCCATCATGGAGGTTCAGGATCCGGTTGAAGAGGGAGGTGTTTAGTGCCAGGGTCCTCAGTTTAGTGAGCTTTGTTGACCTGTTAAACTGTTTATGGGGAGCAAGCTTCGGAAAAAATATTTACAATAAAGATCTGTGAGGTTATTAGATTTTTTTACCCTCCAAGACGGGATCCTGAAAAAGGGCTGTTTCTTTTTTTCTGAGTTTAGTTTGAAAGCCCTGCCACATCCGATAAGCATTGGAGCTGGTGTAGAACTATTCAATCTTAGTCCTGTATCGATGCCTTGCTTGTTTGATGGTTCGTTGGAGGGCATTGCAGGATTTCTTATAAGCTTCTGGGTTAGAGACCCGCTTCTTGAAAGCAGCAGCTCTACCCTTTAGCTCAGTATGGATGTTTCCTGTAATCCATTGTTTCTGGTTGGGGTATGTACGTACAGTCACTGTGGGGATAATGTCGATGCACTTATTGATGAAGCCAGTGACTGATGTGGTATACTCCTCAATGCCTTCAGAAGAGTCCCGGAACATATTCCAGACTGTGCTAGCAAAACAGTCTTGCTGCTTAGCATCTGCGTCATCTGACCACTTTTTTTATTGACCGAGTCACGGTCAGTTCTTGCTTGTAAGCAGGAATCACGAGGATACAATTGGTCAGAATTGCCAAATGGAGGGCGAGGGAGAGCTTTGTACGCATCTCTGTTTGTGGAGTAAAGGTGGTCTAGAGTTTTTTCCCTCTTGTTGCACATTTAACATGAATAGACTTGAATAGATGGATAGCTCTGCCTCTTACATTATTTAGGATAATTAACTGTATTAAGATGAACGTTTTAATTAAACTTTTTTTTTTTATATCACCATTTCTATGGAACCGTAAAACTCCAAGGGTGAGCCTGGACAAATTAACATGGGATAATATTGCAAGACATCTCCGCCTACCAAATTTCAAGATGTATTACTGGGCAGCACAAATTAGATTCATTTAATTCTTATTTGAAACTGAACCAGCCCCTTCTTGGACTCAGATGGAAGTGTTTGCTCTTAATGAAGAGATTTGGAGCATATTATTTACAAGTGGAGCCCCAAAACTACATCAACATAAACAAGCAATTCCTGTACCATCAATTTAGTAAGATCTTGGCATGAAATTCGTAAGTACCTTCTCCGCTCTGCAATCTGGTTTCCGAGCCGGTCGCGGGTGCACCTCAGCCACGCTCAAGGTACTAAACGATATCATAACCGCCATCAATAAAAGACAGTACTGTGCAGCCGTCTTCATCGACCATGCCAAGGCTTTCGACTCTGTCAATCACAATATTCTTATCTGCAGACTCAGTAGCCTCGGTTTTTCGGATGAATGCCTTGCCTGGTCACCAACTACTTTGCAGACAAAGTTAAGTGTGTCAAATCGGAGGGCATGCTGTCCGGTCCTCTGGCAGTCTCTATGGGGGTGCCACAGGGTTCAATCCTCGGGCCGACTCTTTTCTCTGTATATATCAATGATGTTGCTCTTGCTGCGGGCGATTCCCTGATCTACCTCTACGCAGACGACAACATTCTATATACTTCCGGCCCGTCCTTGGACACTGTGCTATCTAACCTCCAAACAAGCTTAAATGCCATACAATACTCCTTCCGTGGCCTCCAACTGCTCTTAAACGCTAGTAAAACCAAATGCATGCTTTTCAACCATTTGCTGCCTGCACCCGCACGCCTGACCAGCATCACCACCCTGGATGGTTCCGACCTTGAATATGTGGACATCTATAAGTACCTAGGTGTCTGGCTAGACTGTACACTCTCCTTCCAGACTCATATCAAACATCTCCAATCGAAAATCAAATCTAGAGTCGGCTTTCTATTCCGCAACAAAGCCTCCTTCACTCACGCCGCCAAACTTACACTAGTAAAACTGACTATCCTTCCGATCCTTGACTTCGGCGATGTCATCTACAAAATTGCTTCCAACACTCTACTCAGCAAACTGGATGCTGTTTATCACAGTGCCATCCGTTTTGTCACTAAAGCACCTTATACCACCCACCACTGCGACCTGTATGCTCTAGTCGGCTGGCCCTCGCTACATATTCGTCTCCAGACCCACTGGCTCCAGGTCATCTACAAGTCCATGCTAGGTAAAGCTCCGCCTTATCTCAGTTCACTGGTCACGATGGCAACACCCATCCGTAGCACGCGCTCCAGCAGGTGTATCTCACTGATCATCCCTAAAGTCAACACCTCGAATTGCAAAAATCGAATTGCAAAAAAAAAACGAATTGCAAAAATCGCTGAAGTTGGAGACTTTTATCTCCCTCACCAACTTCAAACATCTGCTATCTGAGCAGCTAACCGATCGCTGCAGCTGTACATAGTCTATCGCTAAATAGCCCACTCATTTTCACCTACCTCATCCCCATACTGTTTTTATTTATTTACTTTTCTGCTCTTTTGCACACCAATATCTCTACCTGTACATGACCATCTGATCATTTATCACTCCAGTGTTAATCTGCAAAATTGTAATTATTCGCCTACCTCCTCATGCCTTTTGCACACAATGTATATAGACTCCCCTTTTTTTCTACTGTGTTATTGACTTGTTTATTGTTTACTCCATGTGTAACTCTGTGTTGTCTGTTCACACTGCTATGCTTTAGCTTGGCCAGGTTGCAGTTGCAAATGAGAACTTGTTCTCAACTAGCCAACCTGGTTAAATAAAGGTGAAATAAAAAATAAATGAAATAAATGAAAAAGTTATTTGGTCTGAAATAAGACTTTTCACCCAAAATACTCATGGCAAAACAGACACCTGCCAATGGTCTTGGATAGCAAAATGTTTCAACATTGGCATGAGGAGGGAATAACGCATTTAGAACATTATTATATAGATAGGGTGCTTATGTCATTTGAGCAACTAAAAGAGGAATACTAGTTATCCAATAATAATTTATTTAGTTAATTACAGTTAAAAATTCAAAAAGCAATCGCACATCTGAGCTATCTTTTTTGCAGGTGCATGGTATGAGGGTCTATGATCGGACCAATGCCAAGATAGTGTATCAGGGAGCATCATATATAGATACAGACTTATACATTACAACTTCCTCCATCAACTCTATCTGACACCTTAGAGACTACATAGATATAACCTTGAAATATCAGAAATGTGTTTCAGATGTGGAACAACAGAAGGCACTTTTTTACATTCTACTTGGCAGTGTACTAAATTACAAGCCTTCTGGCATGATGTTTGTAATACCCTGACCTAAATTATGGAGTTCCCTTTCCCACTTGACCCTGAAATATGCCTTCTGGCTAACTTTACTAACATGAATTTGATCAAAGATCAACTGGCTATGGTTGGCTACAAGTCTTTTTATTCAGTGGAAGCAAGCCCACAAATTCTCTTCAGGAAATGTGCCTTTTCATATTAACTTAGGTACCTTAGAAGTGTTTACTTTTCAGGTTGACTAGCATCTATTGAGTTGCAATGTCGCATTGGATGCCCAAATCAGCTGGAAGTAATCCAAAAGGATACAGATAAACTTATTTCTGAAAGGACTGTTCATGATACACAAATTATTTTGATTCACATACTATTCACTACAAAACGAATCCAAATAATACAATGTCGAAGTGAATTGTTCGTTTGGTCAAAATGCATAGTTTAAATGTATCATATGAATTGTTCAAAAAAGTCAATCAACTTGGTATGGCCTTCAGCTTAGGTTAAACGTTTTTGGGGACATGACATAACTAAAACATGAATGCATGCTACCAATCGCTAAACAGTTATTAACTACAGGGTACAATATATGTTTTGAATTGGCTACGTAGTCAGTCTGTCTGTTCATATTTACAGGCTAGGCCTACTTGCTGCTGCAATGTCCAACTATCTTTCTCTCTCTCCTTGAGCAACGGCTCACTCATCTCGCACACATGCAGGTTATGCTCGCAAACACAGAAGCTTAAGTCCGATTCTGGCTGATATGTTGATTTTTATTGGATTGATAAAAAAACTGTGCCTAACTAAATTACATTAACACCATTTTAAAATTCCACTTGACTTTTCATGTCATTACGAACCTTATACTGTGTGATATGCTGATTATCTAGCATGCTAGCTGGCCCGGCTGCTACATCCAAAATAATAGCGACTGTCCAAGCAACCATGCAACAACATTGAAAACCAATTGGAACTAATAAAAAGTATGATGTTTATAAGTAATTCACTTCAGAAATATAAGCTATTTGGAAAGGGCTCAATGGCTGCCGGAGCTGCAACTTCGACAGTGTTTGTGGGAGAGGTTTTGCATTAAACGTCAGTGGGTTTTGAGCCTTGACCAACAGATATTGGTGTAAGCTGACTATAATTATATTTCTATAGGTTTTGAGCATCTATTAAAAATATTTACTGACGAAGACAACCAGAGCAACACATAGCAGGGAGTTCCCTGGCAATGCACAAACAATAATTTAAATAATATAAGTATAGAGAGAAGCACAAAATACCAACTTGAGAAATATTGTACTTTATTAATGTTTCAATGGAACCCATCAAAATCATTTATTGATTTTTTTTTTTTACTTAAAGATTATTGTATATAACATGTATGAACCAGGAATTCAATTCCACTTTAAGTTTATCTAAGTCTTAAACAACTATATTGAGCCTTTACATCATTTGCTGTTGTTTCACCAGGGTATAAAATTAGGTAACACACATGCAATATCCCTTTGTCATCCAACACCATGAAGAAAACAAAAGAACTGGCAGTTCAAACAAGACCGATGGTTGTAGACCTTCATAAATCTGGTACTGTCTACAAGAAGATCTACAAATGATTGAATATACCACTGAGCACTGTCAGGGCAATTTGTTTTTTTAATCAAAAGATATGGAACAGTTGAAAACCTCACAGGTAGAGTGCGCAAATGCATTTCCCCCCAGGATAGGGAGGAGGATGGTGACAGAAGCAACAAAATCCCCAAGAATCACTGTGAAAGAATTGCAGGCCTTGGTGGCTGTAATTCTCCGGGTGTCGTGGGTGTGGAGTCAAATGCAGGAGACAGAGAGTGCAATGCTGTGCTCTTTAATGCACCAACGCACCACAGGGTGCTCACAATAATAACGTCCCCAAACACGGGGAATGAAAAATGTACAACTTAAAAATGCACGAAGGTTACAATAATTAATCCCGCACAACAAACAGGTGGGCCGGCTGTCTAAAGAAGCCCAACTAATCATCACAAACATGTGCTACCAATAAACCTTCAAGGAGGGGGAGGAAACACAATCAGTGGCAGCTAATAGGCCGGTGACGACGACCGCCGAGCGCCACCCGACCGGGAAGGGAAGCCACCCTCGGTCGGACTCGTGACAGTGGCGTCTTGGGGTCACCAGATTTCAAACAGCACCATCAGATGCCACCTCCACAACCACAGGCTCTTTGGAAGGGTTGCCAGTAGAAAGCCCTTTCTGACCCCAAGACACAGACGCAAGCGCTTGGAGTTTGCCAAATGTAATTTAAATTGTGACTTGAAGAAGGTGCTCCTGTCAGATGAAACCAAAATTGAACGTTTTGGTCAGAAATAGCATCGACATGTTTGGCGACAAAACAGAGATGCACCTCATATGCACGGTGAAATATGGTGGTGGGTCAGTGATGTTTTGGGGCTGTTTTAATTCCAGAGATCCAGGGACAATGGTTAAGATTAATGAATTCCAAGTATCAGGCAATTTTGGCTGACAATCTGGTTGCCACTGCCAGGAAGCTGGGACTTGGCCATAGGTGGACTTTCCAACAAGACAATGACCCAAAACATACCTCAAGATCCACACAGAAATGGTTCTGTGACAACAAAATCAATGTTCTTCCATGGCCATCTCAGTCGCCAGACCTCAATCCAATCAAAAACCTGTGGGCTGAGTTGAAGAGGGCAGTTGGTAAGCGCAAACCCAATAATGTGAAGGATCTGCATAGAGGAATAGTCCAAAATCCCTCCAAATGTGTTCCTTAACCTTGTCAAATGTTACAGGAAAAGACTCCATGCTGTTATCCTTGCCAGAAAGGGTTGCACTAAGTACTAAATGAGGAGTGCCAATAATTATGAAACCTTGATTTTGGTGAAATGTATTTTGTATTAAATAATTGTATGATTTTGGTTGGGTCTTCTGAAACATTAATAAAGTAGAGTATTTTTCACATGCTGGTATTTTGAGTTTCTCTATGATTATATTATATTGCATAAGCATTGCAAGTCAGGGATGCCAGTACTTTTGGAGCCCACTATAGCTGAAAATGACTGTCCAATATTTATTTTACTTGAAAATATCACAGAAGAGCATGTTCTTGTTTTGCTCATCACCAAACAGTCAGGAAATCATAAAATTGCACTGACACTGTATAGTACATCACTCAACACTTCATAATAACTTAAGTAATAAAAGTGTCTGAGTTGCACTTTAAGTCATAAATTATCTCAGTGAAATGAAAATCTGGCCAAACTTGGAGTAAGAACCTCAGTACAAACTCTAAGACTGAACATTAATATGCAGGCTGTGTGACATTGGCACCACATTACAAAGAAATTCAAAGCTGCAGTACATTGATAGGGGCTTTCTTTGGGCCTTTTTTTTATTGTCTACATACAGTCATTAGTAGATTCACACAAACCTGCATACTAGTTTGATTTTACTTGAGCCTATCTCCCTCCACCTTTGGCACCTCCTCACCTCTCCTCTAACCCTGTTGTGCTTATAATCAGGTCTCTGGAGTAGGACATTTAGCAGAGTGCCTGCAGAATGGAGCATAGAGAGAATACGGCAGGTCTAAATCCAACTTCTATGGGGTGGACTCCATGGGCATGGAGAGTGTGGGGACACATCCCCTTTGTGCCCTGCCTCACCACCAGGCAGAAGGCAGGACGCTGAGCTGTAAGATCAGACATCCTGCCCCAGTGATTCTGCCAGCCTATTTATAACCAGGAAAATAAATTACTGCTGGCCAGACCACCACGCCCTGAGGGAGGGAGAGCTGTGAAGTTCCCCTGCTGGAGAAAATATAGAGCTAATTAATACTCTGATGACCTTATGCCTTATTTTACCTGCCAGAATATCCCAGTGGAGACAACTAATCACAGTGTCATTCAACTCTCCCTGCTGGCTCAGTGAAGCCAAACTATGACCATTTTTAGATGAACTTCACGACCTGTGACACTGGGTGATGCGAAAGCAGTCTAGGTCTTTAGCTGCTACATTCAAACTGTTACGATTCTAAACCTGTTACGAAGAGAAAATATCCCTCTGGGGTGAGTTCTTTAAATGGCGTATTTATAAAGTGGAAAGATCCAGAGTGAGTTAGGTATATAAGATTTTGATCAAATTTGTTTAAGTTTTGGGAGTCTCATGGTAGGTGTTTGACATGCGTAACAGGCATATTCTCCCTCTATGTTTCATGGTATCCAGGCTTATAGAGATCATGTTCAGCCTCAAATAAACTATTTGATTTGGCATGTCTTGAAATACTGTCAGAGTACCATTGTTGAATTTATTATGGATAAATGAATAAACAATATCCCCATTTTAAATAGAATTGTATCTAGGTAAACATATACTTTGTTTTATAAGTGATTGACAATATGAGATCATAAGAAGGGATTGTGTGACAGGACAAGGAGTAATAAAAAGTTAACGAACACCATTCCAACTAGGCAGAAACAAATGGGTAGGGGACTGAGTAAACACATAAGGTCGTTAGCCTATGGTTGACCCAACTGAAACTTAGCTCTGGGGTTTTTAGATAAGGCAGTGAGTGCATTCCTAGGTTTTCTGTCTATTAAAACTGCCAGTTCAGTGGTGATCGATAATGTTGAGGGGTTAAAAGTTATCAGGGAGTGTGTTAGTAAGATAGAATGAACTTTTCACCTTACTTTGTCCCGGTCGAGAGGAGGGCGTTCTGTTAAAGCAGTGAAATGACGTCATGATCTGTATATAAATTGCTGCACGTGTTTAAGTGGTAGCGCGCTCCGAGAATAAATTATATTACCTATTATTTAAAGACTGGTCTGCGTCTATTTTATGCAAACAAGAAATCTTACAAATTCTCATAAAATAGATTAAGGGCTTTCAATTGATGAAAGCACATTGGCATAAATAAATTATACTAACAACCATACATCTAAAAGTGGAAGAGCAGAGAGAGAGAAACCAAACTGACACTTCCCAAAACACCTTTACTACATTCTTTGAAATGTACAATAATTTCACTCCATCCAGAAGCCTATTATAAATGTGGCTATGAATGTAAACTAGCTTTGTGCTTTCTTCGCCTCTGTCTGAAGAGTGCATTTCAAAGCTTAAGTGGTTGAGAAATCAAACACCTGTTTAAAGAACAACTAGGCCTACTCCGAGTTCTTCGGGAGGATTACATTCCCTGGCTAAATAAATGGAGAGTTAACTGTCAACCTCAGAGTGAGAGTTTGTTTCTGGAGCTACCATTAGTCAGCCCTTTTAATTAATTTCCATCTTATCCTTTTGCTTCCCTTTGAGGGAATGGGAGCTAAACACATTGTAATTAGTTATCGAGTGGAGGTGGACTGGACATTGTTAGCATGTGTAAAATTCCCTGTGGGGCAACATACACTATTTCGTTTGCGATACCTCTCTGGATAGCTGTGGCACTTTTTAGATAGGGTCAGGCCACCCAGCTGTGTTCACTTATTAACATCAAGCTTCAGAGAATGTAATGCAATGTGAAGAAAGGAGAGATTTGAAAAGACCGATGCTGGAGATGAGAAGCCGGTAAGGAAATGGACAAAAATGAATGGCAACTTATTGGCATTGGGTGAACCATATACACAATAGCAAATACCACTCAAATGGACTGCAGTTCATCAAAACCATATTGCAACCAGGAACATTGCAAATGCCAAGTATAATAAACCAAAATTCCCATAGGGGGTGAGCACGCTCCGACATAGATTTCCATATGGGAAATGGTCACAAAGTCAGGTCCCAAGGGTGAAATATTCTAAATCTTTTAAAAAATCAAATCAAAATCAAATCAAATTTATTTATATAGCCCTTCGTACATCAGCTGATATCTCAAAGTGCTGTACAGAAACCCAGCCTAAAACCCCAAACAGCAAACAATGCAGGTGTAAAAGCACGGTGGCTAGGAAAAACTCCCTAGAAAGGCCAAAACCTAGGAAGAAACCTAGAGAGGAACCGGGCTATGTTGGGTGGCCAGTCCTCTTCTGGCTGTGCCGGGTAGAGATTATAACAGAACATGACCAAGATGTTCAAATGTTCATAAATGACCAGCATGGTCAAATAATAATAAGGCAGAACAGTTGAAACTGGAGCAGCAGCACAGTCAGGTGGACTGGGGACAGCAAGGAGCCATCATGTCAGGTAGTCCTGGGGCACGGTCCTAGGGCTCAGGTCCTCCGAGAGAGAGAAAGAAAGAGAGAATTAGAGAGAGCATATGTGGGGTGGCCAGTCCTCTTCTGGCTGTGCCGGGTGGAGATTATAACAGAACGTGGCCAAGATGTTCAAATGTTCATAAATGACCAGCATGGTTGAATAATAGTAAGGCAGAACAGTTGAAACTGGAGCAGGAGCATGGCCAGGTGGACTGGGGACAGCAAGGAGTCCTCATGTCAGGTAGTCCTGGGACATGGTCCTAGGGCCCAGGCCAGTTGAAACTGGAGCAGCAGCATGGCCAGGTGGACTGGGGACAGCAAGGAGTCATCATGTCAGGTAGTCCTGGGGCATGGTTCTAGGGCTCAGGTCCTCCGAGAGAGAGAAAGAAAGAGAGAAGGAGAGAATTAGAGAACGCACACTTAGATTTACACAGGACACCGAATAGGACAGGAGAAGTACTCCAGATAAACAAACTGACCCTAGCCCCCCGACACATAAACTACTGCAGCATAAATACTGGAGGCTGAGACAGGAGGGGTCAGGAGACACTGTGGCCCCATCCGAGGACACCCCCGGACAGGGCCAAACAGGAAGGATATAACCCCACCCACTTTGCCAAAGCACAGCCCCCACACCACTAGAGGGAAATCTTCAACCACCAACTTACCATCCTGAGACAAGGCCGAGTATAGCCCACAAAGATCTCCGACACGGTACAACCCAAGGGGGGACCCAGACAGGCCGACCACAACAGTGAATCAACCCACCCAGGTGACGCATCCCCCCCCAGGGACGGCACGAGAGAGCCCCAGCAAGCCAGTGACTCAGCCCCCGTAACAGGGTTAGAGGCAGAGAATCCCAGTGGAAACAGGGGAACCGGCCAGGCAGAGACAGCAAGGGCGGTTCGTTGCTCCAGAGCCTTTCCGTTCACCTTCCCACTCCTGGGCCAGACTACACTCAATCATATGACCCACTGAAGAGATGAGTCTTCAGTAAAGACTTAAAGGTTGAGACCGAGTTTGCGTCTCTGACATGGGTAGGCAGACCGTTCCATAAAAATGGAGCTCTATAGGAGAAAGCCCTGCCTCCAGCTGTTTGCTTAGAAATTCTAGGGACAATTAGGAGGCCTGCGTCTTGTGACCGTAGCGTACGTATAGGTATGTACGGCAGGACCAAATCAGAGAGGTAGGTAGGAGCAAGCCCATGTAATGCTTTGTAGGTTAGCAGTAAAACCTTGAAATCAGCCCTTGCTTTGACAGGAAGCCAGTGTAGAGAGGCTAGCACTGGAGTAATATGATCAAATTTTTTGGTTCTAGTCAGGATTCTAGCAGCCGTATTTAGCACTAACTGAAGTTTATTTAGTGCTTTATCCGGGTAGCCGGAAAATAGAGCATTGCAGTAGTCTAACCTAGAAGTGACAAAAGCATGGATTAATTTTTCTGCATCATTTTTGGACAGAAAGTTTCTGATTTTTGCAATGTTACGTAGATGGAAAAAAGCTGTCCTCGAAATGGTCTTGATATGTTCTTCAAAAGAGAGATCAGGGTCCAGAGTAACGCCGAGGTCCTTCACAGTTTTATTTGAGACGACTGTACAACCATTAAGATTAATTGTCAGATTCAACAGAAGATCTCTTTGTTTCTTGGGACCTAGAACAAGCATCTCTGTTTTGTCCGAGTTTAATAGTAGAAAGTTTGCAGCCATCCACTTCCTTATGTCTGAAACACATGCTTCTAGCGAGGGCAATTTTGGTGCTTCACCATGTTTCATTGAAATGTACAGCTGTGTGTCATCCGCATAGCAGTGAAAGTTTACATTATGTTTTCGAATAACATCCCCAAGAGGTAAAATATATAGTGAAAACAATAGTGGTCCTAAAACAGAACCTTGAGGAACACCGAAATGTACAGTTGATTTGTCAGAGGACAAACCATTCACAGAGACAAACTGATATCTTTCCGACAGATAAGACCTAAACCAGGCCAGAACATGTCCGTGTAGACCAATTTGGGTTTCCAATCTCTCCAAAAGAATGTGGTGATCGATGGTATCAAAAGCAGCACTAAGGTCTAGGAGCACGAGGACAGATGCAGAGCCTCGGTCCGATGCCATCAAAATGTCATTTACCACCTTCACAAGTGCCGTCTCAGTGCTATGATGGGGTCTAAAACCAGACTGAAGCATTTCGTATACATTGTTTGTCTTCAGGAAGGCAGTGAGTTGCTGCGCAACAGCCTTCTCTAAAATCTTTGAGAGGAATGGAAGATTCGATATAGGCCGATAGTTTTTTATATTTTCTGGGTCAAGGTTTGGCTTTTTCAAGAGAGGCTTTATTACTGCCACTTTTAGTGAGTTTGGTACACATCCAGTGGATAGAGAGCCGTTTATTATGTTCAACATAGGAGGGCCAAGCACAGGAAGCAGCTCTTTCAGTAGTTTAGTTGGAATAGGGTCCAGTATACAGCTTGAAGGTTTAGAGGCCATGATTATTTTCATCATTGTGTCAAGAGATATAGTACTAAAACACTTGAGCGTCTCTCTTGATCCTAGGTCCTGGCAGAGTTGTGCAGACTCAGGACAACTGAGGTTTGGAGGAATACGCAGGTTTAAAGAGGAGTCCGTAATTTGCTTTCTAATAATCATAATCTTTTCCTCAAAGAAGTTCATGAATTTATCACTGCTAAAGTGCAAGTCATCCTCTCTTGGGGAATGCTGCTTTTTAGTTAGCTTTGCCACAGTATCAAAAAGGAATTTCGGATTGTTCTTATTTTCCTCAATTAAGTTAGAAAAATAGGACGATCGAGCAGCAGTAAGGGCTCTTCGGTACTGCACGGTACCATCCTTCCAAGCTAGTCGGAATACTTCCAGTTTGGTGTGGCGCCATTTCCGTTCCAATTTTCTGGAAGCTTGCTTCAGAGCTCGGGTATTTTCTGTGTACCATGGAGCTAGTTTCTTATGAGACATTTTTTTAGTTTTTAGGGGTGCAACTGCATCTAGGGTATTGCGCAAGGTTAAATTGAGATCCTCAGTTAGGTGGTTAACGGATTTTTGTCCTCTGGCGTCCTTGGGTAGGCAGAGGGAGTCTGGAAGGGCATCAAGGAATCTTTGTGTTGTCTGTGAATTTATAGCACGACTTTTGATGTTCCTTGGTTGGGGTCTGAGCAGATTATTTTAAAATCTCATAAAAAGTTAATTTTTTACCTTTTTTAATTTTTTTAATGTCAATTATACACATGTAGTTACCGTATGGACTTAAATTAGTCTTATTTTATTGAGTTTGTCCATAAGGCCTATATTTTGTCCATTTGCCATATTTGATCATTGGAAGTCGGTTTCCAAACCCAAAAATCAGTGAAACATGCCCAAATGGCAAATATAAGTATTGAAAGTACCAAATCAGGATGTTATGTCCATTTGCCATATATGTCATAGAAAGTCGGCTTCTGAACCCAAAAGTCAGTGAACCATGTCCAAATGGCATAAGAAATGTCCAAATGGCATATAAAAGTCAAAAAGAAAGGAGAACCAAGGCACTCTTCATATAATTAATGAAAATGCCTTTATTTATGACATGTTAAATAGAAAGAAAGTTCTTCAAATCTGACGCGTTTCAGCTGCATGGCCTTCGCCAGGGAGTACAAGGAAATAATACAATGTCCTCTTTTGGACAGATTTTCCAATTAGCTGTTCAAAAGAGGATGTTGATTTCAGCCTGTCCATTTGGTGATGGAAAATCACTCATTAAATACATTGGAAATGGACAAATGTAAACTGTCCATTTGCAATGTCTTACAATGGGAAGTTACCATCACAAAATGGACATGCTCTAATATACTGCACTGGGTTCCCAGGTGATGGTGGTTGAAAACGTCCAAAATGACCAGTGTACATTTCCAATGTATTTAAATGTGGATTTACCATCACCAAATGGACAGACTGAAATCAGCACCAACAAGCAGTGGAGAGGAACCATTATCACTGCTCGGGCATTCCGAGCTCAATGGGCCAGGTGGGGGGTGTTCCCTACCCGGCCATGGACCCCTAACACCCCCATGAAGGCATTTAGAGCCATCCCCAAATACGCACCTGGTAACCCGTTCAATCACCAGCTGCACGGCTCTGTCATTGACTTACATTGGGTTCCCAGGTGCTGGTGGTTGAAAACTTCCAAAATGACCAGGGGCACCCGCTGTTGGTTGGACCCGGGTGGGGGGTGTTCCCTAGCTGGCCATGGACCCCTAGCACCCCCATGAAGCAATTTAGAGCCATATTAAAAGTTGCCCCTGATAACCCGTTCAATTACCAGGTGCATGGCTGGACTTGTCCATTTGAAATATGTTACAATGGGCATCTAATATACTGCAGAAATGCACAATTGACAGGGCCGTTGAATTCAGGACGGCCGAGCAGTGATAGTGGTTCCTCTCCATCTCTCGTTTGTGTTGATTTCAGCCTGTCCATTTGGTGATGGTAAATCCACATTTAAATACATTGGAAATGTACACTGGTCATTTTGGACGTTTTCAACCACCATCACCTGGGAACCCAGTGCAGTATATTAGAGCATGTCCATTTTGTGATGGTAACTTCCCATTGTAACCTGTTGCGATGAGCCATCCCGGATCCGGGATCGTGAATACAGCCTCAAGCTCATTACCATAACGTTAACTATTCATGAAAATCGCAAATGAAATGAAATCAATATGCTAGCTCTCAATATGCTAGCTAACTTCAGATGTTTTCAATGTTCAGTTTTTACAGTTCAGTTTTTACAAAAAGATTATTTGTGTTGACAAATCGCTCCGTTTTCTCCATCACATTTGGGTAAGAAAAAAAACGAAAATTAAGTCATTAAAATGCAAACTTTTTTCCAAATTAACTCCATAATATCGACAGAAACATGGCAAACAGATGTTTAGAATCAATCTTCAAGGTGTTTTTCACATATCTATCGAAGATAAATCCATCGTGGCAGTTGACTTTCTCTTCTGAAGAAATGGAACGCACATGGACCTAGAGATTACGCAATAATTTCGACACAGGACACCGGGTGGACCCCTGTTAAATGTAGTCTCTTATCTTGTTAGGGACGTGCTCCCACTGTGGGGATCTAATCAGCGGAAATTTCAAGTGCGCCACGTATAGTTTTTGATAACACTCAAACTTTCATTAAAATACACATACAAGGTACTGAATTAAAGCTACGCTCGTTGTGAATCTAGCTACCGAGTCAGATTTGTAAAATGCTTTTCGGCGAAAGCATGAGAAGCTATTATCTGATAGCATGCACCCAAAAGTACTGGAACTTCATTTAAAACGACAGATTTTGCGGAAGCCGGCGCAACCCAAAACGCAGAAATAAAATATAAAACATTCATTACCTTTGACGAGCTTCTTTCCTGGCACTCCTAGATGTCCCATAAACATCATTTGGGGTCTTTTTTTCGATTAAATCGGTCCATATATAGCCTAGATATCGATCTATGAAGACTGTGTGATCAACAAAAAAAATAGCGTTTTATAACGTAACGTCATTTTTTTTAATTAAAAAAGTTGACAATAAACTTTCACAAAACACTTCAAAATACTTTTGTAATGCAACTTTAGGTACTAGTAAACGTTAATAAGCGATCAAATTGATCACGAGGCGATGTATATTCTATAGCTGTACGTCTGGAAATAATGTCCGGGTAAATCTCAACCAAAATATCCGGTCGGAGACCTGAAGAAATGGGCTGTCTCTTCTTCGTTTGACCAAGAAACAAAGCCTAGGCAAATGACAAGACTGTTGACATCGTGTGGAAGCTGTAGGTATTTCAACCTCGGCCCCATTTAATGTGGGTCACTTTTAACAGTTGGTTGAAGTGGCGCATGGATATATTTTTCCATTTTCAGTGATCAGATTTTCCTGCACTTTTCGATGAAACGCACGTTCTGTTATAATCACAGCCGTGATTTAACCAGTTTTAGAAACGTCTGAGTGTTTTCTATCCACACATACTAATCATATGCATATACTATATTCCTGGCATGAGTAGCAGGGCGCTGAAATGTTGTGCGATTTTTAACAAAAAGCTGCGAAAATTCGCAGCCTCCCTTAAGGTCAATCTTCCAATGATATGCCTACAAATACGTCACAATGCTGCAGACATCTTGGAAGAATGGCAGAGAGCATAAGCTCATTCACGGCACATTCACAGCCATATAAGGAGACGATAGAAAAACAGAGCTTCTAAAAAAACTGCTCACTTCCTGTTTGAGTTTCCTCTTGGTTTCGCCTGTAGCATGAGTTCCGTGGCACTCACAGATACTATCTTTGCCATTTTGAAAACGTCAGAGTGTTTTCTTTCCAAAGCTGCCAATTATATGCACAGTCGAGCATCGTTTCGTGACAAAATATTGCGCTTAAAACGGGCACGTTTTTTTATCCAATAATGACATAGCGCCCCCATAGGTTGAAGAGGTTAGAATAAGGGGGCCTAGAGAGCTGCCAAGAGGTACACCACACTTTACATATTTGACATTAGATATTCTTCCATTAAAGAAACCCCCCAGTTCTATTAGATAGATAGCTCCGAATCCATGATATAGCAGTGGTTGAAAAGCCATAAAACTTACGTTTTCTCAACAACAGATTACAGTCTACAATGTCAAAGGCTGCACAGAAATCTAACAGTACAGCTCCCACAATCTTCTTATCAATTTCTTTCAACCAATCATCCGATATTTGTGTCAGTGCAGTACATGTTGAGTGCCCTCCTCTCTAAGCATGCTGAAAGTCTGTTGTTAATTTCTTTACAGAGAAATAGCATTGTATTTGATCAAACAATCTTTTGCAACAGCCAGACAGATAATCAGGATGTGTACTCAGAGCATGCGCATGAATGTCTTCGCTGACATTTTTAACTTATCCCTGCCCGAGTCACACAGAGACGCAAACAAAGCTCTCCCTTCGTTTGTCAAATCTGACCATAATTCTATCCTCCTGATTCATGCTTACAAGCAAAAACTAAAGCAGGAAGTACCAGTTACACACTCAATATGTAAGTGGTCAGATGATGCGGTAGCTACACTACAGGACTGTTTTGCTAGCACAAACTGGAATATGTTCTGGGATTCATCCAATTACAATGAGGAGTATACTGGCTTCCCTGGCTTCATCAATAAGTGCATTGACGACGTCATCCCAACAGTGACCATAAGTACATATCCCAACCAGAAGCCATTGATTACTGGCCACATCCACACCGAGCTAAAGGTTAGAGCTGCTGCTTTCAAGTAGCGGGACACCAATTCGGACGCTTATAAGAAATCCCGCTATGCCCTCAGGCAAACCATCAAACAGGTAAAGCGTCAATACAGGACTATGATTGAATCCCACTACACCGGCTCTTATGCTTGTCAGATTGGCTTGGCAGGGCATGCAAACTATTACGGACTGCAAAGGGAAGTATAGCTGCGAGCTGCTCAGTGATATGAGCCTAACAGATGGGCTAAATGCCTTTCATGCTTGCTTCTAGGCAAGCAACACTGAAGCATGCATGAGAGCCCCAGCAGTTTGGGACGGCTGTGTGATCACTCTCTCCGTAGCCGATATGAAAAGACCTTTAAAACCTCATGCTTGGGGGCAGTATTTTCACATCCGGATGAAAAGCATTCCCTATGTAAACTGCCTGTTACTCAGGCCCAGCAGCTAGAATATGCATATAATTAGTAGACTTCCTGATGGGCCGCCCCCAGATAGTAAGGGAAGTCAGCAACACATCTGCCATGCAGGTCCTCAACATGAGGGCCCCTCAGGGGTGCGTGCTTAGTCCCCTCCTGTACTACCTGTTCATCCTCGACTGTGTGGCCAAGCACAACTGCAACACCATCATTAAGTTAGCTGATGGTAGGCCTGATCACTGACAATGATGAGACAGCCTATAAGGAGGGGTCAGAGACCTGGCTGTGTGGTGCCAGGATGACAACCTCTCCCTCAACGTGACCAAGACGGAGGAGATGATTGTGGACTATAGGGAAAGGAGGGCCAAGCATGCCCCCATTCACATCGATGAGGCTGTAGTGGAGCGGGTCTAGAGTTTCCAGTTCCTTGGTATCCACATCACCAACAAGCTATCATGGTCCAAAGAGGGCACGACAACACCCTTTCCCCCTCAGGAGACTGAAAAGATTTAGAATGGGTCCCCAGCACCTCAAAAAGTTATACAGATGCACCATCGAGAGCATCCTGACTGGTTGCATCCCCACCTCGTATGGCAACTGCTCGGCTTCTGAGAGAAAGGCACTACAGAGGGTAGTACAGCCCAGTACATCACCAAGCTTCCTACCATCCAGGACCTATATACTAGGTGGTGTCAGAGGAAGGTCCGAATAATTGTCAAAAACTCTAGTTAGCCAAGTCAAAGTATACCACATGACAAGTGGTACCGGAGCTCCAAGTCTAGGTCCAAAAGGCTCCATAGCAGCTTCTACCATAAAACTGCTGAACAATTAATCAAATGGCTACCTGGACTATTTGCACACTTTGTCAATGAAGTAATCATTAAAATAATATGCCACATTGTAACGGCTGTTTGAAGAAGAGGACCAAAGCGCAACGTGTTCATGATTTTTAATAAAACTGAACACTAGAACAAAATAACAAAGCGGTTCTGTCTGGTGCAGACACACAAAACAGAAAATAACTACCCACAAAACACAGGTGGGAAAAGGCTACCTAAGTATGGTTCTCATTCAGAGACAACGATAGACAGCTGCCTCTGATTGAGAACCATACCCGGCCAAACACACAGAAATAGAAACCATAGAACACAAAACATAGAATGCCCACCCCAACTCACGCCTTGACCAAACCAAAATAGAGACATATAAAGGATGTCAAAGTTCAGGGCGTGACAAACATCAAATGGTTTTGTGATGAATAAGCCATCTGATTTGAAGAAAGATGTATTTTAATGATTCTTTCTGCCCATAATTTACATTTAAAGTACTCCAAAGTTTTTTCCAACACTGATCTTGGCTTCACAATACAGCTTTTTCTTTTTGTTGAGTTTAGTCACATAATTTCTCAATTTGCAGTAAGTAAGCCCATCAGATGTGCAGTCAGACTTATTAGCGACTCCTTTCCCCATCTCTTTCAACCATACTGTTTTTCTATTCCTCATCAATCCATGAAGCCTTAACGGTTCTAACAGTAAGTTTCTAAACAGGTGCATGTTTATCAATAATTGAAAGCAGCAATTTCATAAATGCATCAAGTGCAGCGCCTGGATGCTCCTTATTAATCACACCAGACGTACAAATACTTTCAACATCATCCACATAAGAGTCACAGCAAAATCTTGCATGATCTCTTATACACTATTTAAATAAAAATAAAATTAAAAAAGGCCCAGCTTTCAGAACTTTGGCTTTCCTGGATATAGCCAATACATTGTGATCACTGCATCTTCAAAACAAAGTTCTACAGTATGAGGAAAAATGTGATCAGTACATGTCGATGATCTTGTTAGTTTACGCCCTGGTAGGTTGATCAAAAACCTGAACCAGATTACAGGCACTGGTTACTATGGGAAGCTTCCTCTTGAGCAGACAATGTGATGAAAACCAGTCAATATTCAGGTCCCCAAGAAAGTAGACCTTTCTGTTTACACCACATATACTATCAAGCATTTCACACATATGATTTAGATACTGACTGTTAGCACATTGTGGCCTATAGCAACACCCCAAAAGAAAAGGCTTTAGATGTGCCAAGTGAACCTGCAACCACAACACTTCAATAACACTTGACATGAGATATTCTTTAAGCATTAAATTGATAAGCCTCTGAATATATACAGCAACACCTCCCCCATAAGCATTCCTATCTCTTCTATAGATGTTATATCCTTGTTTTGCTACTGTTGTATCATCAAATGGATTATCTAAGTGAGTCTCAGAAATTGCTAATATATGAATGTGTTCTGATGTTAGAAAATTATTGATTTCATTAGCCTTATTTCTAAGGCTACATATATTAATATTGTCATGTTTTGTCTTATTTTGTCTTGTCATTTTGCTTTTCCCTCTGTTCGTTTTCCCCCTGCTGGTCTTTTTAGGTTCGTTCCCCTTTTTATCTCTCCCTTCCTCTCTCTCTTCTCTCTATCGTTCCGTTCCTGCTCCCAGCTGTTCCTATTCCCCTAATCAATCATTTAGTCTTCCCACACCTGTTCCATATCTTTTTCCCTGATTAGAGTCCCAATTTCTCTCCTTGTTTTCCGTTCCTGCCCTGTCGGATCCTTGTCTATTGTTCACCGTGCTGTGTCTATGTATCGCCCTGTCGTGTCGTGTTTCCCTCAGATGCTGCGTGGTGAGCAGGTGTCTGAGTCTGCTACGTTCAAGTGCCTTCCCGAGGCAACCTGCAGTTCTTGATCAAGTCTCCAGTCTGTTCTCGTCATTACGAGTAGAATTATGCCTTTTGATTGTAAGGTTACTTTACTGGATTAAAAACTCTGTTTTCGCCAAGTCGCTTTTGGGTCCTCATTCACCTGCATAACAGAAGGATCCGACCAAGAATGGACCCAGCGACTATGGATTCTCTCTACTCTACTCTCGAGTTCCAGGGAGCGATGCTCGGCAGACACGAGCAGGAATTGTCTGCTGCTCGGCTTGCCGTTGAGACCCTGGCCGCTCAGGTCTCCGACCTCTCAGGACAGTATCAGAGTCTTCGTCTCGTGCCACCAGCTACTTCCGGGTCTTCCGAGCCTCCGGAACCTAGGGTTAATAACCCACCATGTTATTCTGGGCAGCCCACTGAGTGCCGCTCCTTTCTCACCCAGTGTGATATAGTGTTCTCTCTCCAACCCAACACATACTCAAGAGAGAGAGCTCGGATTGCCTACGTCATATCACTCCTTACTGGTCGGGCTCGGCAGTGGGGCACAGCTATCTGGGAGGCAAGCGCTGAGTGTACTAACAATTATCTGAACTTTAAAGAGGAGATGATAAGAGTTTTTGATCGTTCAGTTTTTGGGAAAGAAGCTTCCTAGTCCCTGTCTTCCCTATGTCAAGGTAATCGATCCATAACGGAATACTCTATAGAGTTTCGCACTCTTGCTGCCTCCAGTAACTGGAACGAGCAGGCGTTGCTCGCTCGTTTTCTGGAGGGACTCCACGCTAAGGTTAAGGATGAGATTCTCTCTCGGGAGGTTCCATCCAGCGTGGATTCTTTGATTGAACTCGCTATTCGCATTGAACGACGGGTAGATCTTCGTCACCGAGCTCATAGAAGAGAGCTCGCGTTAACTGTGTCTCCCCTCTCTCGGACACTACCATCTTTCCCCACTGACTCAGGTGTTGAGCCCATGCAGCTGGGGGTATTCGCATCTCGACTAAGGAGAGGGAACGGAGAATCACCAACCGCCTCTGTCTCTATTGCGGTTCCGCTGGTCATTTTGTCATTTCATGTCCAGTTAAAGGCCAGAGCTCATCAGTAAGCGGAGGGCGACTGATAAGCGCTACTAGACGGTCCTCTCCGTCAAGTACCTGTACTACTTTACCGGTCCATCTACGCTGGACCGGATCGGCAGCTTCCTGCAGTGCATTAATAGACTCTGGGGCGGAGGGCTGTTTTATGGACGAAGCCTGGGCTCGGGAACATGACATTCCTCTCAGACAGTTAGGGAGCCCACGGTCATGTTCGCCTTGGATGGTAGTCCTCTCCCCAGTATATTATGTGAAACACTACCTTTAACCCTCACTGTATCTGGTAACCATAGTGAGACCATTTCTTTTTGATTTTTTGTTCACCTTTTACACCTGTTGTTTTGGGTCATCCCTGGCTAGTGTGTCATAATCCTTCTTTTGATTGGTCTAGTAATTCTATCCTTTCCTGGAACGTTTCTTGTCATGTGAAGTGTTTAATGTCTGCTATTTCTCCTGTTTGTTCTGTCCCCTCTTCTCAGGAGGAACCTGGTGATTTGACAGGAGTGCCGGAGGAATATCATGGTCTGCGCACGGTCTTCAGTCGGTCCAGAACCAACTCCCTTCCTCCTCACCGGTCGTATGATTGTTGTTCTGATCTCTTTAAGAAGCGTTTTGCATCCGCTCCTATCCTTGTTGCACCTGACGTCACTAAACAGTTTATTGTTGAGGTTGACGCGTCGGGGGTGGGCGTGGGAGCCATTCTGTCCCAGCGCTCCGATACTGACGATGGGGTCCACCCTTGTGCGTATTTTTCTCATTGCCTGTCACCGTCGGAACGTAACTATGATGTGGCTAACCGCGAACTGCTCGCCATCCGTTTAGCCCTAGGCAAATGGCGACAGTGGTTGGAGGGGGCGACCGTTCCTTTTGTCGTTTGGACTGACCAAAGGAACCTTGAGTACATCCGTTCTGCCAAACGACTGAATGCGCGTCATGCTCGTTGGGCGTTGTTTTTCGCTCGTTTCGAGTTCGTTATTTCTTATTGCCCGGGTACTAAGAACACCAAGCCTCATGCTTTATCCCGTCTCTTTAGTTCTTCTGTGGCTTCTACCGATCCCGAGGGGATCCTTCCTGTTGGGCGTGTTGTCGGGTTGACTGTCTGGGGAATTGAGAGACAGGTTAAGCAAGCACTCACGCACACTGCGTCGCCGCGCGCTTGTCCTAGTAACCTCTTTTCGTTCCTGTTTCTACTCGTCTGGCTGTTCTTCAGTGGGCTCACTCTGCCAAGTTAGCTGGCCATCCCGGCGTTCGGGGTACGCTTGCTTCTATTCGCCAGCGGTTTTGGTGGCCTACTCAGGAGCGTGACACGCGCCGTTTCGTGGCTGCGTGTTCAGACTGCGCGCAGAAGAAGTCTGGTAATTTTTTTTCTGCTTCTGCTCCTGGTCTTGCTGGGTCTCAGTCTGTTCCCTGCCATCGCATTTCTCCTGTTCTTGTTCCTGCCCTTGCTGTGTCTCAGTCTGTCCCTAGTTGTTACTCTCCTGGCCTGTTTGGTCCTGTTTGCTCTAAAGCTTTCAGTTCTCTACCCGTGTCTCATTTTTTTTTTTTTAGAGTAGTACCCTAGTTTCCCTTTTTATCGTTTTTCGTTACGGTCCTGAGGAGAGGAGTTGGGTTCTTTCTCGGGACGTGCTGGACCGTTTGATCTATGATTTCCTCCGTTGCCGCCAGTGTTCCTCCTCTAGAGCGCCAGGAGGCGCTCGGTGAGTGGGGGGGTACTGTCATGTTTTGTCTTATTTTGTCTTGTCATTTTGCTTTTACCTCTGTTCGTTTTCCCCCTGCTGGTCTTTTTAGGTTCGTTCCCCTTTTTCTCTCTCCCTTCCTCTCTCTCTTCTCTCTATCGTTCCGTTCCTGCTCCCAGCTGTTCCTATTCCCCTAATCAATCATTTAGTCTTCCCACACCTGTTCCATATCTTTTTCCCTGATTAGAGTCCCTATTTCTCTCCTTGTTTTCCGTTCCTGCCCTGTCGGATCCTTGTCTATTGTTCACCGTGCTGTGTCTATGTATCGCCCTGTCGTGTCGTGTTTCCCTCAGATGCTGCGTGGTGAGCAGGTGTCTGAGTCTGCTACGTTCAAGTGCCTTCCCGAGGCAACCTGCAGTTCTTGATCAAGTCTCCAGTCTGTTCTCGTCATTACGAGTAGAATTATGCCTTTTGATTGTAAGGTTACTTTACTGGATTAAAAACTCTGTTTTCGCCAAGTCGCTTTTGGGTCCTCATTCACCTGCATAACAAATATGGGCTATATTTAGCCCTTTCCTGGATAGCTTATCAGAGAAAGACATAATATGGAAAAGAGCAAACAAAGCAAGATCACTTTTTATATACATTCAGCAGGCCATTCATCAGTTGGTGTTTGTAAGTGTGTGTGTGTGCTGAAGGATTGAAGCAACGAACCCATAGGTTTGGCTCTCTCATCTCTTCCAGGCTTTTGGGAGGAAGGGAGGACAATGAGCTTAACATAGTGAATGTAAGCAATGTCCCCACACGCTCTGGCAACTTTCCTGGCTGGGATCAGTTCTTTCCTCTTCTGGCGCAGAGCTTCCGATAGTCCTCGTTGAGGAATATATACATTCCTCTCAAGTTCTTGGCTTTTTCCAGATGGCTAACTTCAGGAACTTGACCACTATCGGTCTGGGCCTGTCACCTGGGCTGGTGGTGGGGTTCCCAGTTCTGTGGGCGCGCTCCACCTCAAGCTTTGTGTGGTCCATCTCAGTTTCTCTGAGATCATTTCCCTCACCTTGTCCTTAGACTCCGTCCAGGTCTCAATTCTGTCCACAACCATATTGTTCAGCCTTGATTGTCCATCGAGATAATCTGATTTCTCCGTCATTGTTATTATGAATTCACATACAGAACTGATGACCTCAATTACTTACAGATTGCTGTCATCTTGCCATTCTCCTGATTAAACCCATTGATCTGCAAATTGCTGCAACTGCTAATTTTTCTTGAGGTCACGGTCAGGTCGTCCATTCTTTTACTAGTTGGCTCCAACAGTACTTAGACAAACGGCATGAAGCTATTTTACTGTTTTATTAACTGTTTGTAGAACTCTTTTTGTTTGTGTTATGTACACCTCTTGGAGGAGGGAACACAACACCCTGCTACATCTCAACTCCCCGTGGAGTGAAAAAGTATGTGATCATAGGTGCAGGGAAGGACAACAGAGGCAGAGAAAAATACAGTTTACAGGGAATTCATTATACCATAACACGGTAAGACAATAGACAGATTAAATGGTTATGTATGCCCGCAGGCCTCTTGCCTAAACACTCCTAAGGTGCATTTCCCTTCCACCACTGGGAACAAATGGAATAATTACTAATACTTTTTGTGAACAATTTCAATAAGTCCTTTTGGCATACACATACCCCGGAAGGAGTGGCTACAAAATAATATCAACAAAACTTTCACTGACCAATAACCAACACAGGACATGAAAAGAAGATCTCTTCTGGCAAAGGAACACTGGCTTTTATCAAGCTGGAGAAGGAGTTGAAAATGAAGAACAGCTCTATCCCCTGACGAGAGGGAGGGGTCAAAGCTTCAATCTCAATGGGGCCATTCAATCAGCTCTTTCAGGAATCCAGGAAGCCATTTCCTGAAATACAAACACATACAAACCCACAACACAGAAACTGGGGAGCGTAACACGCCCACCCCAAAACCTGCAAACTCCCAGTTTGAAATGACAAAAACCAACACGCATCCCTAGTTACTAAACCCATGATAGGAAATTGCCGATCATGTTCACCGAACCCTTCACATGGTGAATCTGTATATTGTACGAAGTTATCAGGCGTAACGAAAGCCGAGATATCAGAAGCTAGAGAGGTCAGAGGCACCTACCAATAACCTTTTAGCAAATCTAACTTACTAACTTAAGCAGCGGTGCCAATTCTATCATTGCAGTCATCTAAGCGAGGTAAAAGAAAATAATCAAATTTTTTTACGGAATTTTTGCGACGATAGTCCGTACGTAAGTCACCGGAACATACAGTCAGGCTTAGGTATGAGAACACATGGGGAACTCCAGGAGCTGTTACTGGGTTTGACATGTCATTCTGTAATAAATATGCTACCTCACTTTTCATTACGTCTCATAGCGTTAACCCGGTACAGATTCTGATGAATAGGAGCAGCGTTCCCCACATCCACGTCATGTTCCAAGATTGAGAAAACTAATTATCAATAGGATAAGATCATTTGTTTGATCGTTATCCAAATGTTCCATTTGAGAGTGCTTTTTTTTCTTTCTTTTTTGAATTTTACCAATTTTTCTCCCCAATTTCGTGGTATCCAATAATTTTTTTGTAGATACTATCTTGTCTCATCGCTACAACTCCCGTACGGGCTCGGGAGAGACGAAGGTTGAAAGTCATGCGTCCTCCGATGCACAACCAAGCCGCACTTCTTCTTAACACAGCGCCATCCAACCCGGAAGCCAGCCGCACCACTGTGTCGGAGGAAACACCGTGCACCTGGCAACCTTGGTCAGCACGCACTGCGCCCGGCCTGCCACAGGAGTCGCTGGTGCGCGATGAGACAAGGATTTCCTTACAGGCCAAAACCTCCCTAACCCGGACAACGCTAGGCCAATTGTGTGTCGCCCCACGGACCTCCCAGTCGCGGCCGGTTACGACTGAGCCTGTGCATGAACCCAGAGTCTCTGGTGACGTAGCTGGCGCTGCAGTACAGCGCCCTTAACCACTGTGCCACCCGGGAGGCCTGGCCTGGGGGGCTTTACTTGGCTCATCATGGCCTAGCGACTCTTTGTCGCTGGCTTGGTGCCTGCAAGCTGACTTCGGCCATCAGTTGAACAGTGTTTTCACTGACACATTGGTGCAGCTGGCTTCCGTGTTAAGCGAGTGGGTGTTAAGAAACAGCTTGGTAGGTCATGTTTTGGAGGACGCATGACACGACCCTTGCCTCTCCCGAGCCTGTTAGGGAGACAAGATCGCAATTGGATATCACGAAATTGGAGAGAAAAAGGTAGTAAAATTATAAAAGAAATTTAAAAAATAATCTTCATCCGTGATAGAGTGACACCACTGTCCTCAAGGGTACTCCCGCCGGCTTTGGTCTGTCATGGCAGCAATGGAAGTTACGCTGTTACTTCACAAAGTTCCAGACAGGGCAGGTCGCAGGGAAGATTGAAAACAACAACAGACCACAGTGATCTTGACAATCCGTGGTCCTAGACACTATGGCTAACTGCGTCGCTTGCTGCATTTAAGCCTCAAGAAAACCCTGCTAGCTTGATAGGCAGCTAGCTACAACTTTTTGAGGATCTGAGGGCCCATATCTAAATGTTAAGCCTCCTGACGGGGAAGAGGCATTGTCGTGCCTTCTTCACAACTGTGTTGGTGTGTGATAGATCCTTAGTGATGTGGACACTGAGGAATCTGAAGCTCTCAACCTGCTCCACTACATCCCCGTAAATGGGGGCATGTTCAGGCCTCCATTTGCTGTATTTGCAATCTTGATTATCTTACCTGCACATTGTAAAACAGTGCTTAACTGTACTGTACTGGATAGAAACATATCCAGGTTCAAGGCCTTAAACATATTATTGTCATGGTAGCTCCACTTGCAGCTCTAATTTGTGTTTTAATTTGGTATACTCCCTAGACCTATGTTACTTAGACACAGATTCATATAGACTAATAATATATGAGTGGTTTCAATTCATAATACTACTCCACCATGTGAACATACATTTTGAGCTCGAGGACAAAATTAAACAAGAGGCATCGGTGTAAACTAGGCTTGAATGGCAGGAACCAGGTTACCGAGAGTTCCCGCCAAAAACCTCTCCCTTTTCCCGGGATGAATAACTGAGAAAACCCGGTAAATTATAATAGATGTCTAAATCTGGCTTCTCTACCCCCTCTTCATGATGAATCAATGCTCAGGGTGGTGACAGGCAGCCCATCTCAGTATGGAGTGCAGTTCACAATGCATGTAGTAGACCTATCTCTATCTCATCATGGTAACTTTTTTTCTTGTGACAGGTAGGCCTACATTTGCTGCAGCATAGCCTAAGCTACAGTAATATAAAGACTGAATGCATGTCAAATTTTTTAATTGTAAAGATTATAATTTTTTAATTGAAGTTACAGTGTTTTAAAACAGTCTATCACTTAAATATCGTTGCTTTAAATCAGTGAGCAATCTTTTGCAGTCTTTCTCTCTCTTTCTCTCTCTCCATCAACTCCATTCAAATTGCATCCAAAAAAGATCATCCTGTTCTGGATTGATATATAGCCCTATATATAGATGTCCTAGCCTCTTTCAGCTATATACCAGTGAGGGAAAAAAGTATTTGATCCCCTGCTGATTTTGTACGTTTGCCCACTGACAAAGAAATGATCAGTCTATTATTTTAATGGTAGGTTTATTTGAACAGTGAGAGACAGAATAACAACAACAAAATCCAGAGAAACACGTCAAAAATGTTAGAAATGGATTTGCATTTTAATTAGGGAAATAAGTATTTGACCGGCTCTCAGGTGTCTTTTATAGAGGTAACGAGCTGAGATTAGGAGCACACTCTTAAAGGGAGTGCTTCTAATCTCAGTTTGTTGCCTGTATAAAAGACACCTGTCCACAGAAGTAATCAATGAATCCGATTCCAAACTCTCCACCATGGCCAAGACCAATGAGCTCTCCAAGGATGTCAGGGACAAGATTGTAGACCTACACAAAGCTGGAATGGGCTACACGACCATCACCAAGCAGCTTGGTGAGAATGGGACAACAGTTGGTGCGATTATTCGCAAATGGAAGAAACACAAAAGAACTGTCAATCTCCCTCAGCATGGGGCACCATGCCAGATCTCACCTCGTGGAGTTGCAATGATCATGAGAACTGTGAGGAATCAGCCCAGAACACGGGAGGATCTTGTCAATGATCAATGATCTCAAGGCAGCTGGGACCATAGTCACCAAGAAAACAATTGGTAACACATTACGCTGTGAAGGACTGAAATCCTGCAGCGCCCGCAAGGTCCCCCTACTCAAGAAAGCACATGTGCATGCCGTCTGAAGTTTGCCAATGAACATCTGAATGATTCAGAGAACAACTGGGTGAGACCAAAATGGAACAGTGTTGTGGTCAGATGAGACCAAAATGGAACTCTTTGGCATCAACTCAACTCGCCGTGTTTGGAGGAGGAGGAATGCTGCCTATGACCCCAAGAACACCATCCCCACCGTCAAACATGGAGGTGGAAACATTATGCTTTGGTGGTGTTTTTCCTGCTAATGGGGCAGGACAACTTCACCGCATCAAAGGGACGATGGACGGGGCCATGTACCGTCAAATCTTGGGTGAGAACCTCCTTCCCTCAGCTAGGGCATTGAAAATGGGTCGTGTATGGGTATTCCAGCATGACAATGACCCAAAACACACGGCCAAGGCAACAAAGGAGTGGCTCAAGAAGAAACACATTAACCTGTTATGGTTGCAATCCCGATATCAGAATCAATATGACAACTACCAGTCAAAGAGGTCGCCAAAATTCAAACCACAGAAATCTCATAATTACAATTCCTAAAATATACATGTGTCTTATATCATTTTACATCTATTTTCATTGTTAATCCCACCAAAGTGTCCGATTTCAAATAGGCTTTTCAACGAAAGCACTACAAACGATTATCTTAGGTCTCCACCAAACCACAATAAGCACAGCCATTTTCCAGCAAAGTATAGCCTTCACAAAAAACAGAAATCAAGATAAAATTAATCACTAACCTTGAATTATCTTCATCAGATGACACTCATAGGACTTCATGTTACACAATACATGCATCTTTTGTTTGATAAAGTTCATATTTATATAAAATATTTAAAAAATCTGAGTTTACATTGGAGTGTTAGATTCACTAGTTCCCAAAACATCAAGTGATTTTGCATAGCCACATCATTCAACAGAAATACTCATCATAAATGTAGATGATAATATAGTTATACACATGGAATTATAGTTATACCTCTCCTTAATGCAACCGCTGTGTCAGATGTTTTTTAAACTTAACGGAAAAAGAAATGCATGCAATAATCTGAGACGGCGCTCAATTTAAAAAAAAACACAGTCACAAAGATGGCGTCAACATAAACAAGAAATTACATAATAAATATTCCCTTAACTTTGATGATCAACATCAGAAAGCACCCCAGGAATCCCAGGTCCACAAGAAATGTTTGTTTTGTTCGAAAATGTCTGTTATTTATGTCCAAATACCTTCTTTTGTTAGAGCGTTTGGTATACATATCCAAACGCTAATTCTGGTCAGCGTTATATCAGACAAAAACTTCAAAAAGTGATATTACCGGTTGAAGAAACATTTCAAACTAAGTACAGAATCAATCATTTGGATGTTTTTAACATATAGCTTCATTAAAGTTCCAACCAATTCTTTCTTGTCTTCATGAGCAATGGAACGCTAGTGACTACCATGAGGAAAAATTGGGATCAGAAAATGGCTGCTTGATGGACAGCTGATGTATTCTGCTCTCATTCACTCCCACAACAACATAGAAGCCTCATTATAATTTATATTGATGGTTGACATCTAGTAGAACCCCTAGGCAGTGCAACATCATTCATATCTCAAGGGGATTTCATAGGGGACTCTGGCGGATACATACAAGCTCAGATTTCTGACTTCCTGTTTTGATTTCAACTCAGAATTTTGCCTGCCAATATGAGTTCTGTTATACTCACAGACATCATTCAAAAAGTTTTAGAAACTTCAGAGTGTTTTCTATCCAATACTACAAATAATATGCAAATATTCACAACTATGACTGAGGAGCAGGCCGTTTGATATGGGCACCTTTACATCCAAGCTCCTCAATACTGCCCCTGCAGCCATAAAAAGTTCAGGTCCTGGAGTGGCCTAGCCAGTCTCCAGACCTTAATCCCATTGAAAAGCTGTGGAGGGGACTGAAAGTTAGAGTTGCCAAACGTCAGCCTCGAAATCTTAATGACTTGGAGAAGATCTGCAAAGAGGAGTGGGACATAATCCCTCCTGAGATGTGTGCAAACCTGGTGGCCAACTACAAGAAACATCTGACCTCTGTGATTGCCAACAAGGGTTTTGCCACCAAGTACTAAGTCATGTTTTGCAGAGGGGTCAAATACTTATTTCCCTCATTAAAATGCAAATCGATTTATAACATTTTTTGACATGCGTTTTTCTGGATTTTGTTGTTGTTATTCTGTCTCTCACTGTTCAAATAAACCTACCATTAAAATTATAGACTGATCATTTCTTTGTCAGTGGGCAAACGTACAAAATCAGCAGGGGATCAAATACTTTTTTCCCTCACTGTATTCAATGCAGTATTAGCCTTATATTGAGCTAATTAATGATGGGTTATGCATAAAAAGCTAACTTTTAGCCTATGTCTCTTACGCAATATGCACGCACCTGTGCTCTGCATCCTCTCTCCTTTATTTATTTTAGTTATTTCACCTTTATTTAACCAGGTAGGCAAGTTGAGAACAAGTTCTCATTTACAATTGCGACCTGGCAGAGTCCCATTCATGATAAGCTAGACTAGAAGAGCATTTTAGCATTTCTTATACCAACAAAATTGAACAGGGACGCAGCCAATAGAACCCATGGGTAGTTTGAAAGAGCGTACAAGCGATGGCGGGAGGCTATAGCAGTTATTTATTCTGACCCATAGCCATTCAATCTTTGTGAAGAAAAGTGAAAGCCATCTGCACCTACTTAAGGATGTCAACAGAATGATGGACAAAACTTAGTTCATTTAACTGTTGAAAGCGAGGAAGGAATGAAGCAACAAGAGAGAGAAAGAGAGAGAAAGAAGAGGCAAGCTAATAACATTAGGGGAAATATTATGAAAGGTACACCTATATATGCGTCAGCCTACTAAAGAAAATAGGCCCTCTTATATTTCCAAATAATTCAAATCAAATTCGCTAGCCTATACTTGTAATGTTGTAGGCCGCATGTGTTGCACCAGAATCACATGTTGTCTTCTGCTTTATCATAGTTTGAACAATGTGTGTAATTACAATCCATATAATACAGTATAATAGGCTACAGTACAGTTCACACTCAAAAGGATTTTCCTACAGGAGCTAGTTTCATTTATTTACCCAAGAGAGCAGCTAGCTACATCTATTGGCTTTTATGTTGTTCTGTCGTGCGTAATGTGCAGTAGCCAGTACCATATGCAGTTGAAGTCGGAGGTTTACAAATATTATGAAAGGTAGGCCTATATATGCATCAGCCTAGTAATTATACAAACAGGCCCTATTATATTTAAAAATTAAAATCCAATTTGCTAGCCTATACTTGTAACTTTGTAGGCCTCATGTGCTGCCCCAGAATTGCATAAAATACTGAGAAAATATTAAACTTTAGTGTAGGCTGAACCAGACTGCAGAAATACAGTACTGTACTCCCTGTTCACCCATGACTGTGTGGCCAAGCATGCCTCCAACTCAATCATCAAGTTTGCAGATGACACAATAGCAGGCTTGATTACCAACAATGACAATATAGCCTACAGGGAGGAGGTGAGGGCTCTGGGAGTGTCGTGCCAGGAAAATAACCTCTCACTCAACGTCAACAAAACAAAGGAGATGATCGTGGACTTCAGGAAACAGCAGAGGGAGCTCCCCGCTATCCACATCGACAGGATCACAGTGGAGAAGGTGGAAAGCTTCAAGTTCCTCGGTGTACACATTACTGACAAACTGAAATGATCCACCCACACAGACAGTGTGGTGACAAAGGCACAACAGTGCCTCTTCAATCTCAGGAGGCTGAAGATATTTGGCTTGGCACCGAAAACCCTCACAAACTTGTAAATAAGGATTTATAATTTGTATTTATTTCATACATTTCAGAATAAAGCTGTAACATAACAAAATGTGGAAAGAGTCAAGGGGTCTGAATATTTTCCGAATGCACTGTAAATACACTAGTGTTCTATAATTACACTATTAGTTTGTGTTTCTTACATCTGCAAACAGTTAGTTTGTATTCTCTTAGCAAGTTGGGACTAAATCTTGTTAGCAGCAAATGCTAATCACTAGTTAGCTGGCTAGCTAGCTAAGACATGTACTGAGTCAAAGCAAACATAATTAGCTATACAACCTGATAATACCAGTGATGGTATAGACCTAAATCAGCATGTTGTTTGTGCAACAGTATCTTCTAAATCAAAAAGGAATACACAAATTCTCTACATGAAGTAGCTAAGAGAAAACAAATGTAGCCAAAGATTATAGGGTTCCATAGGAAACAGTCATGCACACATTGGTTCCTACACTGTCATAATAACCTCTCTCTGGCATTTTCATTCGTTGTCATGTCAAACACTGTATTCAAAGTGGCCACTATTATATAAGAATATTCATGATATTTCCTGATTCCAACAGTTCACCCAAGTGTTTTGCTCTGAATCGCAACATTTGGTTAAAAATAAGTCCTAGATTGTTTGCCCATATTGTGCAGCAATACGTGGCAGTGTGGAAATTATCTCAAATGACTGCAGGAAATGCAGAAATTGATGAACAATGCCCCACAATTATTTTTAGTTGAATTGAGCAGTATAAAACCATCAGAATGAAGAAAGACCCATTGAAATACCTTCAAAGGTATGTGTATTGCCACTCTAGGGGCACACAAAATTAAAAGTAAATACAAAAATGTTAATATTCAAAAACATAAAATATCATAAAATACAGTCATACCATCCCAAAAAATGTTAAATACCTTGATGTGATATTTTGGCCATATCGCCCAGCCCTTATATGACCTTTTCCCTTCTGTTGTTCACTGTAGGGGTTAACCAAGCAGAACTTCCAGGTGTCTAGTCGCCGAAGTGGATGAGCAATCCAAATTGCTTTTTTTACAAAGGTTATTATCCTCAATGTGTCTCTGTCATGGCAACCGTTCCACTGCAGCAGAGATAAGGGCAGATGCCACATTTGAATATTGTTTAGCAGGGGATTTATACAAAAGCATGCTGCATGCCTCGCATTGTGTGTCCAATGTAAAAACCGAAATGGGCTATTTGTTGCGATTCAGAACTCCAAACTGTATTCATAACAATAGAATACTCTAGGCCTAAAGCGTGACTGGGGATTGGTATCAGTTTAACACTATAGAAAAGCACACACACTGCTAATGCACAAAAAGCATTGTGTGTTTAGGACTTGGGAAGCGGCTTGTGGGAGGAAGCATGATCCTTATTACACTGCTAGATATTGAATTAATTGTTGCCATTATTATCCCTATGTGATGGGGAGAACCAGAGCCATGAATTTAGAGTTGGGCCAGATTTCTGCTTTATGATGCATTTACATGACACTTCAACATTCTATGACAGCCATGTTAGCGCTCCGTTAACATTAAATAGGGAATATTTAAGCAATGCTATGTAACTGAATGTCTAGAATTAGACTGACCAGGTGAATCCATGTGATAGCTATGATCCCTTATTGATGTCACTTGTTAAATCCATTTGAAATCAGTGTCGATGAAGGGGAGGAGACAGGTTAAAGAAGGATTTCTAAGCCTTGAGACAATTGAGACATGGATTGTGTGTGTGTTCCATTCAGAGGGTGAATTGGCAAGACAAAATATGTAAGTGCCTTTGAACGGGGTATGGTAGTAGATGCCAGGCGCACCGGTTTGTGCCAAGAGCTGCTGGGGTTTTCACGTTCAACATTCACCCAATGGTCACCCAGCCAACTTGACAACTGTGGGAAGCATTGGAGTCAACATGGTCCAGCATCCATGTGGCATGCCCCGACGAATTGAAGCTGTTCTGAGGGCAAAAGAGAGGGGGGGGGGCGGGAGAGAGTGCAACTCAATAATAGGAAGGTGTTCCAAATGTTTGGTATATATCGTGCATATCGCTCTGGGGGGACACAGTCACTGCACTCAAGACAACGCTGCCATTTCTGGTTGTTTGCTACAGTATGGACACAGCGCAACAGGTTGCATAGCGGTTAGAGGGACGAGCAAGCAACCGACCAGTAAAGTGAGACTAATCTTAACAAATACGAATTAAAGTGAGAAGCATCATTACATGAAAAGAGAAGGTCATTGAGTTGATAAGAGACATTAGAACAGTCTCAATGGTAATACACACTCAAACTGCCATGAAACAATGGCTCTGAAAACATAATGTAGACTAAAGTGGTGCACATAACAAACTTCAAGACAGTCAACATAATTGTGATTGTATGGTCTCTAATGAGGTAGATATGAAAACTAGGCAATACAATAACCACTGTGGTTTTCTTTGATTAAAAAGAGCAGAACGAGATGAAAGAGCAAAGAGCGAAAGGCCTCTCGAAAATGTGAAAAATACTTCCATGTTGTACTTAGAGAGATTCAACTGTGCCTTAGAGAGATTCAACTGTGCATGCTATCATCTTATGCTGCTCAGATCAATGCACTCTTGGCGTGTTGGTTGACGACCATTCCCAAAGCTTTGGTTTTCTCACCACAGACACTTCTATAGGATCCTGGATCTGATATTGCTCATTAACACGGGTAGCCTTCCATAGGTAAGGGAATGGCAGCTTATATTGAACGCTAATTCAGTCATACCATCAGAGCCCACCATTTATTTCAGGTCTTTCTCCTCAATGTTGGTGTTAATGATTAGGGAGAGAAGATGTGATGCCTAACAAGAGGATTGCCTGAATTGGTCACTGCATGGCAGGGGCAACTGGGGCCCACTTATGACAAATTACTATGGAAATGTATCATGGGAACCACATCATCAGGTAAACAAAGATGTAGGCTAAAGGCGTCTACATATGAAACAGTTCGGAACAGTTTGTGCATATATTGTTACGATATTTTGTGACGTTTTTGTTGATTTTGGTCTCCAGCAACAACAACAGGCTGTTCGTGCACACAGAATATTTTCTCGAAGCAAGCCTGATGTCAGTAGCCCCTTCTTCAGTGATTGGTCAACAGTAGGGATTCTTCAATTAAGTGTTTGTTGTCATTCAATGAGAGATTACTCGTTTTCATGCACGTTTCTTCACTTGAGAAATACTGCATCAAACATCTTAGTTAGATGTTGCATTGCGCGACTAAGATCTCCCATGCAAAAACATAAAAATGTATAACATATTTCTTAAGTTACCTTAGATTCATTCAGAATATTTTGAGGAAGTGTATACTGGCTACGGCATCTCAAGATTTACAAATGGTACTATTGACGCTTTTTCTTGTTTTTCAAATGAAGGTCTTCTAAGTGAGTATGCGGGCACACTCATTTGGTTCACCTAGCTGAATTCAGCTAGGTTCCACCCTAAACAAAGCATGCTGAAAATGACTACTTTTCACCCATTAGTTTTTTTTAGCACTGCAGCTAGTCCATCCAGTCTATCCTAAAGCCTACTAGGCCACCGAGGTGTTGATGAGATCTGACTGCCACAATAATATTATTTTTGCCATGGCATCTTCCACTTTCTACAGTCAGTTAACCTTTTTAGATTAAGCCACTCTGCAATCTTTCTAACCAAAGGGCAAGAGGAGAATTGGTATAGTATCCAATTTCCATAAAAGGTTTTGAATGCTGGCTTGGAGGAAATGACTGTGCAGTTAATTAGATTTAGACTGAATTAAATGCATACTTCCAAATGTGCACCTCAAAAAAGTAGGGTGGTAAGAACAACAATAGCAATAGATCTGTTTTATTGTCTTATTCCTTTGGATATAGGAGAGTAAAATCGTATTCCCAGACAAAGAACAGCACATTTAAGACTTGACAGTCTCTGTCAGGCATCGACAAGAAAAGCAATCAGTGGCAGTTACCGAATGTTGAGGATCATACAACGGCACCATGTTGCAAGGCCGATGCCCAGACATAACAATAGTTCTCATAACAATAAAATGCATAATAATAAAGCGGATTGAATGATTTGAATGACAACATTTTAAGCAATTACAGTACAGGTCAAAAGTTTGGACAAACCTACTCATTCCAGGGTTTTTCTTTATTTTTCTTTATTTCTACATTGTAGAATAATAGAATACATCAAAACTATGAAAAAACATATATGTATTCATATAAAAGTTAATTTGTGGAAATGATTTCCTTCTTAATGCTTTTGAGCCAACCAGTTGTGTTGTGACAAGTTAGCCCTATTTGGTAAAAGACCAAGTCTATATCATGGCAAGAACAGCTCAAATAAGCAAAGAGAAAGACTGTCCATCATTTCTTCAAGAAATGAAGGTCAGTCATTTCGGAAAATTTAAAGAACTTTGAAAGTTTCGTCAAGTGCAGTCGCAGAAACCATCAAGCGCTATGATGAAACTGGCTCTCAATGTGGACCGCCACAGGAAAGGAAGTCACCAGAGTTTCCTCTGCTGCAGAAGATAAGTTCATTACAGTTACCAGCCTCAGAAAATGCAGCCCGAATAAATGCTTCAGAGAGTTTATTATGGATCCCCATTAGCTGCTGCCAAATCAGCAGCTACTCTTCCTGGGGTCCAGCAAAATTATTAAGGCAGTTTATACAATTTTAAAAACATTACAATACATTCACAGATTTCACAACACACTGTGTGCCCTCAGGCCCCTACTCCACCATTACCACATATCAACAGTACTAAACCCACGTGTATGTATAGTGCGTGTGTGTGTGTGCCAATGTTTGTGTTGCTTCACAGTCCTCGCTGTTCCTCAAGGTTTTTAAAAATCTGTTTTTAAATAACAGACACATCTCAACATCAACTGTTCAGAGGAGACTGTGTGAATTAGGCCTTCATGGTCAAATTGCTGCACAGAAAACACTACTAAAGGACATCAATAAGAAGAAGAGACTTGCTTGGGCCAAGAAACACAAGCAAGCTGTGGAAATCTGTCTTTTGCTCTGATGAGTCGATTTTTGGTTCCAACCGCCGTGTCTTTGTGAGACGCAGAGTAGGCGAACGGATGATCACCGCATGTGTGGTTCCCACCGTGAAGCATGGAGGAGGAGGTCTGAGGGTTTGGGGGTGTTTTTCTGTTGACACTGTCAGTGATTTATTTAGAATTCAAGGGACACTTAACCAGCATGGCTACCACAAAATTCTACAGCAATACGCCATCCCATCTGGTTTGCACTTAGTGGGACTATAATTTATTTTTCAACAGGACAATCTGTGCATTCTGTTAACCCAATAATTAATTATTATAGGGAAAGAGAAAGCTGTAGCAGTGCTGGAATCGGTGATCTTACGTAGGGCCTATGCATGGTTTAACAAACAGCGCCTTGAGCAACATAAGGGGGGCGATCAAGAAACGAACGGACCCAGTCAACACACTTTTCAAGAGAAGCAACTCCCTCTAGGAGGCTGGATCCTGTGCACTGAGACTACTAAGACTCCTCTGTGGCTAACTAACTCCTCTGCGTGTCCAGGTTTGTTATTTACGAGCGGGCTGGGAGCAAGTGGGTCTTGTTTAACAGCTATATGCACGGGTTACGCGGCCAAGAGAAAGAGTAGGGAAATCATTCCCAGCCCTCTCACACAAAGCCCTGCCTAGTATTTGGCAGGTTATGATCCTGGCAGAATTCGAGAAAGTTACATTTCACCCACAAAAAATGAGGAACTATAAATGAATTCAGTACCAGTTAGAGAATAAAAGCAAACTGGTGACAAGGCTAAATTAAGCCTGTGTGAATTTCTTTCCCTAAAATATGTAAATGTTACATATTAATTATCAGCCAGCAGCATACCACCCTGCATACTACTGCTGGCTTGCTTCTGAAGCTAAGCAGGGTTGATACTGGTGAGTTCCTGGATGGGAGACCATATGCTCCTGGAAGAGGTGTTGGAGTATGATGCACTCTTTCCTCTGGTCTAAAAAATAATATCCAAATGCCCCAGGGCAGTGATTGGGGACACTTCCCTGTGTAGGGTGCTGTCTTTCAGCTGTGACATTTAACGTGTGTGATGTCTCTCTGAGGTCATTAAAGATCCCATGGCACTTATCGTAAGAGTAGTGGTGTTAACCCGGTGTCCTGGCTAAATTCCCAATCTGGCCCTCAAACTATCACAGTCACCTAAAAATCCCTAGTTTACAATTGGCTCATTCATCCCCCTCCTCTCCCCTGCAACTATTCCCCAGGTTGTTGCTGCGAGTGAGAATGTGTTCTCAGTTCAATTTACCTGGTAAAATAACAAAGAAATAAAAAATCAACAAAGATAAGCTGTGGAATGAGAAAATGTCATAAACACACCACAATATCCTGATTGATGACTATAGAACATTGAATAAAAACAACATGGAAGTACTGTGAGTGCCTGGCTGTGTTATCTACAGTAACCAGATTTGTGACTCACCACCTGGATTTGGTCTTATATAGCAACTTTGTAATAAGTTATTCTGCGCTCTGGCACACTAAGGTCTTTTGCTAAGAAATGTAGCTAGATAGCTAGCTAGGTAAACAATGAATCCCAACGCATGACGTAAGTTAGCGAGCCAGCCAGCTAATGTTAGCTAGCTAGCTAACAGTACACTTTAAAACTCTTTTGGGAGAGCGGGCTGCATTTTCACTTTTGGATGAATAGCGTGCCCAGAGTTAACTGCCTCCTACTCTGTCCCAGATGCTAATATATGCATATTAGTATTGGATAGAAAACACTCTGGAATTTCTAAAAGTGTTTGAATGATGCCTGAGTATAACAGAACTCATATGGCAGGCAAAAACCTGAGAAAAATCCAACCAGGAAGTGGGAAATCTGAGGTTTGTAGTTTTTCAAAGCTTAGCCTACCGAATACACAGTGGGATATGGATAAAGTTGCACTTCCTACGACTTCCACTTGATGTCAACTCTCTTTAGAAACTTGAAAGAGGATTCTACTATAAAGGAGGGGCTCATGAGACCTGTTTGAGTCAGTGGTCTGGCAGAGTGTCTCAGGCTTGTGACGCGCTCCCGACAGAGTTACCTCTCGTTCCAGTGCTTTTCTTCAGACATAGGAATTCTCCGGTTGGAACATTATTGATGTTTTATGTGAAAAATATCCTAAAGATTGATTCCATACATCGTTTGACTTGTTTCTATGACCTGTAACGGAACTTTGCGAGTTTTTGTCTGGACGAAGTGCCTGCGCCTCATGAAGATTGATTTACTGGGCTGGACACGCTAACAACAAGTGGCTATTTGGACATAAATGATGGTCTTTATGGAACAAATTAGTCATTTAAATGGAGGTGTGTTTTTTGGACTTGGCTATGACCTAACATAATCATATGTTGTGCTTTTGCTGTAAAGTATTTTTTGAAATCGAACACGATGGGTAGATTAACAAGATCTTTCATTTGCTGTATGGGACTTGTTAATGTGTGAAAGTTCCATATTTCTACAAAATATTTTAGATTTCGCGCGCTGCCTTTTCAGCGGAATGTTGTCGAGTGGTTCCGCTAGCGGAACGCCTGCCCTAGAAAGGTTAACCTCTTAAGACTAGGCCTCAATACTGCACCCTTTGGAGGAAGTGCGTGCCCATAGTAAACTGAAAATATTTTTTCCCAAAATTGCTAATATATGCATATAATAATAATTATTGAATAGAAAACATTCTAAAGTTTCTAAAACCGTTTAAATTATGTCTGTATGTAAAGCAGAACTCTCAGGGAAGCCTTTCTCCCAAACTCTCTCTTGTCAAGAGAAAAGTTGGGTCAACTTTGACGTCATCGCCCCCACCCTTCCCAGGCAGCTACCGATCTGGGAACAGTATGTATGTGTTCAGCGCGATGCCTGCTTTCAAATGGCGCGTTCATTGCGAGAATCCCGTGAGCCCTCATCGTTTGGCGGGCGAAAATGTTGGTGTCACTCTCAAATACATGCTCTCTATCGCGCGCGGCCGATTTGGGGCAAGTTCTTTTCCAAGTAACAGCAATTGAAGGCGGTTTGTCTGTTCGCGCTGATCATTGTTTTACATGTTAAAAACATCATAAAGCTCGATTCTGCACATAGTTTGACCAGTTTAGAATTTGTGTCCATATATGCTGATGATTCAAGCATATAAGCATCAGAAACCACAGCTAATGAAGTCACTAATGAAGTCACTGAAACCCTTAACAAAGAGTTGCAGTCTGTCTTGGAATGGGTGACGAGTAATAAACTGGTCCTGAACATTTCTTAAACTAAGGGCATTGTATTTGGTACAAATCATTCCCGGAGTTCTAGACCTCAGCTGAATCTGGTAAGGAATGACGTGGCTGTCAAACAAGTTGAGGAGACTGAATTCCTTGGTGATACCTTAGATTGTAAACTGTCATGGTCAAAACCATATAGATTCAATGGTTGTAAAGATGGGGAGAGGTTTGTCCGTAATAAAGAGATGCTCTGCTTTTATGACACCCACTCCAATAAGCAAGTTCTGCAGGCTTTAGTTTTGTCTTATCTTGATTATTGTCCAATCGTGTGGTCGAATGCTGCAAGGAATAAAATACCAAGCATGCTGGAGACAGTTTGGTGCAGTGTGAAGGGAAGACCGTAATTCATCTATGACATTGACATTTATGAGAGGGCATAAAAAGAGAACAACATTCAGGTAGGTGGATGGTGCCAGAAGGAACAGATAAGGTCTTGTGGTTTGTAATTGAGTCAGAGGGTCCTCGGAGGGTTACCAGTGTGTGAAATTAAATTATTGTTAAGGCTCTCAGCAGCATTGTCATATGGTCAGCCCTAGGCTGGCAATTGCCAGGGACCTCACAAAACAATATTATCACAATACTTCGGTGCCGAACAATATGTATTGCGATTCTCATGATTCTATAATGTTTCACAATCTATTGTGATTTGATGTTCCAAACATATTGCTCACTATATGTCTGCTGCAGAGACGAGAGGTTTGGTTATAAAAAAATATTTAAAAATCACAATGGTTTAGATGGTACAATATAGCTTGTTTTGAAACAGACTGAAATTAGGCAAACTATTCCATTTTTAGCAACTAGGAAATGGAGGAGAGATTTCCGCATATTGTACCTTTTTAAAAAGAAGAGGCTGAACAATATATATATTTTAAGCTTATAGGCAAGTCAGTTAGGAACAAATTATTATTTTCAATGACAGCCTAGGAACAGTGGGTTAACTGCCTGTTCAGGGGCAGAAAGACAGATTTGTACCTTGTCAGGTCGGGATTTGAGGATGCAACCTTCCGGTTGCTAGTCCAATGCTCTAACCACTATAGGCTACCCTGCCACCCCATTTTTATATATATATATATATATATATATATATATTGAGATTTGAAACTATCAATTTATTCAAATCAAATCAAATTTTATTGGTCACATAACATTTTTAGCAGATGGTATTGCGGGTGTAGCAGATGTTCTTTCCCGTGTAGCAAAATGATCCCCCCCTAATCACTAGTCAGCCCTGAACTGACTTTACCTCTTTGCCTCCTTGCATTGGCTTTTATGAGTACTAATAATAGGCTATTTGCTTGTCTTTACAAAGTGTATGAAGCATACCTCTATCATATCTCTACTACCTCTATCATTGGCGCAGTCAGTAGAGCATGGCTCTTGCAAAGTCCAAGGTTTTGGGTTTGATTCCCGCAAGGGCCACCCATATGTAAAATGGTTGCATGCATGACTAAGTTGCTTTGGATAAAAATGGCTGTCAAATGGCATATGAGCACACGATGTTGCCTTTTACTGTATCTTTTGTTAAGTTTGGGTAACTAAAAAAATGGATAAACGAGAACACCTGTTTCTGTCCTGTTGGCTATTATTCACCATGACACATGAGGTAGTGTTAATGAACAGCTCTGGACCAGTGTTGGAACTGGACGTGGAACTCTCCCGTCGAAAGACGAATAGAGGATAGTTACAAATCAAAGATCCCCATGTCACCAGCTGTCACTGGGTATCAAAGGTAGTGGATGAGCAGATCTCTGAAGCTACGGGGTGGGAAGAGTGATGAAAGGAAGGAGTGGGAAGGGGGATGGAGGGAGCAGGTGAGAAGAATGGAGGGAGGGATGGAGTGGAAGAGGGGAGTGGAATAGGCAGGTAAGAGGGGTGAGGGAGGGGATAGAAGAGCTGGTCAGAGAGATAAAGGGTGGGAGGAGTGATGCAGGAGGGAGTGGGAAGAGGAGTGGAGGGAGCACGAGGTGGAAGGGGGGATGGAAAAAGAGGGGAAGAGGGAGCAGGTCAGAAGTGAATTGACAGATGATTGGGTTTCACGCACCTCTGTGTGTTGTATCATCCTGAAGGAAATAAAATGCCTGGTGTTTCAAGTAGCAGGAAAAGAAAAACCAATCTTCCGCAGTCTGGACACTAGCTGTCAAGGTCACATCTAGGTCAAAAGTCCATCACAATACATGGTCACAATACTCGTTAAGACGTCTTAGGTCCAATTTCCATGACTGCACTTGCACTACATTAGATTCAAGCCAAGGGTATGCACAAGCATTCAATATAAAGTCAGACATACACAGAAAAACGAGGGGAACAGGCAGGAGAAATTCACCCAAAGCATTTGTTTTTGTGTCTTCATGGAGAGTTCAGGAGCAATCGAGAGGAGGCGGGAGCTTTGTGGCTTTCTTTGACCTTTTATAGTGGCCTGAGTGTGTTGGCATTTTGGCCTGACTGATGCAGACTATCATAGCAGGAGAAAGCCAATTACTCTGGTCATCGCAGCACCCTCAGGGCCTATTTCAATTTAATATAGTACATCACAGTACTCTGTGCTTCGTATCTGTGTTTTGTCATTTCCCCCATCTTATTCCCCAAGTCTGAGTGTAAATGTGTTAGAGGAAAATATAGTTTAGATGATCAATTATGTATACATTAATGATTACATTTACATTTAAGTCATTTAATACTATTATCCAGAGCGACTTATTGATTTGACATCCAGTGGAACAGCCACTTTATAGTGTTCTTAATTTTTACTGTTACTGAAAAGTATTCCTAAAGAGGTGGGGTTTCAGAAATTGAATTGTCCTGTCTGTTTGTTCCACCATTGGGAAGAGTTTTGACTGGGCTGAGGAGAACCATTTATGCTATACTATTATGTTATGATTTGTTTTCTTAAACACTGAAAATATAAGAAAATTAATTGTGTCTGTGTCTCCTGGGAAAGTTTAAGAAGGAGGGTGGAGAGTGGAGAGAAGTATATCCTTCAGACAGGTTGGAATGTAGTTTATGAGGGGAGCGAAACTATCTCCAGGACCGAATACTACGCCATTGTAAGGCTGGGAGAGGGTGTGAAACTGATGACGTCACTTTGTCTTCTTTCTTTAAAATGTAATGTTCTTTGTATTTTGGGTCAGTACTCATCAAGAATAAATGCTGAACTTGTTTTTAAGACTGGTCTCTTGCTAATTCATGCAAATGATAAACTTACAACTTATTATGAATTAGAAATTAGTGTAAATTGAATTGGTTTTGGCAACAAAACATAAAGGGATTAAGAATTCCTCTATCAAAATGATACAGTCAATGGGACCCTCCTGATCCACAAAGCTCTTTTGGGCTGAGATGAGCATCTTCTCCACAAAGCAGAAGGGCCATGCCTCTCATTATGCCTCTGCATAATTACATCATCCTTTTTATTGTGGCCTTCATTACCCAGTTCATTTGGTGTCCTTTTTTATTTAACCTTTATTTAATTAGGCAAGAGTTAAGAAATTATTATTTTACAAGGACGGCCTAACCCGGCCAAACTCGGACGACGCTGGGCCAATTGTGTGCCGCCCTATGGGACTCCCAATCTGTCATGTTTTGTCATATATTGTCATGTCTTGTCCCTGTGCTTTCTCTTCTATTCGTTTCCCCCTGCTGGACTTATTAGGTTCTTTCCCTCTCTCTATCCCTCTCTCTCTCTATCGTTCCGTTCCTGCTCCCAGCTGTTCCTCATTCGTCCTAACTACCTCGTTTACTCTTTCACACCTGTCCCCTATTTTGCCCTCTGATTAAGTCCCTATTTCTCTCTCTGTTTCTGCTTCTGTCCTTGTCGGATCCTTGTTTGATGTTTGCTGTTCGCTGTGTACTTGTTCCGTCCTGTCGTGTTTTTGCCTTCATCAGATGCTGCGTGTGAGCAGGTGTCTCTGTCAGCTACGGCCTGCGCCTACCCGAAGCGACCTGCAGTCTGTGGCCGCTTCTCCTGTTATTCCCCTCTACAGACTAGAGGATTTCTGTTATTCCCCGTTTGGACATTTCCTGTTAAGGATTCAGGATTTGTCGTTTTCTGTTTGGACTTGAATAAACTCTGTTTCTGTTAAAGTCGCTTTTGGGTCCTCACTCACCTGCATAACACAATCATGGTCGGATGTGATGCAGCCTGGATACGAACCAGGTACTGCAGTGACACCTCTTGCACTGACATTAAACCAGCCATAGAAGTGGTGAGTTGATATCCCAGTATTGCATAGCGGTGCTCTCTTGAACAGCATAGTTCTAAAGAGAAGGAACAGAGAATCATGGGGCCATTGTTGTTGATGCTGTTGCTTCTTCACAGGAGACTCGATGAGAGACCAGTGGGGCTGAGATCAGAGGCAGCGCCACCAATACTCCATAATTTACAAGGTAAGAGCTGTTTGTTTGTTTTGTCTGTGTCTGTGTTTTCATGTGGAAAGAGGGTCAGGAGGGATACATACCACAGCCCCGGAGATGTTTTCAGGTGGAATGCTCAGATTTCACGGCACAATGGGGGATTTAATGTCAGGATTTCTGCTTCACACCTGATAAGGCTGTCTTTGTCCCCTAGAGGAGGTGTTTCCTTCTATCCAATAGAGCCTCCTCTTTTCTGACCAAACCCTCCTGGAGCAAACCCTTCTATTACACTGGCATGACACCATCTCAGGGGCTACCATCTTATCTCTTTTATATTTTTTTATGTTTTCCATGTTTCATTTCGTTTGATTGTGTGCAGAGGCGATGGAACCTGCGGTGCTCATTTTATTTGTTTTGTCAGTCACGGTTTACGATTCGAGCAGCATTCAGCTCATCATCCAAGCTTACAGGGAAAGATGACTCAGACAGCACTAAGACATGGATAGCAAAGACATGCAGACACCTCTACTCCATGACACAAACCTCACTGCAAAGTGAAGGCTCATTTCCTCTGGAAAAGACTATATGCAAATATGTGAAACAGAGCTCTATTGTTTTAGAAAATTCAACCCAGAGACAAATATTTTAAGCACCAATGTGGGATGTGAAGTGTATATTAACATTATTACTTCACCTACAGGTTTGCAAAAGTTAGTAGTGACACACAATCATGAAGCTGAGGTAGTTGACACGCAATCATGGGCTTTCGTTTCAGAGACTCAGAAGCGTGGGCTCAGGAGAGGGAGACGGAGAGCAGAAAGTGAGGGATTTACAACCAGGATGGAAAATGGGGTGGTGTGTGAGATGGAGGCAGTGTATGGGGGAAAGGGAATGAAAGCATCTCGTCTCTCGCTGGGCTTTGGCAGATGAGAGTGTCCACTTCTATTACGGTCACTTATTGTGGTTTTCAGGTTGGTGAGGTGATAATGAATGTATACTCTGGTGTCTGGCCTCTCTCTCTCTCTCTCTCTCTCTCTCTCTCTCTCTCTGGCCTCTCCCATCGTCTCTATGGCTTTCTCTGGCCTCGAAAGGCTCTGTATCTTTGGCCTCTGGTGGTTTTCTCTTTTGCCTCTTTCTTTCGCTCGCCGTTCTCTACACTGTCTTTGGCGTCTCAGCCTGCAGCAGTCTAGTCTGGTGTCTACTCTCTATTTCCCACTCCCTGTCATGTTTTGTCATTGATTGTCAGGTCTTGTTCCTGTGATTCCCCTTCTATTCGTTTCCCCCTGCTGGTCTTATTAGGTTCTTTCCCTCTTTCTATCCTCTCCCTCTCTCTCTCTCTCTCTCTCTCTCTCTCTCTCTCTCCTCTCTCTGCTGGTCTTATTAGGTTCTTTCCTCTCTTTCTATCCCTCTCTCTCTCTCTCTCTCTCTCTCTCTCTCTCTCTATCTCTCTCTATCGTTCCGTTCCTGCTCCCAGCTGTTCCTCATTCTCCTAACTACCTCATTTACTCTTTCACACCTGTTCCCTATTTTTCCCTCTGATTAAGTCCCTATTTCTCTCTCTGTTTTCGCTTCTGTCCTTGTCGGATCCTTGTTTGCTGTTCTGTGTCCTCGTTCCGTCCTGTCGTGTTTTTACCTTCTTCAGATGCTGCGTGTGAGCAGGTGTCTAGATCAGCTACGGCCTGCGCCTTCCCGAAGCGACCTGCAGTCTGTGGTCGCATCTCCAGTTGTCCCCCTCTACTGACTAGAGGGTTTCAGTTTTCCTGTTTTGACTTGAAATAAACTCTGTTTCTGTAAAGTCGCTTTTGGGTCCTCATTCACCTGCATAACAGAAGGATCCGACCAAGAATGGACCCAGCGACTACGGATTCTTGCAACTCAGCCGTCAAGATCCAGGGAGCGATGCTCGGCAGACACGAGCAGGAATTGTCTGCTGCTTGTCATGCCGTTGAGACCCTGGCCGCTCAGGTCTCCGACCTCTCAGGACAGTTTCAGAGTCTCCGTCTCGAGCCACCAGTTACTTCCTGGTCTTCCGAGTCTCCGGAACCTAGGGTTAATAACCCACCATGTTACTCTGGGCAGCCCACTGAGTGCCGCTCCTTTCTCACCCAGTGTGATATTGTGTTCTCTCTCCAGCCCAACACATACTCAAGAGAGAGAGCTCGGATCGCCTACGTCATATCACTCCTTACGGGACGGGCTCGGGAGTGGGGCACAGCTATCTGGGAGGCAAGGGCTGAGTGTACTAACGAGTATCAGAACTTTAAAGAGGAGATGATACAGGTTTTTGATCATTCAGTTTTTGGGAGGGAGGCTTCCAGGGCCCTGGCTTCCCTATGTCAAGGTGATCGATCCATAACGGATTACTCTATAGAGTTTCGCACTCTTGCTGCCTCCAGTGACTGGAACGAGCCGGCGTTGCTCGCTCGTTTTCTGGAGGGACTCCACGCTGAGGTTAAGGATGAGATTCTCTCCCGGGAGGTTCCTTCCAAGCATGGATTCTTTGATTGCACTCGCCATCCGCGTAGAACGACGGGTAGATCTTCGTCACCGAGCTCGTGGAAGAGAGCTCGCGTTAACGGTGTTCCCCCTCTCCGCATCTCAACTATCTCCTCCCACTGGCTCAGAGATTGAGCCCATGCAGCTGGGAGGTATTCACATCTCGACTAAGGAGAGGGAACGGAGAATCACCAACCGCCTTTGCTTCTATTGCGGTTCTGCTGGACATTTTGTCATTTCATGTCCAGTAAAAGGCCAGAGCTCATCAGTAAGCGGAGGGCTACTGGTGAGTGCTACTACTCAGGTCTCTCCATCAAGATCCTGTACTACCTTGTCGGTCCATCTACGCTGGACCGGTTCGGCAGCTTCCTGCAGTGCCTTGATAGACTCTGGGGCTGAGGGTTGTTTTATGGACGAAGCATGGGCTCGGAAACATGACATTCCTCTCAGACAGTTAGGGGAGCCCACGCCCATGTTCGCCTTAGATGGTAGTCTTCTCCCCAGTATCATATGTGAGACACTACCTTTAACCCTCACAGTATCTGGTAACCACAGTGAGACCATTTCCTTTTTGATTTTTCGTTCACATTTTACATCTGTTGTTTTGGGTCATCCCTGGCTAGTATGTCATAATCCTTCTATTAATTGGTCTAGTAATTCTATCCTATCCTGGAACGTTTCTTGTCATGTGAAGTGTTTAATGTCTGCTATCCCTCCTGTTTCTTCTGTCCCCTCTTCTCAGGAGGAACCTGGTGATTTGACAGGAGTGCCGGAGGAATATCATGATCTGCGCACGGTCTTCAGTCGGTCCAGAGCCAACTCCCTTCCTCCTCACCGGTCGTATGATTGTTGTATTGATCTCCTTCCGGGGACCACTCCCCCTCGGGGTAGACTATACTCTCTGTCGGCTCCCGAACCTAAGGCTCTCGAAGATTATCTGTCTGTTTCTCTCGACGCCGGTACCGTTGTGCCTTCTTCCTCTCCCGCCAGAGCGGGGGTTTTTTTTGTTAAGAAGAAGGACGGTACCCTGCGCCCCTGCGTGGATTATCGAGGGCTGAATGACATTACGGTTAAGAATCGTTATCCGCTTCCCCTTATGTCATCAGCCTTCGAGATTCTGCAGGGAGCCAGGTTCTTTACTAAGTTGGACCTTCGTAACGCTTACCATCTCGTGCGCATCAGAGAGGGGGACGAGTGGAAAACGGCGTTTAACACTCCGTTAGGGCATTTTGAATACCGGGTTCTGCCGTTCGGTCTCGCTAATGCTCCAGCTGTCTTTCAGGCATTAGTTAATGATGTACTGAGAGACATGCTGAACATCTTTGTTTTCGTTTACCTTGATGATATCCTGATTTTTTCACCGTCACTCGAGATTCATGTTCAGCACGTTCGACGTGTACTCCAGCGCCTTTTAGAGAATTGTCTCTATGTGAAGGCTGAGAAGTGCGCTTTTCATGTCTCCTCTGTCACATTTCTCGGTTCTGTTATTTCCGCTGAAGGCATTCAGATGGATCCCGCTAAGGTCCAGGCTGTCAGCGATTGGCCCGTCCTAAGTCACGTGTCGAGTTGCAGCGCTTTCTCGGTTTCGCAATTTCTATCGGCGTTTCATTCGTAATTTCGGTCAAGTGGCAGGCCCTCTCACAGCCCTTACTTCTGTCAAGTCGTGCTTTAAGTGGTCCGGTTCCGCCCAGGGAGCTTTTGATCTCCTCAAGAAGCGTTTTACATCCGCTCCTATCCTTGTTACTCCTGACGTCACTAAACAATTCATTGTCGAGGTTGACGCTTCAGAGGTGGGCGTGGGAGCCATTCTGTCCCAGCGCTTCCATTCTGACGATAAGGTCCATCCTTGCGCGTATTTTTCTCATCGCCTGTCGCCATCGGAACGCAACTATGATGTGGGTAACCGCGAACTGCTCGCCATCCGCTTAGCCCTAGGCGAATAGCGACAGTGGTTGGAGGGGGCGACCGTTCCTTTTGTCATTTGGACTGACCATAAAAACCTTGAGTACATCCGTTCTGCCAAACGACTCAATGCACGTCAAGCTCGTTGGGCGTTGTTTTTCGCTCGTTTCGAGTTCGTGATTTCCTATCGCCCGGGAAATAAGAACACCAAGCCTGATGCTTTATCCCGTCTCTTCAGTTCTTCTGTAGCTTCTACCGACCCCGAGGGGATTCTCCCTGAAGGGCGTGTTGTCGGGTTGACTGTCTGGGGAATTGAGAGACAGGTAAAGCAAGCACTCACTCACACTGCGTCGCGCGCGCTTGTCCTAGTAACCTTCTTTTCTTTCCTGTCTCTACTCGTCTGGCTGTTCTTCAGTGGGCTCACTCTGCCAAGTTAGCTGGCCACCCCGGCGTTCGGGGTACGCTTGCTTCTATTCGCCAGCGGTTTTGGTGGCCTACTCAGGAGCGTGACACGTGCCGTTTCGTGGCTGCTTGTTCGGACTGCGCGCAGACTAAGTCAGGTAACTCTCCTCCTGCCGGTCGTCTCAGACCGCTTCCCATTCCTTCTCGACCATGGTCTCACATCGCCTTAGACTTTATTACTGGTCTGCCTTCGTCTGCGGGGAAGACTGTGATTCTTACGGTTGTCGATAGGTTCTCTAAGGCGGCTCATTTTATTCCCCTCGCTAAGCTTCCTTCCGCTAAGGAGACGGCACAAATCATCATTGAGAATGTGTTCAGAATTCATGGCCTCCCGTTAGACGCCGTTTCGGACAGAGGTCCGCAATTCACGTCACAGTTTTGGAGGGAGTTTCTGTGGTTTGATTGGTGCTTCCGTCAGTCTCTCTTCCGGTTTTCATCCCCAGTCTAACGGTCAAGCAGAACGGGCCAATCAGACGATTGGTCGCATATTACGCAGCCTTTCTTTTAGAAACCCTGCGTCTTGGGCAGAACAGCTCCCCTGGGCAGAATACGCTCACAACTCGCTTCCTTCGTCTGCTACCGGGCTATCTCCTTTTCAGAGTAGTCTTGGGTACCAGCCTCCTCTGTTCTCGTCCCAGCTCGCCGAGTCCAGCGTTCCCTCCGCTCAGGCTTTTGTCCAACGTTGTGAGCGCACCTGGAGGAGGGTCAGGTCTGCACTTTGCCATTACAGGGCACAGACTGTGAGAGCCGCCAATAAACGTAGGATTAAGAGTCCTAGGTATAGTCGCGGTCAGAGAGTGTGGCTTTCCACTCGTAACCTTCCCCTTACGACAGCATCTCGCAAGTTGACTCCGCGGTTCATTGGTCCGATCCATGTTCCTCAGGTCGTCAATCCTGTCGCAGTGCGACTGCTTCTTCCGCGACATCTTCGTCGCGTCCACCCAGTCTTCCATGTCTCCTGTGTCAAGCCTTTTCTTCGCGCCCCCGTTCGTCTCTCCCCCCCCCCCCCGTCCTTGTCGAGGGCGCACCTATTTACAGGGTACGGAAGATCATGGACATGCGTTCTCGGGGACGTGGCCACCAGTACTTAGTGGATTGGGAGGGTTACGGTCCTGAGGAGAGGAGTTGGGTTCCATCTCGCGACGTGCTGGACCGTTCGTTGATTGATGATTTCCTCCGTTGCCGCCAGGATTCCTCCTCGAGTGCGCCAGGAGGCGCTCGGTGAGTGGGGGGGGTACTGTCATGTTTTGTCATTGATTGTCAGGTCTTGTTCCTGTGCTTCCCCTTCTATTCGTTTCCCCCTGCTGGTCTTATTAGGTTCTTTCCCTCTTTCTATCCCTCTCTCTCCCTCTCCCTCTCTCCCTCTCTCTCTCTCTCTCTCTATCGTTCCGTTCCTGCTCCCAGCTGTTCCTCATTCTCCTAACTACCTCATTTACTCTTTCACACCTGTTCCCTATTTTTCCCTCTGATTAAGTCCCTATTTCTCTCTCTGTTTTCGCTTCTGTCCTTGTCGGATCCTTGTTTGCTGTTCTGTGTCCTCGTTCCGTCCTGTCGTGTTTTTACCTTCTTCAGATGCTGCGTGTGAGCAGGTGTCTAGATCTGCTACGGCCTGCGCCTTCCCGAAGCGACCTGCAGTCTGTGGTCGCATCTCCAGTTGTCCCCCTCTACTGACTAGAGGGTTTCAGTTTTCCTGTTTTGACTTGGAATAAACTCTGTTTCTGTAAAGTCGCTTTTGGGTCCTCATTCACCTGCATAACACTCCCATCCTCTATCCCTCCTTTGCTCTTCTTTCTGTCCTCTCTACACCATTCTATAAGCCTGTACCAGCATGAGGCTACTCTGAGATCTACTTCATCTCTAAATGGCCTCTGTCTGTGTGTCTCAAAGTCACGTCTCTCTCTGTGCTGACTAATTGGAGCTTGAGAACCTTGTCCTCTCTGTGGCCTTTGACAGTACGACCACAGACATTAAAGGAAGGAAATAGCATTTATGAATTTCGGTGCTACCACTCCCTCTTAATTGGTGACTGTATGAGATGCAGGGCAGGGCTAAGGGTGGTGTGCTGGATCAGAAATTACTGAGTAGTTTCCTCTCAAGTTGTGACTGGAATCGGAATGCTCTGACATGATGATAAGTGATGATAATGAATGTCGTGTGATGCATAACGACTATTAAATTGACAGGCGGCAGAGAAGGTGTTGTGGGTTTCAATGGGTCTCTTATTAAGATGGGTGTGATGTTTCCATCTTGTTAAAGCCTCCGGAACTGTAACCTGGGGGTTTCTGAGGGTGTTTCCTTAACCTGTCAACGCCACATTGGAACAGCTTCTGTCATTTCTGCTGAGAGTTTAAGACCTGACCTTGAGTCTGATTCACCAAGCTTGTCAGGCAGGCCTCTGTTAATGTTGAATAGGGGCCAGAGTTTCCGATGCTCACCTGGGAAGATGCCACATTTGGTCCCGATCACAGCTAGCTGCAAAAACGCATTATAATACCCACTTGCTATGATGGACTACTTGTGATTGTGTAATAGAGGACAGTCTGCATACTGTGTTGAGCAAATACAAACATTTCATTTCCCTTCCCATCCCTTCTCTTTTTGGGGTAATGGTATGTGTGGATGGTGAATTTGAGCACAGTGACCTGTGGGTTCTGACTCTGATGGTGGGGAGGCCCTGCTGTTAAAACAGGGTTTCAGCTGAAGACTGAGGTTAAGGTATTCTGTACTCCTTATGAGAACCGGTTCATCAATATTCATGCTGGGGGAAAAATCCCTGGAGATCAGCTCGCATTCGTAACTTAATCCAATTTACTGAATGATGCCAAGGCTTCCAGCTCACCCCGAAAAAAAAAGTTAATTCAGCAGAAGGTTCTCGAACACCAAAACACCACAGTCCCAGTTGCTTTTCCATGGTCCCTCTCTACCCCCAGAGCACATATACCAAGTATCCCACCAGGATTAACACAATCTGCCCACTGGGGCAATGGGGAGTTCAGTTAATGAGGTATGGCCCTGATAGACTGGTGACCCTGTCCAGATGATAATGTACTAACTAACCTTCACTCAACGAAAGGGAAGAGGTGAGGTTGGGAAAGAGATGGGGAGGAAAAAGTGAAAGTGTGAGATACAGGGTTCGACGATTTGTACATTTAAAAAAATATTTTTTACCTTTATTCAACTAGGCAGCCAGTTAAGAACAAATTCTTATTTACAATGACGGCCTACCTGGACAAACCCGGACGATGCTGGGCCAATTGTGTGCCGCCCTATGGGACTCCCAATCACGGCCGGATGTGATTCAGCCTGGATAAGAGGGATAGTGAAAAAGAAATGCTGGGAGAGAGTAAGCGGTGAAAGGAGGGCTCTCTCCTGAGCTCTGAATCATATATACGGGCAGTCTCTTTATCCACAGAGGGCAGTGGAGCTAATGAAACACTATGAACCGTTAGATCTGACATTTTCACCTCTCGGTCTGAGGTACGTTTCATTGATCCCAAAATGGATGACACCAAATACAAGCACCCTCCTTTAAATTCTGACAGGTTTTCCGTTGAGCAGAACCTTTAAATATACGATCTCAAACGCTGAAAGCTTGGCAGAGCAGTGATCTGACACCTCTGTTTGATTGGAAAGGGCATATTTGTATCGCATTCTACACTATATTTACTCTTCTAATCCCAATGTGTGTCAGGGAAATCATACATTTTATAATCTGTAACTGCAGCACAGATAATAGAACGCAATGCATCAATCTACTGAGAAGGGGGTATAAAGGCCTGTAGAAAGACGGACCCATCGCTAATTTACAGCTTATCTTTTATAGTGTGATTGTTCAACATTTCCAGAGGGAGCATGTTATATATTGGAGACATATTTGAATCCATTGTCCAGGGACCCTTTTCTCTCAGTAAGTAGCTTTTTTAGAATAAGATGTGTCAAAAGAGGGAAACAGTGAAGATGTTGGATCAGAATACTTGCTCACAACACAAGAACACTGTTAAAAATTCATCACAACCTTTTCAGATGTCAGTGAGGTCTAGTTCCTCTTTATTATGCTATGAATAACTTCAATAATTAACGAGACAAAATATCTCTCCCATAAAATGTTCAGCAGGTGTCTCTTGGACTGGAGGTGATAAACTCTGCCTGATATTTCAGCTCAAAGATGAAGTACAGGAATGGACTGCCTGAAATCCATTTGCACACTCCGATTCCTAATTAGAATCATGAATTGAAGAGTTGGCTCCCACAATATTTTCTGTGATGGCAGTGAGTATGTTCACATGCACACTAATAATTCAATATTAAACCAATTTATGGCTGTAGGCCGAGTATGGAAATAGTAATATAAATACCTTATTCTGCTTATCTTAATCGGCCTAAGGTCAAAATCGAAGCATAAACTGACTAAAACACCTGTTTTTCTGAGTAATCTTTCAAATTATTAGGACATAAACATATTAAATCGGCATTCCAGCACTATATCTGAAATGTGGAAATGTTACTAATTTATCATACCCTTTTTTCAAGCCTGTCACACCCTGATCTGTTTCACCTATCTTTGTGATTGTCTCCACCTCCCTCCAGGTGTCACCCATCTTCCCAATTATCCCCTGTGTATTTATACCTGTGTTCTCTGTTTGTCTGTTGCCAGTTCATTTTGTTTCGTCAAATCTACCAGCGGTTTCCCTCTGTTCCTGTCTCTCGTTTGTTCCTGTCCTCTAGTTTTCCCGGTGTTGACATTTTTTGCCCACCCTGTCCCTGAACCTGCCGTGCTGTACCTTTGCCCCACCTATCTGGATTACTGACCCCTGCTTGCCCTTGACCTGTCTTTTGCATGGCCCTGTTGGATTAATAAACTGTTGTTAGTTGTCTGCATCTGGGTCTTACCTGAAACATGACAAGCCACCCAGTTCATTTGGCAGAAGAGAACTGCTAATGTATAATGTTAACCAGAAAAAAACAATTAAGGTTTATTTCATCTGTTGTACTACAAAGGCAAATTACTACTTGATTTTAAATGCACTCTTCAAGCAAGAAATCTATAGAAAGAACATCATTGTCTGGGAAAGGATAAATGCAAACACTGTCCCCTAGGGAGACACAAATTGAATAAGAGCACAGACTCACTTTTATGCATTTTCTATTCAGTGACTGAAGTAATTGAATTTAGCCTGGGAAGCATTGTGTTAATTTATGACCATTCTCTTCTGGCGACAAACGAGGTACTATCTGAAGAAGTGTTTCAGCAGCTCCATCATATGGAACTATTGGATGCCTTTTTTAGTTATCATACTTTGTCCTGCCATGAAACAGTTTCAATGTAACGAATCTCCTATTCATCTGAGGAAGGGTAAAAAGGATTGGACCAATATGCAGCGTGGTAAGTGTCCGTCATAATTTATTGACTGAACGCACAAAATAACAAAGTGAAATGGATGAAACGAAACAGTTCTGTAAGGTGACATACACTAAACAGAAAACAACCACCCACAAACAAGAGTGGGAAAACAGGCTACCCAAGTATGGTTCTCAATCAGAGACAGCGATTGACAGCTGCCTCTGATTGGGAACCATACCAGGCCAAACACATAGAAATACCAAACATAGAACAAAAACATCGAATGCCCACCCCAACTCATGCCCTGACCAACCTAAAATAGAAACATACAAAAGGAACTAAGGTCAGGACGTGACATTCAATACCACACCTGATGATTGAGTCCAAATAGAGGGCTTCTCTTTGAAGATCCAATGAGGTCCTGGACCATCAGACAAAACTAGTTAATGTCAGCTGTAAAAAAAGTGTCTGCTCAACAGATTTGTCTATCCTGAACTCGAAACCAAACATCTTCCTTTGTATTCAACATGATCCTTACGTCTGAGTGCATAATACGATGTATTATAGTCATATTACTTTACACCCTCTAATATGGATGAGTCAATTACCATGCACCAATTTGACTCTCCCCAAATGTAACGCTTTTTCTATTTTATACATCAAGTTTCGGTTCTAATTGCTACATTTTTGCTGTTGCTATGACGTACAACCATACTGAAAGCTCTACAGACCATAACCATGCAATTTTAATCATATATTTGCATTGTTGGAAACAACCCGTAAGTAAGCATTTCACTGTTAGTATACACCTGTTGTTAGGGTTAGAAGTGCAGACAGTCTGACCCATCAAGCATTTCTCAGTCACTTGTTTTTCGTGTCCAAAACTTCTAGACCAGTATTGTCAAACTAGTTTTGCATAGGGTCCACATTTGTTGTTCATCAAGGGCAGCACTGAAAATTGGATATACAGTATTGCTTCGCCGTCAAAATCTGCAAACAATTGTCCTCTATCCATTTTGGGGGAATAAGCTTTCGTTAGTCATTGTTAGCGAGCCAGTGAAGAGATTATATAAATGTAGGTCCATTATCATTTCGACGTGGATTTAGGCCATGGTTGACACCCCAGTTCTCGTATATTGCCTCCACACTCCAATTGTATTTGGGGTGTTGTGATGTTTACTACATTTTGGAAAATGTTGGTAAAAATGAACCAGTTTCACTTTCAGAGGTTATAAGCTGTGCTCTCAGATGTTGGCCAATCAATATGTTCAATTATACTCTCTCTCTGATCCTCTTTACGATCATCACATTCTTTCTGCTGATTTCAGTGGTCTTTTATGGAGTGACAGTCACAGAGGGGGCCAGGCTGAGGAGTGTTAACGAGGTCAGAGATAAAAAAAAAGCCCAGGGGCCTCGTGCCATGACACATTCCACAGGCTCCTCATACTCACTCAACATACGTTTACTACAACGTCAAACCATCCATGTCATGACGGAAAAGGCTACGTGTGGAACCCTGATACCTTCACTGTTCACTTTGTCCATCCTACAGTACATCACTAATGAGTTTTTATGGTTTTACTCATGTACAGGAATGGAATATGGGTGTATGATTCCACTCTAGGTTCTGATGAGAATAGCATTCACAGACATACTAAAGAGGTCTGGATTATTTTTGAACTGGCTAACTAGATTGAAATGGACTTGAAAAGGGTTGCATTTACTAATTTCCTTCAGTGTACTTAATTTTCCTTTCTGAGTGTAGGCATTTTCAGGCCAGATTAAATAATCACGCTTGCTATAGTAAGAGTGTGCATTTTAGCATTATAATCAGGCCTTGAGTTCTGCACTGGGAAAGTTCACTGTTATAGGCGCTGCATGGTCAATCAGACGTCTACATTGGCAACACACTCTCACACTCGATTCATGCAAATATGTTTAAAAAAAACATATTTCAGCAGATTGTGTGTTTTTGTGTGGCTTAATTAGGAAAACACACTCATTTTTGTGCAACTTCCCTATGAGAATACACACTTTTGTGCGACTTCATTTATAGGAAAATTGTCACGCTTTGGTCATTGTATTTTGTGTTTTTGTTATATGTTTGGGTAGGCCAGGGTGTGACATGGGTTTATATGTTGTTTTTCGTATTGGGGTTTGTAGTATTTGGGATTGCGGCTGATTAGGGGTGTGTCTAGTTAGGCTTGGCTGCCTGAGGCGATTCTCAATCAGAGTCAGGTGCTTGTCGTTGTCTCTGATTGAGAACCGTATTTAGGTAGCCTGAGTTCGCGTTGTATTTTGTGGGTGTTTGTTCCTGTCTCTGTGTAGTGTTCACCAGATAGGCTGTAATAGGTTTCTCGTTCTGTTTGTTGTTTTCGTATTTCAGTTATTTCATGTACCGCAATTCCTTCATTAAAGTCATGAATAACCTACACGCTGCATTTCGGTCTGACTCTCTTCTTACAACAGACGAACGTCGTTACAGAAAGATTCACCACTCACAGACCGAGCAGCATGTGAACTGGCAGGAGCTAAAGGAGGACGTTATGGACAGCAGAAGCATGGATTATACGACGTGGGAAGAAATCGACAGGTGGGTGGCCGACCCAGAGCGAGTGCAGGAGCCCGCCTGGGATTCGCTTCAGCAGTGCGAAGAGGGCTACAGGTGAATCGAGTCAAAGAAAAAGACACGCCGAAAAAACGGAGAGGTGCTGGTTTAAACAGGCAGCGACAGCTGGAGCAGCAAAGGGAGGATGAATTATTTGGAGAATGGACATGGGAAGACGTGTTGGATGGTAAAGGTTGTTACACTTGGGAGGAGATATTGGCCGGAAGAGATCGCCTTCCATGGGAACAGGTGGAGGCACTAAGGAGAGCAGAGGCAGCGGGAGATAGGAGCCGACGATACGAGGGAACACGGTTGGCAAGGAAACCGGAAAAGCAGCCCAAAAAAATTATTGGGGGGAGCTAGAAGGGAGAATAGTTATGCCAGGTAGGAGACCTGCGCATACTCCCTGTGCTCACCGTTGGGCTAGAGAGACCGGGCAGGCACCGTGTTATGCTATGGAGCGCACTGTGTTTTCAGTGCGGGAGCATAGCCCGGTGCGGCACATACCAGCTCTTCCTATTGGCCGGGCTAGAGTAGGCATCGAGCCAGGTAAGCTTGGGCAGGCTCGGTGCTCAAGAGCTCCAGTGTGCCTGCACGGTCCGGTCTATCCAGAGCAACCTCTACACACCAGTCCTCCGGTAGCAGCTCCCCGCACCAGGCTTCCTGTGCGTGTCCTCGCGCCAGTACCACCAGTTCCAGCACCACGCACCAGGCCTCCAGTGCGCCTCGTCTGTTCAGTGCAGCCAGTGCTTTTCTCCTCTCCTGCGCTGTTGGAGTCTCCCGCCTGTTTAGCACAGCCAGAGCCTTTCTCCTCTCCTGCGCTGCCGGAGTCTCCAAGTCGGCCCAGCGCGGCCAGTGCTCCCAGTCGGCCCAGCGCGGCCAGTGCTCCCAGTCTGCCCAGCGCGGCCAGTGCTCCCAGTCTGCCCGGCGCGGCCAGTGCTCCCAGTCTGCCCGGCGCGGCCAGTGCTCCCAGTCTGCCCAGTGCTCCCAGTCTGCCCAGCTCTGCCAGTGCTCCCAGTCTGCCCAGCGCCGCCAGTGCTCCCAGTCTGCCCAGTGCTCCCAGTCTGCCCAGCGCCGCCAGTGCTCCCAGTCTGCCCAGTGCTCCCAGTCTGCCCAGCGCCGCCAGTGCTCCCAGTCTGCCCAGCGCGGCCAGTGCTCCTAATCTGTCCAGCTCCGCCAGTGCTCCCAGTCTGCCCAGCACCGCCAGTGCTCCCAGTCTGCCCAGCGCCGCCAGTGCTCCCAGTCTGCCCAGCGTCGCCAGTCTGCCAGAAGTGCCAGTCTTCTAGATCGGCCAGACAACCTGAATCATCCAGTTCCACCAGCCAGCCAGGATTTACCGGAGCCTACTACCTGCCTGAGCTTCCTCTCAGTACTGAGCTTCCTCTCAGTACTGAGCTTCCTCTCAGTACTGGGCTTCCTCTCAGTACTGGGCTTCCTCTCACTACCGGGCTTCCCCTCAGTACCGGGCTTCCCCTCAGTCCCGGGCTGCTTCGGTCCCGAGCTGCCCCTCTGTCCCGGGCTGCTCCTCAGTCCCGGGCTGCCCCTCTGTCCCGGGCTTCCCCTCTGTCCTGAGATGCCCCTCTGTTCTGAGATGCCCCTCTGTCCTGAGATGCCCCTCTGTCCTGAGATGCCCCTCTGTCCTGAGATGCCCCTCTGTCCCGAGCTGCCCCTCTGTCCCGAGCTGCCCCTCAGTTATGTGGGGATCTGGGTGAGGACTATTAGGCCATGGTCGGCGGAGAAGGTGGATGATCCCAGGACGCTAAGGGGAGGAACTAGGACATTAATGGAGTGGGGTCCACGTCCCGAGACGGAACCGCCACCGTGGACAGACGCCCACCCGGACCCTCCCTATGCTCTTGAGGTGCGTCCGGGAGTCCGCAGGGGGGGGGATTCTGTCACGCCTTGGTCATTGTATTTTGTGTTTTTGTTATATGTTTGGGTAGGCCAGGGTGTGACATGGGTTTATATGTTGTTTTTCGTATTGGGGTTTGTAGTATTTGGGATTGCGGCTGATTAGGGGTGTGTCTAGTTAGGCTTGGCTGCCTGAGGCGATTCTCAATCAGAGTCAGGTGCTTGTCGTTGTCTCTGATTGAGAACCGTATTTAGGAAGCCTGAGTTCGCGTTGTATTTTGTGGGTGTTTGTTCCTGTCTCTGTGTAGTGTTCACCAGATAGGCTGTAATAGGTTTCTCGTTCCGTTTGTTGTTTTCGTATTTCAGTTATTTCATGTACCGCAATTCCTTCATGAAAGTCATGAATAACCTACACGCTGCATTTCGGTCTGACTCGCTTCTTACAACAGACGAACGTCGTTACAAAAATACAACTTCGGAACAATATTTTGAAAGTTATTGGAGCAATGCATTTTGGGCAATGGTGTTATACGCTGTCTTTTTGTGTTCCACAATTATCTCTATAAAAAATGCATAAGAATCAACCAGGATGCCACCAAAATACTTATAATACAATAGTAGTCTTACGTTTTTTTTTTTTTTTATTAATGCCAATGCTGTTTTCTATGCTTGTTTTTGCTTAATAATTTGTGATACTGGTACTATGTCAAATTTTATGAGGGTTGCCAGATTGGAGTAAAATGTGTCTTTTTTTATGTGGTATCAATGAAGGTATTTGAATGGGGAATGGGAAATTGATTCATCAATAAATGGGGGAAACAGAAGACCTGCAAAACAATATGTTTTGTTTAAATTCCCCTGGTGCAGCTGCATGGTAATTGCAACTATACCGAATCTGGATTGTGATCTATGAAGCCATATCAATGCAGTTAAACAGGTTAAAATAAAATAATTAATTACGTTGGCTTACAATTACGGCACTTCCAAGGCTGTTTAATGATGATTATTAAGGTTGTGTCAATCATGTTATATATTTAGGCTATTATAACAAAGCATATGCCAGCATTGTAGGCCTACTGCCTCTGCCCAGACGCCTACTAGGCTTCATGGCAATGGTGTTAGAGCTTACTTTGCCACGTATGAGCCCTGGTTACATTGTGTTGTCTGTAATTACATTGATATATCCAGTGAATAATGGATAAGCACCAATGGGCGTGACGGATAGAAGTAGTCACTACATGTGTGATCAAGCATTACATCAAAGTTGCCTGAAGCTGAATGGAAAGTACTATGCCCTGAACAGTTATTCTGAAAAAAAATCATCTGTGACTGTCTAATTTACATAACACATTCTACACCTTTAATGTATCTTAAAAGTGTTATTACAACCGTGGCATTATTTTGTTACTGAAGCTTATATATCAAATAACCCATATCTACCCATATCATATGGGTAGACAAAAATGTGTGTTATGCAGGCAAACACAACGGTCCTTTTTAAGGATGCAAACCGGTAATATGAATCACTGTTGATCTATTCTGTTCTGATCTAACGAGATGGATGTAGGACTTTCTACGGCCTAGAATCGAGGCCATTCCTAGTCATGAAGGACCAAGCTAGGCCCCTCTTGGTTCTCATTGGTGAAAAATAAACTCAAGTTTGAGGTTATGTCAGACTCACCTATAAAACTATGCCCAACATCTTATACCCTGTAGGTTGTAAATTAACCCTTTTTAAGCTGATCAGTCGTGTGGTCAGGTGCCGCAAAAAAAGACTTAGGAAAATTGTAAAGGTTCAGAACAGGGCAGCACAGCTGGCCCTTGGATGTACACAGAGAGCTAATATTAATAATATGTATGTTAATCTCTCCTGGCTCAAAGTGGAGGAGAGATCGACTTAATCACTGCTTGTATTTATAAGAGGCATTGACATGTTGAATGTCTGTCTAAACTACTGGCACACAGCTCAGATACCCATGCATACCCCACAAGACATGCCACAAGAGTTCTCTTCACAGTCCCCAAGTTCAGAACAGACTATGGAAGGCGCACAGTACTAAATAAAGCCAAGACTACATGGAACTCTATTCCACATCAAGTCATTCATGCCAGCAGTATAATTACATTTAAAAAAAAAACAGATTAAAAAAACACCTTATGGAACAGCGGAGACTGTGAAGCAACACACACACATACAGACACACACACACACACACAGTACAAGTCAGTTTGCGCTGTTCCGTGAAGGGAGTAGTACAGCGTTGTATGAGATCTTCAGTTTCTTGACAGTTTCTCGCATGGAATAGCCTTAATTTCTCAGAACAAGAATAACATTTGATTTCCTCCTCTTCTTCCGAAGAGGAGAGGCGAAAAGGATCGGAGGACCAATATGCGGTGTGGTAAGTGTCCATGGTTCTTTTAATACGAAAATGTACACATGAACAAATTAACAAAACAAGAAACGTGAAAACCCAAAACAGCCCTATCTGGTGCAAACACAGACACAGGAACAAAGACCCACAAACACACAGTGAAACCCAGGCTACCTAAGTATGATTCTCAATCAGAGACAACTAATGACAGCTGCCTCTGATTGAGAACCATACTAGGCCGAAACATAGAAATACCCAAATCATAGAAAAACACACACAGACTGCCCACCCCAACTCACGCCCTGACCATACTAAATAATGACAAAACAAAAGAAATAAAGGTCAGAACGTGACAAGTACGAGTCAAAGGTTTGGACACACATACTCATTCAAGTGTTTTTCTTTATTTGTACTATTTTCAACATTGTAAAATAATAGTGAGGACATCAAATTATGAAACAACACAAGGAATCATGTAGTAACCAAAAAAGTGTAAAACAAATCCAAATATATATATTTTTGAGATTCTTCAAAGTAGCCACCCTTTGCCTTGATGACAGCTTTGCACACTTTTGGCATTCTCTCAACCAGCTTCACCTGGAATGCTTTTCCAACAACCTTAAAGGAGTTCCCACATATGCTGAGCACTTGTTGGCTGTTTTTCCTTCACGCTGCGGTCCAACTCATCCCAAACCATCGGGTTGAGGTTGCGTCATCTGATGCAGCACACCATCGCTCTCCTTCTTGGTCAAATAGCCCTTATACAGCTTGGTGTGTTGGGTCATTGTCCTGTTGAAAACAAATTATAGTATCGATAAACGCAAACCAGATGGGATGTGTGAGGGAATGTTATAATACTTTTATTGTATCAAATGTTTGTTTTATGCAACAGAATAGAGGGTTCTTGTAACTCTATTGTGTCAGTTTGAACTGAACGTGGGCCGATGGGGGATTTAACACTGACAGGAGATTTACAATGTCTTTTGGGGTGAAAACAAACCTAAAGTGACTGCATTTCATAGCATGAGTCAATGTTTATGTTCTATATAAGGTACCAGGCCTTGGTCTCTACATAATGAGAATTGTTTTTACAGCAGATACTGTCTGCTGTGAATTATAAAGTATCTTTCATACAAATCTTAACCTTGTAACCCATTCCATACATCTGTTGTTTGTAATGTAGACTGAAGGGGTTGTATCTTGGCTATAGATGTACCTTTGTCTCGGGGCTCTCAACTAATCATCTGAGGGTGATTTGTCGACCAGCCATCATTATTGTAGAGCACTCAATCGATTCACTTTATGTGTGTGTGTGTTGTATTGACCTGCTCCCTTATTAATTTATTATTCATTTATTCACTAATAAAGATTTAGTTTAAGTATAACTCTGACTTGTGTGATAAGTTTATCTCTCCTCATTTGATAGTAAAGAAATTAACCACCCCAGATGGTGTATCGCTGCAGAATGCTGTGGTAGACATGCTGGTTGAGTGTGCCTTGAATTCTAAATAAATCACTGACAGTGTCACTCGCAAAGCACCATCACACCTCATCAGCCATGCTTCATGGTGGGAACCACACATGTGGAGATAATCCGTTAACCTACTCTGCGTCTCACAAAGACACTGTTTGGAACCATAAATCTCGAATTAGGACTCATCAGACCAAAATAAAGATTTCCACCGGTCTAATGTCCATTGCTCGTGTTTTTTGGCCCAAGCAAGTCTCTTTGTCTCTTCTTATTGGTGTCCTTTAGTTGTGGTTTCTGGCCTGATTCACACAGTCTCCTCTGAACAGTTGATGTTGAGATGTGTCTGTTACTTGAACTCTGTGAAGGCTGACATTTCTAAGGCTGGTAACTCTCTTTAGCAGAGGTAACTTTGGGTCTTCCTTTCCTTTGACAGTCCTCATGAGAGACAGTTTCATCATAGCGCTTGGTTTTTGCGACTGCACTTGAAGACATTGTTTCAGTTCTTGAAATGTTCCAGATTGACTGACTCATGTCTTAAAGTAATGGACTGTCATTTCTCTTCGCTTATTTGAGCTGTTCTTTGAAGAATTTCAAATATAAATTATATTTTCATTTGTTTAATACATTTTTGGTTACTACATGATTTAATATGTTATTTCATGGTTTTGATGTATTCACTATTCTACAAAGTATAAAATAGTACACAAAAAAAGGAAAAACCCTGGAATGAGTAGGTGTCCAAACTTTGGACTGGTACTGTACATCAATTTTTTTTTAAATTGGTCAGATACATAACCTAACCCTAACCCTAACCCTACATAAATACAGATATTATTGCAGGTGTAGCGAAATGCTTGTGTTCCTAGCTCCAACAGTGCAGTAGTATCTAATAATTCACAACACAAATCTAAAAGTAAAATAATGGAATTAAGAACTACATAAATAAAATATATTTCTTGTAAAAACGGTCCCACTCTAAGTCAAAACGTGATTAGGAGTGACAGTGGAATCAACCAAATTTTGCCCAAATACAGCTGAATTGCAGATGCCATTATCTAGCCTATTATGGCATAGTCAATGACTGACTTAACTAGGTAGATTTATCACCACAGCAAATAAAAAACTGAAGAGATTAAATCAGAACATAATTGAAAATAATTATCATTATTGTTATAATCATTATTTTATAAATCCTTAGCCCTTCTCTGAAGGCGTAGAAGGCCCATTGTTGCCCACTGTGTTTGGGCTCATAATCATTTGTAGAGTGTCTTTATTTTACCTCAGCATGCATTGTTTCACTATTTGGAAATACTGGATATTTTGAACTCTTTTATGGTGGTGATTTGACCAAATTATAATCATAGTCTTGAATTGTACTTGCATTTTTTCAGGTCTTGGTCTTGACAGCCTCAATTTGCTAAGGTCTTGGATTAGTCTATTTTTAGGTGGTCTCGAACAGAACACTGTTGGCGAGTAAGATGTCTATTTCACTAGCCACGTTGGCGGGTAGTCAGGGCTCCACAGAGCGAGCATTTCAATCACATTTGTGAATAAAAAGTCAAGTATGATCACATTTATAGTAAAATAAATGCTAGGTGAGTGCCCTGACTTAATGCCCCGAAAGTGCCCTGAAATAATCACACAAAGTCAAAGAACTATGAATCGTAAATAGCCTATTCCACATTTTGAGGCAACAGTGCCTGGCTGGGGGCTGTGTGCACCTGAAGGGCTGAGTGAAAGATACATTTTTAGATGCACTACTCACAGGCATAAAAGTAGGTCTAATTTACATGAAAGTCTAATGACTTTCTAATGTGTTTCATGGCTATTTAAAAAATATATATATTTTTTTTTTATTTCACCTTCATTTAACCAGGTAGGCCAATTGAGAACAAGTTGTCACTTACAACTGCAACCTGGCCAAGATAACCTCTTGGAACTACCCATCCTGGATCCAGGAGAATTGTCATCAACTACACTAATTAGCATAGCGCAACGGTCAAAAAATTATACTAGAAAATATTCATATTCATGAAATCACAATTGAAATATAGTGAAACACAGCTTAGCCTTTTGTTAATCACCCTGTCATCTCAGATTTTGAAATTATGCTTTACAGCCAAAGCAAGACGAGCATTTGTGTAAGTTCATCAATAGCCTAGCATAGCATTATGTCCAGCTAGCAGCAGGAAGCTTGGTCACGAAAATCAGAAAAGCAATCAAATTAAATAGTTTACTTTTGATCTTCGGATGTTTTCAATGACGAGACTCCCAGTTAGACAGCAAATGTTCCTGTTCAAGGTGTTTTTCAAATCTATTTGATAATATATCAACTGGGACAATTGGCTTTTCAGTAGGAGCGAGAGGAAAAATGACTATCTCTAGCTTTTATGTAAGAATCACTCTGAGAGCCCTCAGCTGGCCACTGACATAATTTTATTTTTTACATTTTATTTCACCTTTATTTAACCAGGTAGGCTAGTTGAGAACAAGTTCTCATTTACAACTGCGACCTGGCCAAGATAAAGCATAGCAGTGTGAACAGACAGGTACACAGAGTTACACATGGAGTAAACAATTAACAAGTCAATAACACAGTAGAATTTATTATTATTATTTTTTTTTTTTATTAAAAAAAGAGTCTATATACATTATGTGCAAAAGGCATGAGGGGGTAGGCGAATAATTACAATTTAGCAGATTAACACTGGAGTGATAAATGATCAGATGGTCATGTGCAGGTAGAGATACTGGTGTGCAAAAGAGCAGAAAAGTAAATAAATAAAAACAGTATGGGGATGAGGTAGGTGAATTGGGTGGGCTATTTACCGATGGACTATTGTCACACCCTGACCATAGTTTGCATTGTATGTTTCTATGTTTTGGTTGGTCAGGGTGTGATCTGATTGGGCATTCTATGTTGGATGTCTTGTTTGTCTATTTCTATGTCTGGCCTGATATGGTTCTCAATCAGAGGCAGGTGTTAGTCATTGTCTCTGATTGGGAACCATATTTAGGTAGCCTGGGTTTCACTGTGTGTTTGTGGGTGATTGTTCCTGTCTCTGTGTTTTGCACCAGATAGGGCTGTTTTTGGTTTTCCACGTTTATTGTTTTTGTAGTGTTCATGTTTATCTTTCGTTATTAAACATGAATCAAAGAAACCATGCTGCATTTTGGTCCGCCTCTACTTCACCTAAATAAAACCGTTACAACTATGTACAGCTGCAGCGATCGGTTAGCTGCTCAGATAGCAGATGTTTAAAGTTGGTGAGGGAGATAAGTCTCCAACTTCAACGATTTTCGCCATTCGCTCCAGTCACAGGCAGCAGAGAACTGGAAGGAAAGGCGGCCAAATGAGGTGTTGGCTTTAGGGATGATCAGTGAGATATACCTGCTGGAGCGCGTGCTATGGGTGGGTGTTGCCATCGTGACCAGAGAACTGAGATAAGGCGGAGCTTTACCTAGCATGGACTTGTAGATGACCTGGAGCCAGTGGATCTGGCGACTAATATGTAGCAAGGGCCAGCCGACTAGAGCATACAGGTCGCAGTGGTGGGTGGTATAAGGTGCTTTAGTAACAAAGCGGATGGCACTGTGATAGACTGCATCCAGTTTGCTAAGTAGAGTATTGGAAGACATTTTGTAGATGACATCGCCGAAGTCGAGGATCGGTAGGATAGTCAGTTTTACGAGGGTAAGTTTGGCGGCGTGAGTGAAGGAGGCTTTGTTGCGAAATAGAAAGCCGATTCTAGATTTGATTTTGAATTTGAGTGAGTGTTTGATATGAGTATGGAAGGAGAGTTTACAGTCTAGCCAGACACCTAGGTACTTATAGATGTCCACATATTCTAGGTCGGTCCCATCCAGGGTGGTGATGCTAGTCGGGCGTGTGGGTACAGGCAGCGAACGGTTGAAAAGCATGCATTTGGTTTTACTAGCGTTTAAGAGCAGTTGGAGCCCTTAGAAGGAGTGTTGTATGGCATTGAAGCTCGTTTGGAGGTTAGATAGCACAATGTCCAAGGAAGGGCCAGAAGTATACAGAATGGTTTCGTCTGCGTAGAGGTGGATAAGGGAATCGTCCGCAGCAAGAGCAACATCATTGATATATACAGTGAAAATAGTCGGCCCGAGAATTGGACCCTGTGGCGGCCCCATAGAGACTGCCAGAGGACCGGACAACATGCCCTCCGATTTGACACACTGACCTCTGTCTGTAAAGTAGTTGGAGAACCAGGCAAGGCAGTCATTAGAAAAACCGAGGCTACTGAGTCTGCCGATAAGAATATGGTGATTGACAGAGTCGAAAGCCTTGGCCAGGTCGATGAAGACGGCTGCACATTATTGTCTTTTATCGATGGCGGTTGTGATGTCATTTAGGACCTTGAGCGTGGTTGAGGTACACCCATGACCAGCTTGGAAACCAGATTGCATAGTGGAGAAGGTACGGTGGGATTCGAAATGGTCGGTGATCTGTTTGTTAACTTGGCTTTCAAAGATTTTAGAAAAGCAGGGCAGGATGTATATAGGTGCTACAGGATGCAAATTTCTGTTTGACTGTGTATATTGGTTCCTGACGTCCTTAAAAAGTTGCATATCGTGGGGGCTATTAGATGCTAATGCAGAATGCCACAGGATGTTTTTGTGCTGGTCAAGGGCAGTCAAGTTTGGGGTGAACCAAGGGATATATCTGTTCTTAGTTCTACATTTTTTTAATGGGACATGCTTATTTAAGATGGTGAGGAAAGAACTAAAGAGCAACCAGGCATCCTCTACTGACAGGATGAGGTCTATTCTTCCAGGGTACCCAGGTCAGAAAGGCCTGCTTGCTGACGCAGGCAATGAGGCCGTGATCAATAAGATCCTGGTTTAAGACAACAGAAGTGTATTTAGAGGGAAAGTTGGTCAGGATGATATCTAACAGGGTGCCCATGGTTACGGATTTAGGGTTGTACCTGGTAGGTTCGTTGGTCAGGGAGGTGACCAAGAACCCAATGTTCATTCTGACAGAGCTCCAGAGTTCCTGTGTGGAAATGGTAGAACCTTGCAGAAGGACAAACATCTTTGCAGCACTCCACCAATCAGGCCTTTATGGTAGTGTGGCCAGACAGAAGCCACTCCTCAGTAAAAGGCATCTGACAGCCTGCTTGGAGTTTGCCAAAAGGCACCTAAAGGACTCTCAGACCATCAGAAACAATATTCTCTGGTTGAACTCTTTGGCGTGAATACCAAGTGTCACGTCTGGTGGAAAGCTGGAATAATATTGGTGGCAGTTTCATTCTGCAGAGATGTTTTTCAGCGGCAGGGACTGGGAGAGTAGATTAGGATTGAGGCAAAGATGAACGGAGCGAAGTACAGAGAGGTCCTTGATGAAAACCTGCTCCAGGGTGCTCAGGACCTCAGACTGAGTTGATGGTTCATCTTCCAACAGGACAACGACCCTGAGCGCACAGCCAAGGCAACGCAGGAGTGGCTTCGGGACAAGTCTCTGAATGTCCTTGAATGGCCCAGCCATAGCCCGGACCTGAACCCGATTGAACATCTCTGGAGAGACCTAAAAATAGCTGTGCAGTGGCACTCCACATCCAACCTGACAGAGCTTAAGAGGATCTTCACAGAAGAATGGGATAAACTCCACAAATATTGGTGTGCTAAGCTTGTAGCGTCACACCCAAAAAGACTCAATGCTGTAATTGCTGCCAAAGGTGCATCAACAATGTACTGAGTAAAGGTTCTGAAGTGAAGTTTTTAAATATACATTTGCTAAAAAAAACATTTTTTGTTTTGTCATTATGGGGTGTTGTGTGTAGATTAATAATAATAATTTAACCCATTTTGGAATAAGGCTGTAACAAAATGTGGGAAAAGTCAAGGTGCCCGAAAAATGTACAGTGCATTCAGACAGTTAACAACCTAGCTTGTGAACAAAACAATGTTTGCGTTTCAACTGCTTGGGAAGAGAAGACACTGCTTCTACTAGTCAGACTCAATCTCACAGGCACAAATGTGACTCGAGTGTCGTTACCACGATAGTAATTTAAGTAAGTTTTGTTTAGCTTCATTACATACAATGTGTGTGAGGAATCGCGACAATAGTCCTTATACACAGAGGATCATGAAATGATGTTCAGTTAAAAGATTCTTATTAGGAAACAAATACTTGAATAGCCTATGATGCTCAGCAATTATTTGTTTTAGATAACCATACCCTGTGTTAATTCTGGAGAAATCAGAACATTCACAAACTGTAGTAGAAACAGTAGCAGTTGCCGGTATTTATCATCATTCTGAACCAAATCACCAGATATCAATGGCATATTGCAGAGAAGACACCCATATATACAGTCCAAAGCATTGCTTGCATCATCCAAATTGACTGCAGGTGGACGATTCCTTCTTTCTGTGTAACCATAGTAAATCACTGTATTCTATCAAAAATGTATTTGGCATTCACAAAGTTAACTTTTTACAGTATGTACAAGCTGTGCAACTCATGCATAATATCAACAGGTAAGTTGTCAACTGTGTTAATGTACTGTAGAGAGTTTAATAAACAAGAATGTTTCACACCGAAAACATGATTTGACTGTATAGTTCACAGAACACGGTTTGAAAATCCCCCTTCTCAGTGAGGCAAAATCAACATCAATACCAGGCACTAAATGATTCTACAAAACCAAAAAGAGGCAATGTATAACGAGATTATCACCAGTAACTTGGACAATACTGCCATGAACACGACCATTAAACATAGAAACTTAAATTCACTCAGTTTCAAGCACTTTCAGTATGGCATCAAATCTAGCAATGCACAATATAAATCGGTGAACATATCGGTGAACATCGGAATCGGGCCAATATTAGCTAAAAATGCCAACATCGGTATCGGCCCGATGTCTAGTTTAACGGCAATGTGCAAAACCATTGTCAAAGCTGACGTGCATACATATATAACGTAGTTACATGACGTAATGACGTAATGACGGCAGGTAAAATTTTGCACAACACGTGTAACACCGCATTCCTAAACTTGCCCATAATATCTGCTGTGTGGATCGGCTTTCACAACTGGTCGAGCACTGGTACACACTAACGTTACCAAGTGCTCTATTTTTCGGATGGTGCTCTACCGGAGTTACAAAGTAATAGCATCACTGCTATTAGCTTCATGACATACTATGGAATGCCATTTGGGTCTTTGCGTGTCAAAAGCGATACATACAATAACCACTATTTGACGTGTTAAAAACAGTAAGCTTATAATTTGACACATCAAATAACACAGTTCTATTATAGAACGCTGTGCTTTCTGAATGTGCACATGCAAGCCAAGCGCCACCACTACTACCAGTAGCACTGTCAAAGCTGTACAAAAAAAGTCTGCAAACAAGCAAACACAGGCCACGAACAATGTGTTTACAATACCGCATTGGTAATAAAGCACTATTTGTTCGACCGCAACTTCTGGGGTAGCTAGTTCATGTTAGCTTGGCATCTAGCTAGCACCAATGCAACCAGCCTGAAAACAATGACCAGTAGAAACTGCAGTCATTTTCATTTTTCTTAACAATGATTTAGGAATCCTTGTGAGTAAGTATAAGCTAGGTAGCCACTTGTTGTTTGCCTAATGAAATTGAACTTCAGTTCATGAAAATAAATAGCTAGCCAGCTCCTTAACACTTACCCTAAGCTAACGTTGTAAGTAGCCAGCTGGCTTCATCTGGCTAGTGAGGTTCAACCGGACCAGACGATGTGTTGTGAAGCTAGCCACAATAAGGATTAGGCACAATAGTGGAAGTTGTGGTTTGTCTTCAAAATAAAAGTACCTCTTTGAAAGTGATGCAATAGGTTACAATTGGTGGAATCATGCCATATTTAGACTAGATAATGTTAAACAAGGTGGGAAGCAATGAAATGGGGTATCAGTCTACTCAGTGACATCCACAGAACACAACTGTGAAGAGTTTACACAAATATTAGATTTGTAGCTCTTATCGCAGGACTGTGACTGTGTGAAATCACCTCCCCAGTCAGTCTGTTGTGTATATTGACATTCATATTGCACTGTACAGCTTTATTTAAGGTTTGGGGATCAATGAAATGAGTTATCAGTCTACTCAATACCCAATATATTTTTTACCAACGTCCTCCTCATGTTTGTCCTCAGACTCAAACATCCACGCAGTATTGTTTTCCTCGCGAATTGTGTTCACTACACATAGGTTGACAATAACTGTGGTTCAATTCAGTTGTTTCAGATCCTGCAATAAGAGCTACGACGCTAATGTTCTCTGGGTGTCACTGAGTAGACTGATAGCCCATGTCATTGATCCACAATCCATAAAGTATGCCACCAATGCAATTCTAAAGTATAATACATTCAGTGTGATTTTAGAATGGCCTTTTATTGCCCCCAGCACAAGGTGCACCTGTGTAATGACCGTGCTGTTTAATCGGGCTTCTTGATATGCCACACCTGTCAGATGGATGGATTAACTTGGCAAAGGAGAAATTATCACTAACAGGAATGTAAACTAATTTGTGCACACATTTGTGAGAAATAAGCTTTTTGTGTGTATTAACTGTCACTTCCGAGTTGACACACACACACACACACACACACACACACCTATTTCATATCATACCTCTAACAGAGAGGAATAGGCTACAAAATAAAATAAATAATGCATATGAAGTCAAAAATATTGCCACCCTAAATTCAAATGGGTGAAGTTCCCATTTAACATTAACATTAGGATGGCTGTGAAACTCACAATCATATGAAACTGACAAAATCCACTTTAACTGAGAAATGAATATTTTATAACGACAGTGGTAAAAGACAATTCAATTTGAATGTCCAACTTCAAAGCTTACCTTCAGTTTGACATTTTTGTGCACCCTTCAACTTCACTTTGATCAGCATTGTTGGATCTGAGAAGCGATAAAGAAAGATACATTGATTCAATTATTCAAACAAGTCAAGTTCTGGTGATGAGTTTTGGAAGACAGGTTAACATGAACATGTAATCCATAACCATAACTGTATGAGATGAACTCTACAGCACAACACTACTCAACCTGATTTGTGATTCACAAATTGGCCTCCCGCCAACTTCACTCAAACAGACAAATTAGTTCAGTACTGTGAACCAAATTAAATTTACAAGAATAACTCAAATAGTCGAAACAACTCATTTCAAATAAAGCAGCAATGAGGGTCCATATATGTGACCTTGTTTCAAAACTCCATCCCCTTGCAGAATCCATCAAACCCCCTTCTAGGAGTTAGTCTAGGTCTACCATAAATTTAAATGCTTTGATTCTCGTTGGTGAATTGACTAATGTTTATGTCAGGCTATTACCACCCTACTGCATGACTATAGAAAGTGGACGGATTAAGAACTGATTAAGTAACATAGCTAGGCAACAAATCTTTAAGTCTAACAACTTTATATGAAGGAGCAGAGCAGCTCTGCCAAAGTCTGTTTCCATCCATGCAGCAACACGCACTGATCCACCGCAACAAAGCAATATTGTCAACAAAAGCAGTGGAGAGCTGCCAACTCGGAGCAATACAGTAATTAAACTACGAGGGTGAGGCAGAGAGGAGAAGAGCATCGTCACCCCCCCCCCCTCCCCCTGCACATGGCTCAAATTATCACATTAGAAAGAAGACATATTTTTGGGCATGGCTCCATTTCCCTCCAATTCATTTCCTAATGTTTCCTCGTCGCTGGCTAATGGTACAGGTAACGAACGCTAACCACATTCCGTACAAATGTGCGCAACCGTGACATTCAAACGAGGCTGCAAAGAAAACTAATGGGACTGTAGCGACTGTGGTGACATCAAAATCTGGGGTGTGAACTACGTTTCTATTCAAGCGTTGATTGACATGGTAATGGACCAATAGTATTGGAGAAAGTTGAAAAACCTGACCCCTCCGACACTGTACGTTACATCGTGACGTGTCATGGCATAACGTACAGCACGCATAAAGCAACTAATTCTGTCTTACTGCCTCTCTCCACCAGGTGCAGCACTTCTCTCACCGTTTAAAAACAAGAGAGGGACAGGGACAGGGTAAGGGGGATACCTAATCATTTTTTTGCGTCATCACTGCAAGCTATTATGACTCTCAAAAGCCGCTGTTTTCTTCGGGAGATCACTTTAGCACCGCCCTATAAACCTTATTCAAATTTGACACAAACCTTCAAATAGGTTTGTAATGACACATTATACAAACTCTTTAATGTTTTATTTACATTTTACAGGCGACAAGGTGATATGTTGGACAGATCGAGTGAAAAAAGCAGTTTCCCCATCTCTCCTTCTCACTATCACGCAATAGGTTTCTCTTCCCCACCCGCCATTTTTAAAAAGACCCGACGGGGCTCATTGCCTTCTTGAATCATGCAGAGATGGGCATTATGAAGGTTGATTTTGTTGGAAAGGGGAGAAATTGTGCTTTACAATGGTATTGATATTACAGTTGATCTCGAAGTATTATGTTTTCGTGTACTCTCAAATAAGGTCAATTGTACGGACCAGCGTGATGTACAAAAGTGAATTAGTTCCCGTTACTGTTATGGCTTTCTCTTCAAACGGGACAGCCACCAACGGCTGTTCCAACACCCCTGTGCAATCAATACCCATGAGTTCACCATCAAAGTCCTAACTTTACTGGCTAATGACTAATGACTCAAACAATGAAATGCAAGCAATGTACACTTCCTCACAGCCCCCCACTGAATGATTAGTTAACATTGTAAATGGAACACAAGTATGCCATATGGGTAGGCAATGAAGACTACCCCATGGCAAGGCACTACAAGTCCTTACACAATGGTAACCCTGCCACCCTACAAGCTATGGGTATTGATCATATTCCGGCCTCTATTAGAAAAGGGGACCATGACAGTTAAACCAAGGGGAAAGTTTTGGGATTTACAAACTACAGGCCACTACATACCATGGTTTAAATGAAGGGATGGATTTCTCACCCTTCCTGTAGGTTCGTGATAGGTCCATTTGCTGTCATCTAGTGGACAATTTTCTCAATTGTTGTTCATGTTTTGCTTTGTTCTAGTGTACTGTGGAATATATTGCTTTCTTTTTCTTGACACTTCTCCCAGTCATATTTAAGGTTAGAACTACCTTTCTAAGGGTTCTAATACTTCTAGCTTGGAGTTGTATTTTTATGATAACATAGCTACAGTATTTCACTTTTTAATATGTATAGTATTGCTTACTAGGTGTGTCCAATCAATTTTGTAACCACTCCCTCTTCTGATTAGGGCTAATTGGAAAAGCTGTTCAAAAGAGGACATTGTATTATTTCTTTGTACTCCCTGACCAAAGCCATGCAGACGAAACGCGTCGGATTTTAAAAACGTTCTATTGAACATGCCAAACAAATAAAGGCATTTTAATTAATTATATGAAGAGTGCCTTGGTCCTCCATTCTGTTTGATAAAAGGCACGTTTGTTTGAAAATGCAGTAAGATTTGATCAAATAAAAAACAAGATAATTTTACACCTTATGGGACTCTGAAGGAGCACAGACACATGCGTACACACTTCTTCTTCTATGAGGTTGCAATTTGTTGCATTACCGTCACCTACTAGACCGGAGTACTACTCCCTTATACTTTACTTGAAAAAGAAAAATGTACTAAATAAATACCCTTCCATCTAATACTATACTCACTCATTTCAAAATTATATCAAATAAAATTACCACCCTACTCCACTAATTAAATATATGTATTCATACCACATTCCATCACCCTGAAAGGATGGGACATCACCAATTAACACATCCTGTAACTTCTGCTGTCAAGTCCCGAACACCCTAATACCTCTCTGCAACTGCCACCAGAACGTCAATCTTCTGACACTTCCATTCCTGCAGTACCATTAATAACAATTTCTATAAATGCTAAAAATCCAATCTTAGTGAAACTTATTTAACTTTTTGGCCTCTCCCTCAGTACTGGTATGTCTCTACTACTCTCACCACTCCTCCCCCTTAACCCATCTTCCTCTGCTTTCTTCACTGCCTCAGCATATGACAACTTCTGCTCTACACTAACCCAGGAAACCCCAATCTGTCTCTCTCGCAATGGACATTTCTGATCCTCAGCTCCATGGGCACCACTACAATTAGTATTATTTTTATACAATTATTATTTTACATTTACATACACTAGGTTGACTGTACCTTTTATGTGCTTTTTTTGAAAATTCCAAAAAAGGCTTCTGATAGGATAATTTAAGTCAGTTGAGTCAATTGGAGGTGTACTGTGGATGTATTTCAAGGCCTAACTTCAAACTCAGTGGCTCTTTGTTTTGACATCATGGGAAATCTAAAGTAATCAGTGAAGAACTCAGAAAATAAATTGTAGACCTCCACAAGTCTGGTTCATCCTTGGGAGCAATTTCCAAACAGCTGAAGGTACCACGTTCATCTGTACAAACAATAGTACGCAAGTATAAACACCATGGTACCACGCAGCCGTCATACCGCTCAGGAAGGAGACGCGTTTTTTCTCCTAGAAATTGAACGTACTTTGGTGCGAAAAGTGCAAATCAATCACAGAACAACAGCAAAGGACTTTGTGAAGATGCTGGAGGAAACCGGTACAAAGGTATCTATATCAACAGTAAAACGAGTCCTATATTGATATAACCTGAAAGACCGCTCAGCAAGAAAAGGCCGCTCAGTTCTATTTATGCTCCAAAACCAACCATAAATAAACCAGACTATGGTTTGCAACTGCACATGGGGGCAAAGATCATACTTTTTGGAGAAATGTCCTCTGGTCTGATGAAGCAAAAATAGAACTGTTTGGCCATAATGACCATCGTTATGTTTGAAGGAAAAAGGGGAGGCTTGCAAGCGAAGAACACCATCCCGACCGTGAATCACGGTGGTGGCAGCATCATGTTGTGGGGGTGCTTTGTTGCAGGAGGGACTGGTGCACTTCACAAAATAGATGGCTTCATGAGGGAGGAAAATTATGTGGATATATTGAAGCAACATCAGTCTCAATACATCAGTCAGGAAGTTAAAGCTTGGTCGCAAATGGGTCTTCCAAATGGACAATGACCCCAAGCAAACTTCCAACATTTTGGCAAAATGGTTTAAGGACAACAAAGTCAAGGTATTGGAGTGGCTATCACAAAGCCCTGACCTCAATCCTATTGAAAATTTGTGGGCAGAACTGAAAAAGTGTGTGCGAGCATGGAGGCCTTTGCCCTAGTTTTTGTCAGGCCCTGCAATCTGGAGGCCACGGTCAAGCCTGTGGCTGAGACGGCCGAATATCAGCACCACCAGCTTGCACCTACACCGAGGCTGGAATTTTTACAAGGATTAAATGTCAGAAATTGTGAAAAACTGAGTTTAAATGTATTTGGCTAAGGTGTATCTAAACTTCTGACTTCAACTATATATATCCTAACTTCATGCATACACACACGATAACATACGCACTATGTACTCATGTATTTTCTATTGTAGATGTGTGGTAGTGGTGGAGTAGTGGCATGAGTGCACACAGTGTGTTGTGAAATCTGTGAATGTATTGTAATGTTTTAGATATTGTGTAACAGCCTTCATTTTGCTGGACCCCAGGACGAGTAGATGTTGCCTTGGCAGCAGCTGAGGGAAATCCATAATAAATACAAATAGCATCGATGAGAAAGGAAATCTTGAAGGCATCAAATCAAATGTATGGGCGGAGTTATGTTTCTTACACTAATTAAAGTAAAAAATACACCTTGCACTTGACTACAGTAATCAACTGCTACACTTGGGGTCGTTTGGCACTTGCATGTTGTTCCATCAAATCTAAGGCCTTTTGACACTGCACATTTAACACTGGTGATTTTACGGTGAATGCTCATCCGTTGTTTTGTAGGTGTAATTTATTATTATTTTTTGAATTTTACCCCTTTTTCTCCACAATTTCGTGGTATCCAATTTTTTTGTACAGGCTCGGGAGAGACTGAAAGGTTGAAAGTCATGCGTCCTCCGATACACAACCCAACCAAGCCACACTGCTTCTTAACACAGTGCCATCCAACCTGCAAGCCAGCCGCACCAATGTGTCAGACGAAACACCGTGCACCTGGCAACCTTGGTTAGCGTGCACTGCGCCCGGCCCGCCACAGGAGTCGTTGGTGCGCAATGAGACAAGGATTTCCCTACCGGCCTAACCCAGACGACACTAGTCCAATTGTGCGTAGCCCCACGGACCTCCCGGTCGCGACAGAGCCTGGGCCCGAACCCAGAGTCTTTAACCACTGCGCCACCCGGGAGGCCCCCGTTGGTGTAATTTTAGCAAAGAAAAAAAATCTGGGTGGATGGTGGACCAAAAAGTTAATTTTATGTCCTGATCACAACACTCGCACGCACACCTACACCATAATGAAAATGGATCCAACAACAAAACCTATCCATATCAGAACCTATGATGATTATTCAGTGGCCCTGCATAGTCCCTTTCACTGGTTTGCTGACACCGACAAAGTGTACAGTAGTTTGTCAGCTGTGGGTAATCGGGACTGACACATTCTTGAGCAAATCACTGAATTCCGTTGCAACTCGAGTACTACTTACTCCCTTGCACGTCGCGACTGGCAGGCTACGCTTTCTTCACTTGTAAACATCGGCTACATGTTTTCGGGCATGTAGTTCATGTGAACGCGAGGCTCCTCCAGCTGCAAGACCCTCCTTCATTCTCGCACCGCAGCCCAACCGAACAGACTGAAGAACAAATTCCCTTTCTCTCAATGCAACGGATTTGTATTCTTTACATTCGCGTACTGTAGGCGACGAGCGCTCACCATCCTCTGCTGTACGGGACCGTGGACAATGTTTCTCTTGCAGTATAGAGGTAAGGTCTAACTTGTATTGATTTTGTTATAGTATTACATTAAGCTACCTCTTGCCTGCTCTGCTCTCACCGTTATGTACTAGGCTATGTCTGGAGCGTTTTACGACTTTCTGTATTTATGGCTATATTCTCAATAAGAATGAATGAATGCACGTTGTTTCATACTCATTTCGAGGACGACTTGATTACAGCAGGTACAGTATATTACTGACAGAAACAACACGTGAAAATCTCAACGACAGTGACCGACAGTGACCAAGCAGATGTGTCCGCGTCACTTGTATTTTATTCACAAATTTATGTAGATTGAATGGTGTAACCGTTATTGTACAATGACTATTGATATCATGTAGCATATGTTTTACAATGCATTTGAGTACAGTTGACAAGCGTCCTCCCAAACGCCTTATTATCTTTGGAACTTTAATGAAATATAATACGGGGTGAGCTTTATCTGCTCGGTTCCGTTATTGTTTTGCCTAATACTATGTTTTCTTGTTTCATTAGTTAATGACCATGGCTGCTTTTTAAATCCTGTAAATAATGTCACCAGTAGCTAACTAAAAATGTGATATTTGGAGAATATTGATGCCATTGCGCACAATGTAGTCGAATCAACTACATTGTGCATGCTATTATGACATTTTCGTCATGAAATCCAATTTGGTAGCTATTTCATCTGATCTGTCACAAAAAAATTGAATGTTCCCCTGTTCTCAGATATGGGGTGTAGGGCTTTCATGAAGGAAATTGGCTCACATCATGTATGCAGTCTGGCCTTTCAGATCTTCTTCTCATTTATTCACAAATGTATCTGTGATACATAATGGCTCTGAGTAAATTGACATTTTCTCACATTCACATTACCGGGCAGGATATTGAGACTTCAAATGAACCTGGTTAATCTCCTTTACTCCTGTACTCTGACTCTGCTGCTCATCTTTTTTTGTGATTTTTTTTTAAACCACTTTTTCTCCCCAGTTTTGTGGTTTCCAATTGGTAGTTACAGTCTTGTCCCATCGTTGCATCTACCATATGGACTCGGGAGAGGCAAAGGTCGAAAACCCTGCGCCCTCTGAAACACAATCAGCCGAACCGCACTGCCCGCTTAACCCGAAAGCCAGCTACACCAATGTGTTGGAGGGAACGGCATACACCCACCCCAGGAAACGCTAGAGCGCGATGGGACAAGAACATCCCCGCCGAACAAACCCTCCCCGAACCTGGACAAAGCTGGGCCAATTTTAGACCGCTGCGCCACTTGGGAGGCCTTGCTCTCATCTTTTTAGTGTCTGTTATTTTTGACCATGGAGAATATGCCCCCAAATCAGAGATGAGTGTTAAGCCTACAGTATGAATATAGTGGATTTATACTGTGCATTAGGTATGAGGTTACCACCCCCCCCCCCCCAAGGTACAAGTATTTTAAAATTAATAGATTTGGTAAATAGTTTTTCATTATTTTGACCTCCTCACAAGATATACTGAACAGAAATATAAGCTCCTACATACAACAATTTCAAGATTTTACTGAGTTACAGTTCACACAAGAAAATCAGTCAATTGAAATAAGTTCATTAGGCCCTGATCTATAGATTTCACATGACTGGGCAGGGGCACACCCACTGGGGAGCCAGGCCCAGCCAATCAGAATGAGTTTTTCCCAACTAAAGGGCTTTATTACCGACCAAAATACTCCTCAGTTTCTCCTCAGAAATTAACATACAATTCTCTATCAACAGCTCTGGTGGACATTCCTGCCATCAGCATGCCAGTTGCATGCTCCCTCAAAACTTGAGACATCTGTGGCATTGTGTTGTGCCTTTTTAGAGTGCCTTTTATTGACCCCAGCACAAGGTGCACCTGTGCAATGATCATGCTGTTTAATCGGTCTTCTTGATATGCCACACCTGTCAGATGGATGAATTATCTGGCAAAGGAGTAATTCTCACTAACAGGAATGTAAACTAATTTGGGCACAACATTTGAGAGAAATACTATTTTTTTGCGTATTACCTGTCACTTCTGAGTCGATACACACACACACCTATTTCATGCCTCACCTCTAACAGCGAGGAATATGCCTGTTATCCCTCCCGTAGCATTCAAGCTCTAGCTAGTGGTCCTTTTTAGCTGTCTTTTATTTTGTATTTTTTGTGCTATCGTATGTCACAGTACTTCATCGGTACTTTATCTCGATAGGAGAAAGGTTGACATCGCCCAACCCTAATTGGAAGAAATGTAAACTCTAACAGAGCCTATTCACTAGAAAGGTAACTCAGAACTAGAGCTGTGATGTTGAAAGAATTTTCGGTAAAGATTGTCATTTAAATGGCCACATTTGCTTAATGCTTTGAGTCATCTTGGGGATATCAGTATCAGCTTTGTACATCTGGATTTGGGGATTTTCTCCCATTCTTCCTTTCAGTCTTTACACAGATTTTCAATGGGATTCAAGTCTGGATCACTAGAGGTGGCCCAACCACTAGAGGACTTTCACATTCTTGTTCTGAAGATTTTCCAGCCTTGCTTTGTCTGAATGCTTGTGGTCATTATCCTGTTGGAACGTAAATCTTTGCCCCAGTCTAAGGTCATTTGCACTCTGAAGCAGGTTCCCCATCAAGGATTTGGTTGAAATTGAGTGGAAAACATGGTCATTGTGGATATTGTTTCAAAGCCCAAAAAACTAAATTAAAATAAACAGATTTAAGATGACTTTGGTATAATTTGTTTAGCCTATACTCTACAACTTGAGTGTGGACTGTATTATTATGTATACTGCATGTACAATTATCTGTTACACTCGTAATGTATTATAGATTAATCTGGGAGTGAACGTATAGGCCTAGCCTAGGTGATGCTGTTGGTTTATTGATTGTTCAGGGCGGCTTACAGTTTTTATTTAATATATTTTAATAATTATTAAATAGGCCGACGTTACCTTTTTAGCTACAAAATATTTCACCAATGTGCATCTCCATCTCCTCTCTCTCCTTCATTCCTTTCTCAAGTGCGCAGAGATAGGGACTGACAACAGTTTAACTAAATATGTTTTTTTTTTGTGTAAACATGTTACTATCAATGTTTCCTAACAGATTACACTTAGTTTCTCAAATGAAGCACTGCAGGAACTGGGTTGGAGAGCCCATGGCATACAGAGTTTGGGTGGAATATCACCTGTTGAGCAGTGAGAGGCTGAAATGCTCCTCAAACAGTGGTTGATGCGTGAAGTGAAACAAGTGCTCTTATAAGCCCAGACATTTTTATATGCAATCCGGTGTGAAAGCTTAGGTTTTGATTGTTGCAACTAAAAAGAAGAGGATCCCAGCTGCTACTATATTTATTTGTCATCTGCTCTGCTATAAAGCCGGAGTAGCCAACCATGCATGATTTAAGAACAAACTGCGGGAAAGCGGCCTCCATTCGCTATTCGAGTGCATAAACGGATGATACAGTTGAAGTCAGAAGTTTACATACACCGAATACATTTATACTCAGTTTATTTTAAGAATGTGAAATGTCAGAATAATAGTAGAGAGAATTATTTATTTCAGCTTTTATTTCTTTCTTCACAATCCCAGTGGGTCAGAAGTTTACATACAACCAATTAGTATTTGGTAGCATTGCCTTTTAAATTGTTTGACTTGGGTCAAACGTTTTGGGTAGCCTTCAACAAGCTTCACACAATAAGTTGGGTGAATTGGTGCCCATTCCTCCTGAAAGAGCTGACCCATTTGCGACCAAGCTACAACTTCCTGACTGATGTCTTGAGATGTTGCTTCAAAATAGCCACGTAGTTCTAGTTTGTGAAATTGCACCAGTGCCTCCTGCAGCAAAGCACCCCCACAACATGATGAAGCCACTCCGGTGCTTCACGGTTGAGATGGTGTTCTTCGGCTTGCAAGGCCCCCCCTTTTTTTCCAAACATAACGATGGTCATTATCGCCAAACAGTTCTATTTTTGTTTCATCAGATCAGATGACATTTCTCCAAAAAGTACAATCTTTGTACCCATGTGCAGTTGTAAACCGTAGTATGGCTTTTATAGGGCAGTTTTGGAGCAGTGGCTTCTTCCTTGCTGAGCTGCCTTTCAGGTTATGTTGATATAGAACTCGTTTTACTGTGGATATAGATCATTTTGTACCTGTTTCCTCCAGCATCTTCACAAGGTCCTTTGCTGTTGTTCTGGGATTAATTTTCACTTTCGCACCAAAGTATGTTCATCTCTAGGAGACAGAACGTGTCCTGAGCGGTATGACGGCTATGACGGCTGCGTGGTCCCATGGTGTTTATACTTGCGTTCTAATGTTTGTACAGATGAAGGTGGTACCTTCAGGTGTTAGGAAATTTCTCCCAAGGATGAACCAGACTTGTGGAGGTCTACAATTTTTTTTCTGAGTCGTTGACTGATTTCTTTAGATTTTCCTATGATGTTAAGCAAAGAGGCACTGTGTTTGAAGGTAGGCCTTGAAATACATCCACAGGTACACCTCCAATTGACTCAAATGATGTCAATTAGCCTATCAGAAGCTTCTAAAGCCATTACAGTATTTTCTGGAATTTCCAAGCTGTTTAAAGGCACAGTCAACTTAGTGTATGTAAACTTCTGACCCATTAGAATTGTGATACAGTGAATGATAAGTGAAATAATCTGTCTGTAAACAATTATTGGACAAATCACTTGTGTCATGCACAAAGTAGATGTCCTAACCGACTTGTTAACAAGAAATTTGTGAGTGGTTGAAAAGCCAGTTTTAATGACTCCAACTTAAGTGTATGTTTTTTCCCCAGTCCTGTTCCTGCCCATCGAAACATATTTGACATTTTATTGAAGACAAAATTAATTTGAGAATAGTCTGATGGGTTTAAATATGATAACTTGATAAGAGTACAGCGTGTGTAGCTTGAAGCAAGGAACAGAGTGCAAGTTTTTTTTTTTACTTTCAAATAGCCTATAGTCACATCATGCAGTCTGTAATGGTTTGATTTCTAAGATATTCTAAGGTTTGTATCATTCACAACTAAATTTGCCAAATAACTCTAAATCTAACATATAGAATCTGTTTCAAATGATCACTTTGACGCTCAACATAGTCACTTCATTTGCGGACTCGCTCCAGAGTAGGAAAAAGATGCATTCTATTTTATTCAGCTAGGTACAATTACATTCTTACTCTAAAATCATATACAATAAAATAATGGCGCAGGATTTATTAGCATATCTTGTCTGCTAAATGAACTAACCTACAGCCTAAGGCATGGCGCATAGCCAGATAATATACAGTAGGCTGTTTCCTATTCAGTTCTTCTGAAATACATTTTCTTAATGTTTCTTTTGACCTGCCTAAAATAATGGATTTAATGGGATGTAATGGATTTATTAGACTTTTTAAAATTTAGATATTCCAAAGGCGCACACCAGAGGCTTTTAGCCTATGCATGGAGGCCTGTAGAAGCTAACATGTTTATGTTAATATAAGGTCAATTACCGTGAGAATGACAATAACCGGCTGACAAAATGTAATGTCCGTCACATTCCCTCAGAATGGATTGAGCTTTTACATATGACTTGTGTCTGATACAGGTGAGAAAGGTCATTTAAGTTCATACCAATGATCCTGCTAATTTGTTTCACAATATTACCCAGCCTGTTCTTACTCTTTAAGTTTAGATTTCCAAAACACTGAATGTTAAAATGGATTCAATGTCCACCCTTAAACCACAGAGTTTCCACAGCAAGAACAAGCGCTGATTTCCCTTTGTACAGATAACATACACATTGTCCAAAAAACTCCAAGATATTTATATCGATCAGTCGTCGCCACTGGCTCACCATCTATCAGAGTCTGCATTGTTGGCAGTGAGCCAATCTCAACCTCAAAAACCTTTCCTGCCTGGCTTGATGTTACATTTTTTACTGGACCATGACCACAGTGTGCATAAAGGAGAAACATTTGCTGGTGTCAAATCTCATATGAAAACATTATACACATTTTAAAAGCTGAGAAACAGCTGGGCTCCAGAGTGGCGCTGTTGTCTAAGGCACTTTGTCTCAGTGCTAGAGGCGTCTCTACAGACAGCCTGGTTCGCATCCAGGCTTTATCACAACTGGGTGTGATTGGGAGTCCCAAAAGGTAGCGCACAATAAGCCCAGTGTCATCTGGTGTTGGCCCTCATTGTAAATAATAATTGTTTCAGTACTGACTTGCCTCGTTTAGTAATTAAATTCCTGGAACAAAAGGTAACTGTTGACAACTGCAATGTCAACGCAGTGGAAAGAAAGTGATTTCCACCACTTCTAGGTCTTCTGCAAAACATTGTGGGAGTTGATCAACTGATCAGACATGTCAACCACACCCATATGTCTTTTGTAATCGTGGATTACACCAGGCTGGTTGATCACTTTCCTATTCCAAACACCATCATTTGTGGAATCATTTGCATTGTGTCTCCACTGTATGGCCAATACATTGCCCCCTATCCTACACCAACGCATATCCCACTTTTTAAAGTCCTTAAATGCATCAGAAAACTGTTTCCGGCTTACCCTACAAGTTCCACATGCATTGAACCCCTGTTCTCTGTCTACCTACGAAAGCACGTGACGTATAAGTTGTCAAACCAATATATATATATATATATATATATATGTATGTATATATATATATATATATATATATGTATGTATGTATGTATGTATGTATGTATGTATGTATGTATGTATGTATGTATGTATGTATGTATGTATGTATGTATGTATGTATGTATGTATGTATGTATGTATATATATATATGTATATATATATGTATGTATATGTATGTATGTATATATATATATATGTATGTATATGTATGTATATGTATGTATATATATATATATATATGTATGTATATATATGTATATGTATATATATGTATATATATATATATATATATGTATATGTATATATATATATATATATATATATATATATATATATATATATATGTATATATATATATATATATATATATATATATATATATATATATGTATGTATGTATATATATATATATATATAAGCGTCAAATACAGGGACGTTGCTAGGCCTATTTTAGGCCTATTTTAGGGGGGCTTTAGCGATGATGGGAGTTGGCATCCTCTCTCACATAAAAACATATCTGCAGATGAGAGACAGATGGAGAGATAGAGAGCATGTTTAAGCCTTGTTTCTATTTTTTATTCTAACATTGTTAGTCATCATAATAATCAGGTGAAAAGAAAAACTGACCTTGGATCATTAACTCTGGGACTACTGCATCTTTATCTGTATTTCAATGTAAAGCATCTCTTTAATAATACTTCCTGTTGACCTGACCAAGTTCCCTCTGTGTAGCCAGTTCAGATGTGGGAGGGGATGTGTGAGTTCTTGCAGTCAAAACAGGGTGTCTGTGAGAAAGCACCTAAAGGCTAAAAGAGATTCATAGACACAGATCCCTGCAGGGGAGTGAAAGAGATAAGAGACTAGTCAGACATACCATTATAAATCAACTTGGGGAGTGGACATTTACTGCTGAGCCTTTAGATATTGTTTGTATAGCTGTGTATGCATGGGCTTGGTCTCATGAGTAGAAGGTAATGATGTAGGCAGTGACATCACTAGGGGTTGACTGCAAGCATAATGAAATAACTTGGACCCTTTAATATTTTGCAGAACTTACTCGGAAACATTCGTGTTATGTTCCCGTTGTCAACTTCTGTCTGCAATTGCATTAATAAATTCATGATTGATTTACTTAAAGATATTGTCTGAATGCTAATTTTACCAATAAGCAAATGATTGACAAGAAACAAAGAACGAACCCCAACATTAACTAATAATACTTTTTTTGTTTTTACATTTTTGAAAGGTATTTACTTACTTGAATAGGTTCTCCCAGCCATGTGGACAATTGGAAACAGGGCAGCAAAGTTTGTTTGTCAACAGAGTGTTTTAGAGTATAGTTAAATAGTTATATGTACCCAATTAATAACCAGACCTTCATACAAACTTGCTATGCTGAATTCTTGGTGCACAATTGAATGTGATGCTATATGCTGCCATATGTTGCCAGCACGCCCACAAGCGAGTCACAATGGGCGGCCTAAGGGGCACGCAGAAATTTACCGCTATCCTGTGTACATGTACCGTTAGGCCTACTTGAAGCTAATATTTTGGTTCACGTTAGCTAGCAATCTCAAGCCACAGAAGTAGCCAACAGTAAATGGACAGGAGGGAGTATGCCAGACCCCCCTAAAAGAGGCTTAGCCCCCCTATCCATGAATCTCTAGTGACGTCCCTGGTCAAATATATATAAGCTTCAATACAGGATTAAAATTGACACACCAGCTCCGACGCTTGTCAACATAAAGGCGTGAAACTACATCAAAATGCTGTAGACACCTTACGTAGAAAAAGGAATCTGGTTGATATCCCTTTCAATGGCCAATAGGGGTGCATAGGAACACAACGGTTTCAAAACATGAGTCACTTCATGATTGGATTTGTTTTAGGCATTTGCCTGCAATATCAGTTATGTTATACTCACAGACAATATTTTTACAGTTTTGGAAACTTTAGAGTGTTTTCTAACCTAAGCTGTCAATTATATGCATATTCTAGCATCTGGTCCTGAGAAATAGGCCATTTTACTTTGGGCACGTTATTTTTCCAAAATTGAAAATAGTGTACCCTAGCTTCAAGAGGTTAAAACGGCATTGTTGGTTAAGCGCTTGTAAGCAAGCATTTCACTGTAAGGTCTACACCTGTAAAGTTTGATTTGACTTATGTTATATATAAAACATTAGTCACATCATATATAATATAAGTCAAATCAAACCTTACAGGTGTATATATATAGGTGAAGTCGGAAGTTTACATACACCTTAGCCAAATACATTTAAACTCAGTTTTTCACAATTCCTGACATTTAATCCTAGTAAAAATTCCCTGTTTTAGGTCAGTTAGGATCACCACTTTATGTTAAGAATGTGAAATATCAGAATACTAGTAGAGAGAATGATTTTATAAGCTTTTATTTCTTTCATCACATTCCCAGTGGGTCAGAAGTTTACATACAACCAATTAGTATTTGGTAGCATTGCCTTTTAAATTATTTAACTTGGGTCAAACATTTTGGGTAGCCTTCCACTAGCTTCCCACAATAAGTTGGGTGAATCTGTGCCCATTCCTCCTGAAAGAGCTGGTGTAACTGGTCAGATTTGTAGGCCTCCTTGCTCGCGAACAGTTTTTTAGTTCTGCCCACAAATGTTCTATAAGCTTGAGGTCAGGGCTTTGTGATGGCCACTCCAATACCTTGACTTTGTTGTCCTTGGAAAATTGTCCATTTGGAAGACCCATTTGCGACCAAGATTTAACTTCCTGACTGATGTCTTGAGATGTTGCTTCATTATATCCATATAATTTTCCTCCCTAATCATGCCATCTGTTTTGTGAAGTGCACCAGTCCCTCCTGCAGCAAAGCACCTCCACAACATGATGCTTCCACCCCCGTGCTTCACGGTTGGGATGGTGTTCTTCGGCATTCAAGCCTCTCCCTTTTTCCTCCAAACATAACAATGGTCATTATAGCCAAACAGTTATATTTTTCTCCAAAATGTACGATCTTTGTCCACATGTGCAGTTGCACACCGTAGTCTGGCTTTTTTATAGTGGTTTTGGAGCAGTGGCATCTTCCTTGCTGAGCGGCCTTTCAGGTTATCTCGATATAGGACTAGTTTTTACTGTGGATACAGATACTTTTGTACCTGTTTCCTCCAGCATCTTCACAAGGTCCTTTGCTGTTGTTCTGGGATTGATTTGCACTTCTCGCACCAAAGTAAATTCATCTCTAGGAGACAGAGCGCGTCTCCTTCCTGAGCGGTATGACGGCTGCGTGGTCCCATGATATTTATACTTGCGTTCTAATGTTTGTACAGATGAACATGGTACCTTCAGGCGTTTGGAAATTGCTCCCAAGGATGAACTAGACTTGTGGAGGTCTACATGTTTTTTCTGAAGTCTTGGCTGATTTCTTTTGATTTTCCAATGATGTCAAGCAAAGAGGCACTGAGTTTGAAGGTAGGCCTTGAAACACATCCACAGCTACACCTCCAGTTGACTCAAAGGATGTCAATTAGCCCATCAGAAGATTCTGAAGCCATGACATTTTCTGGAAATTAGTGTATGTAAACTTCTGACCCACTGGAATTGTGATTCAGTGAATGATAAGTGGAATAATTACTTGTGTCATGCACAAAGTAGATGTCCTAACCGACTTTCCAAAACTAGTTTGTTAACAAGAAATTTGTGGAGTGGTTGAAAAACGAGTCTTGCTGACTCCAACCTAAGTGTATGTAAACTTCCAACTTCAACTGTATATATACATGCATATCCAATCAAATGTTATGTATATTCATACTGTGGATTCCACCAAAAGGTGGTCGGAGGCATGCTGAGGCCAAATCGAGCTCTGTTACTGCATCGCCATGCGTCTCCCAAATGTTGTAACAATGCGGAGGGTCTGTATAGCTCCACAATGACATGATTGGTTGACGGTAGGTGAGGGTGGTACAATCTGTATAAATACAAACTCGCTTCCTTGACATCAACTCTGCATTGCTCCTTGAAGCGCAAGAAGTATGAATGCCCTGACTTCTGCAGAGGCATTTCTTGCCCTAACTTCTGGTGAGGCCATATCACCTTAAATGCTGCATGGCCAGAGGTCGGATTTACCATGCACCCAGAAGCACAATGCACTTCTCTTTCCAGAATGCGCTCTTTCCCAGCGCATTCTTGTGTTTACTATTTGCCTTTGATTGTTAGTGTATATCAATTCCCCATTACATATATCACCAGTAATACATTTACCATTAATTCTTACAATTTTTTATCTACATGTTTGTTACTTTGGTTACAGTCATTTCTTGCGTTCAATATTATTATCCCAGTCTTCCTGTTTCCATTGTCGGAGTGGTCCCATTGGTTGCAGAGTACACAGCCTATGCTACACTTGCGAGAAACACGTTTTGGTTCATTGAATTCCATTTACAAGTTCTGTTTAGTCATTATCTTTTGTTTTGAGCGCTCCTGTCAATGTTGAGTAAGGACAAGCACGCATAGAAGTTGGCCTATAGGCTACCTGGATTGTACGCAAATGTAGGAATATACATGTGTTAATTTGGGTGTCTGATAGTATTTATGATTGATTTAATACACCACCACTAATGACCTGTGGAGATTCTCAAAATAATGTTTTCTTGACCTCAAACAGCAAGCAAGTCTTCAAGTCTGTTTTTACATCCATTGAGAATTACAATAGTTCCTCAATGTATTTTTTTAATCTTTCCAGCTCTCTCCCTTTCGATAACCACTCAGAGTGAAAGGCAAAAATGTCATGCTCTCTTCCAGCGGAAACGTCATAAAATAGGCTTCTTATCAGTGCTAGACTTTGACTGAAATAGGTTCCGGTACTCATTTTGGGTGCAGGTACTGTTTATATTTATTTACAATACTTTTTATCTGATATTCTATAAGAGGAACAGGAGCTCAAGCAGTAGTAAATTTGAGGTGCCGGTACTCAGCTCAGGTGAGCTCCTGCCCAAGTCAAGCACTGTGTCTTATCCCTTGCGCAAATAGCCTACAGCTGTGTTTGTCTCACTGGCACGGGAAACTCTGAGGGTCCAGAATATTTTATACAATGTTGCAAGTTCGCTAGGGCAAGCTTCAGGCCAGACCCAAGTTAATTAATAGTTGATATAATGTTCGAAGTCTGTTGCAGACAGGCAATGTGTTATTTTTATCAGGATATTTTCTACCTGCAAGCTGCAATGTTTCTATTTGTTGGCTTTATGTAGGCTATTTCTACATAGTTGGCAATGGCAATTGAAGTTACTTTTTAATGTACCATTTTCATTTAGTTTTGGATAGAATTTTGATTAACCACCTGACAATGATTTTGAGATATGAAGACGTTATTATAAATTAAATGAAACTGTTTCACGAAAACTTGTATATGAAAACCATAACTGGCATGCAGATTGATAGAAATGGTAAGATAGATTGGCATTCCATATGAGAAAGGTTGCCAAGTCCTCATGTAGCCTATTGCCGGCAACTTCACGAGATTAATGGCAGAATCTGTGAAAGCGGGAGGAGAATAGTTGGGTCAGGTTAAGTTTTTTTTCTTCTGGTTATCTAGATTTCTGGCACCCCTCTTGAGGCATGAAGCCGTAAGCTTAAAGCATCAGAGAAGTTCAATGCATATAGTTGATTTTATTGAAACACATAGGGTATGTTTATACATGGACAAATACATATTTTAAAATGATGACCATTCGATTGGTCGAAAGAACAGACCATTTATTTTAGTCTGTGATTTCTTTTTGTCAGGGACAGCCCTACACTCGTCTATGGCTATGTTATGGTTTGGCTTATACAGATTTTTACAAGTCTATTTCAGGTGGTCCAGTAAGTACAGCAGTTTTCTAAACCTGTCTGCAGGATCCACAATGTATCAAGCAGCCAACAGAGCTTTGAAGCGATTACGTGACATGAAAGCACAAGAACCCTGAAGAGACTTTGTACTCCAGTATCGATGGAGGTCAGGTAGTTCGGTAAATCCCATGTAAATGAGCAGTCCAAGATACCAGTAGGATACAGTAGGTGTAACTTCAAGCCATGCTCTGAGGGAATCACCAAAACGACGGGCACTCCAAAACAAGACCCCAACCCTGACTGTTTGTGAAATGACAAACCTCTACCACCAATGCCTGCATGAAAAACAAAAAGAAGAAGTTTGTCTCCCTTAGTCTTTCCTGTGCGGGTGACCGAACGGCCTGACATGCACTGCCAAGTTCTTGGGCAAAACAGAACGTTTACGCTTACGGGGACGTGGAGCACAAACAGAAAGACTTGGAGACAAGATGAGAAAAAAATTATATTTGTTAGTATATGGTTTAAAAAAAACAAAATGTTTTTACATTACAGCCATTCTAAAAATGGATTCAATTGTTTTTTCCCCTCAATCTACACACAATACCTCACAATTACCAATACAAATGTTTTTTCTACCTTTTTTAAAAATGTATTAAAAATACAAAACTGATATCACATTTACATAATTATTCAGACCCTTTACTCAGTACTTTGTTGAAGCACCTTTGGCAGTGATTACAGCCTCGAGTCTTCTTGGGTAGGATACTACAAGCTTGGCACACCAGTATTTGGGGAGTTTCTCCCATTCTTCTCTGCAGATCCTCTCAATCTCTGTCAGGTTGGATGTGGAGCGTTGCTGCATAGTTATTTTCAGGTTTCTCCAGAGATGTTTGATCGGCTTGAAGTCCGGGCTCTGGATGGGCCATTCAAGGACATTCAGAGCCACTCCTGCATTGCCTTGGGTGTGTGCTTTGCGTTGTTGTCCTGTTGGAAGGCACAACTTCGCCCCAGTCGGAGATCCTGAGAACTCTGGAGCAGGCTTTCATCAAGGTTCTCTCTGTACTTTGCTCCATTCATGTTTCCCTCAATCCCGAGTAGTCTCCCAGTCCCTGCTGCTGAAAAATATCAGATCTTGATTTCATCAGACCAGAGAATCTTGTTTCTCATGTGCTGAATATTCTTTAGGTGCCCTTTGGCAAAATCCAAGCGGGCTGTCATGTGCCATTTACTGAGGAGTGGCTTCCGTCTGGCCACTCTACCATGAAGGCCTCGAGTGCTGCAGAGATGGTCCGTCTCCCCAGATTGCTCAGTTTGGTCAGGCGGCTAGCTCGAGGAAGTGTCTTGGTGGTTCCAAACCTCTTCCATTTAAGAATGATGAAGGCCACTGTGTTCTTGGGGACCTTCAATGCTGCAGACATTTTTTGGTACCCTTCCCCAGATCGAACACAATCCTATCTCGAAGCTCTACGAACAATTCCTTCGACGTCATGACTTGGTTTTTGCTCTGACATGCCATGTCAACTGTGAGAATTTATATCTATAGATAGGTATGTGCTTCCAAAGCATGTCCATCTAATTGAATTTACAACAGGTGTACTCCAATCCAGTTGAAGAAACATCTCAAGGATGATCAGTGGAAACAGGATGCACCTGAGTCTCATAGCAAAGGGTCTTTCTGTTTTTATACATAATGAATTAGAAAAAAATGCCCAAAAAATGTTTTTGTTTAGTCATTAAGGGGTATTGTATGTAGATTGATGAAAAATATATATTTGATCTATTTTAGAATAAGGTTCGAAATGCGGAAAAGGGGAAGGGGTCTGAATACTTTGCTAATGCACTGTATATAAAAAGTCCTGATAATACATAACAATAACACATAATTTCCAGTTTAAGAAATTGGCTGAGAGGCCTCAGCTGGTGGCTCCTCAACTTCCTCTGGCTCCTTGATCTCATTCTCTTCATTCTCGTCTTCTCCGATTCTCCGAGTAGCTCAGCATCAAGGGCATCTTCCTCGAAGAAAGCAATGCCTTCATGGTCCTCCTCATCCTGCAAGCCTTCTGCAGCAATGTCCCTCAGCTCTTCTGCCGTCAGTGTCCTCCTCCCCATAGACAGGGACTGCATTATGCGCCAGTAATGGTCCTCTATCCATTTCTAAACATATAGACAAACAATGAAAACTAACATTTAAAATGTAGATACAACCCCTCCAAAGAACACGCTAAATTTGAAAAACAGTTACGTCCAGAATACACTTCAGTAGATTAATTGCATTTCGATAGTCTAGGTACTGATGCATGCATCTATCTATAGTATTATATCTGCAACATAAATTCATTTACAATAATATGTTCATTGTCAACTGGCTACTGTAGGAAAGTCACAAAGTAATTTAACAATTGTTACATATATTAGCCTTTTAGCCCATATGTGGCATCGTATGAAGTGGACATTATGTTGTACACTCACTGGTCTTTCACTCACATTTTATTAGATATATTTTACCATAATGGTCAGATCACATCATGTTACGACTGATGTAGCCTACAGTCAGAGAAGGAAGATGGACCATGCTGATTGGCAGGTTAAATTATGTCCAATGCGGTTGCAAAGTAAAAGGGTTAGGATTAGGTCAGCTCCTTTTCTCCTTGCTTGTCAGATCTCAGAAAAGGTCAAATTGTGAACCTGCCACATAAATTTATCACAGAAAATGTATATGCCATATCTCACAATCCATTGGACTTCCACAAATTAGTATTTTCACTGTGACATAACCTTTGTTTTTCGTAGATTTACGTTATTACACAATGTTCTATATAGCGCTGCAGTGAATGGGGGGAGCCTGTATAACCCTGTGAAGTAGCTCTTGATCTACCTCACGCTCCCTGAGAGAGGTGCGCAGTTTGACAGACAGCCCAACGAGTCAGAGGGGTTTAGGAACAAACACACATTTTTGAATTGTTCCCTTATTCCCCTTTAAGTTTATGATTGCAGTAAGTTCAATAACTCATCAACCACATACTGTGTGTGACAAATGAAGAACAGAGGCTGAAACTGATGCTACAGGTGCCGTGCCCAATATGTCAGATACTCGAGTGAGTGTTATTAGCTCCAATAAGTGTATTTTGCTCAATAGTAGAGAGTGAGGTTCAGGTTTGCTAACTATTCATCTGTAAGTGGGCTTGTTGTTGCCATGCCTTTGGGGGAAAAAGAAGCAGCATAATGAAATTAAATCTGAGTCAGAGATAAAGAAAGCTCTTTCTCTGTGGATACCTCTAGCAGTGTGGTAATGGGGAATTCATGGGTGTACTCTACTGAAGGGGCGTAAAGCACACTTCTACTAACCTGGTTATGGTTCATTCATAATGAGTTGCTTTGGATGAACATCTCATTCCTTGTCATATTTCAGTCTAGGTTTGTGGCTACCGGCTATTTCCCAGTTTTGCCACCATGTTGCAGAGGCAGTAGTATAATTAATGGTCTTGCCCCACTGTAAGTAGTTCACTAAACTTTCATGTTGTTCCAATAACTCTATTTTGTGGGTTTCCACTCTAGAAAGAACCCCAGCTTTGTTCAGTAATCATAGTGTTCCATCAAATCAGTGATCATTATTTAAAAATTGATTGTCGGTAGCAATTCCTCCTTTCTTCATCAAAATCTTCATTCTGTCCACCTGTCCACAGAAGCAATCAATCAATCAGATTCCAAACTCTCCACCATGGCCAAGACCAAAGAGCTCTCCAAGGATGTCAGGGACAAGATTGTAGACCTACACAAGGCTGGAATGGGCTACAATACAATCGCCAAGCAGCTTGGTGAGAAGGTGACAACAGTTGGTGCGATTATTCACAAATGGAAGAAACACAAAAGAACTGTCAATCTCCCTCGGCCTGGGGCTCCATGCAAGATCTCACCTCGTGGAGTTGCAGTGATCATGAGAATGGTGAGGGATCAGCCCAAAACTACACGGGAGGATCTTGTCAATGATCTCAAGGCAGTTGGGAACATAGTCACCAAGAAAACAATTGGTAACACACTACGCCGTGAAGGACTGAAATCCTGCAGCGCCCGCAAGGTCCCCCTGCTCAAGAAAGCACATATACATGCCCGTCTGAAGTTTGCCAATGAACATCTAAATGATTCAGAGGACAACTGGGTGAAAGTGTTGTGGTCAGATGAGACCAAAATTGATCTCTTTGGCATCAACTCAAATCGCCGTGTTTGGAGGAGGAGGAATGCTGCCTATGACCCCATGAACACCATCCCCGCCGTCAAACATGGAAGTGGAAACATTATGCTTTGGGGGTGTTTTTCTGCTTACGGGACAGGACAACTTCACCGCATCAAAGGGACGATGGACAGGGCCATGTACCATCAGATCTTGGGTATTCTAGCATGACAATGACCCAAAACACACGGCCAAGGCAACAAAGGAGTGGCTCAAGAAGAAGCACATTAAGGTCCTGGAGTGGAGTAGCCAGTCTCCAAACCTTAATCGCATAGAAAATCTGTGGAAGGAGCTGAAGGGACGAGTTGCCAAACGTCAGCCTCGAAACCTTAATGACTTAGAGAAGAGGAGTGGGACAAAATCCCTCCTGAGATGTGTGCAAATCTGGTGGCCAACTACAATAAACATCTGACTTCTGTGATTGCCAATAAGGGTTTTGCAGAGGGGTCAAATACTTATTTCCCCCATTAAAATGCAAATCAATTTATACGATTTTTTACATGTGTTTTTCTGGATGTTTTTGTTGTTATTCCGTCTCTCACTGTTCAAATAATCCTACCATTAAAATTAAAGACTGATCATTTCTTTGTCAGTGAGCGAATGTACAACATCAGCAGGGGATCAAATACTTTTTCCCCTCACTGTACCTATATCTCTGCACATGTAAATATGGTATTGGAACTGAGTTTTTAAATATTTCCTCTATATTGTATACTTACCTTACTGTGTATGTCATATTTCATATTCTTATTGCTATTTTTTTCTAGTAATAGACTGTTATTTATTGTTGCATTGTTGGGTTTTGAGTTTGCAAGAAGGGTATTTCACTGTACTTGTGCATGCAACAGCAACTGGAGCGTGTTTGAGATTCTCTGGATTGATGTGTATGACAGCATGTTCCAGTGTCTGACTTCTGCAGTTTTCAAATAGCATCACAATCCATCACACAACAGTTTGAAAGTACCCAATAGGAATTATGTGTGGTGGGTTCAGTAACACATTTGTTTATCAAGTTCTTGTCTCACTTGACAGGCGCCAGACCGTATAGTATTGTGGCGATATTACCCCTTTGAACCCTTCCCATCTGTTGAGCCAATGTTTTGTTGTAATGGATTTTGTTGTAATAACGTAATTAATATTCTGTCAATGTCTGACCACTCTTGCTTAATCTCAGTTGCTGTAATAGTTGTTGTTTTACTTCCTTTGTTCCAATGTCTGTGTCGGGTAGAAAACCAATTTGGGTCGGCCTGATTGTTCCACCGTATGGCCAGGCTATTCCAGATGAGTGATTCAGGAGATAGCTGGGTTTTTGTGTGACTGCACTTGGTTCTGTGTGTAGGAAGGTGTGGCTGTCAGAGCCCTGAGAGCAGCTTGGTTGCCTGGGGGCGTCAGGATCAACTCCGGGGCTCTGTGGAGCTCAAACCACCTGATTTGAGGGAGGCCTTTGTTCTCAAGCACTTTGAAGATACGGAGCCATGCAGGATTTGTGCTCAGGTCTCTGTAGGAAACGGTTGGAGGCTTAGAAAGACTTATTCCTAGATCTCAATGTAAAAACATTGAATAAGGCAGGATTCATGCTCTGAAGTGTATAACCTTGATGGTCTCACTGAGGAGAGGAGGATAGAGGAAGCTGGACTTTAAACTAGGGAGTTCAATCTTCTCTGATGTAATGGAACTGTTCTATTTTCACTCTCAGATTGACAGGAAGAGGCTTTCACTCTTCCACATCAGAAACAGCGTTTTCCTCTGCCTGATATTTTAACCCTCTGGGCGGAGGTGTGACAGGCTCAGCCACAGAAAGATGGATCTGCTCTGTGTTCCAGTGACACCAACATGATACATAAGGAACCCAACAAAACATGAGTGTTCACGATACTGTTTTAGTAATTGTACTCCCATCAAAGCCTACTGTTAACGGTAGTGTGCTCTAGTAAGGGTCTTGTAGCAGCCCCTGTACAGCTTCACTGCAACACTCTGGATGGAAGAGGAGTGAACTCTCTGGGTGAACCAGTAGCAGTGATCTTGTTTATCACCTTCTCTGCACAGTGGTCTCTCCAGAGATAAAGTGAACTAGAGTTTTTGTTGTTGATCTGGCATTTCTTCCCTTCCCAACACTGCCAGGAAAAAACAATTGGAAGGAGCACAGCACATGCCATGATGGATCTCCAGAGGCGTGCAGGACACTACATCTCTGAGTGGGCCTGTGTCTGGCGCTGACTCTAAGTGGGCCTGTGTCTGGCTTGTTGTTGGTTCTTCACAAAAAAATACAGTTTTATATCTTTATGTTTGAAGCCTGAAATGTGGCAAAAGGTCGCAAAGTTCAAGGGGGCCGAATACCTTTGCAAGGCACTGTATATGTAAACTACTGACTTCAACCGTATATATATATATATATATATATGTATGTATATATATATATATGTATGTATATGTATGTATATGTATGTATATATGTATATATATGTATATATGTATGTATATATATATATGTATATATATGTATGTATGTATATATATATATATATATATATATATATATATATATATATATATGCTGCCACCACCATGTTTGACAGTGGGGATGGTATATACATATATATGTGTCGTTTAAAGTTTGCCACAAGCCACCTGGGAGACACACCAAACATGTGGAAGAAGGTGCTCTGGTCAGATGAAACCAAAATTGAACTTTTTTGGCAACAATGCAAAATGTTATGTTTGGCGTAAAAGCAACACAGCTCATCACCCTGAACACTCCATCCCCACTGTCAAACATGGTGGTGGCAGCATCATGGTTTGGGCCTGCTTTTCTTCAGCAGGGACAGGAAGATGGTTAAAATTGATGGGAAGATGGATGGAGCCAAATACAGGACCATTCTGGAAGAAAACCTGATGGAGTCTGCAAAAGACCTGAGACTGGGACGGAGATTTGTCTTCCAACAAGACAATGATCCAAAACATAAAGCAAAATCTACAATGGAATGGTTCAAAAATAAACATATCCAGGTGTTAGAATGGCCAAGTCAAAGTCCAGACCTGAATCCAATCGAGAATCTGTGGAAAGAACTGAAAACTGCTGTTCACAAATGCTCTCCATCCAACCTCACTGAGCTCGAGCTGATTTGCAAGGAGGAATGGGAAAAAATTTCAGTCTCTCGATGTGCAAAACTGATAGAGACATACCCCAAGCGACTTACAGCTGTAATCGCAGCAAAAGGTGGCGCTACAAAGTATTAACTTAAGGGGGCTGAATAATTTTGCACGCCCAATTTTTCAGTTTTTGATTTGTTAAAAAGGTTTGAAATATCCAATAAATGTCGTTCCACTTCATGATTGTGTCCCACTTGTTGTTGATTCTTCGCAAAAAATACAGTTTTATATCTTTATGTTTGAAGCCTGAAATGTGGCAAAAGGTCGCAAAGTTCAAAGGGGCCGAATACTTTCGCAAGGCACTGTACTTAGGTTGAAGACATTAAAACTTGTTTTTCAACCACTACACACATTTCTTGGAAACAAACTATAGTTTTGGCAAGTCGGTTAGGACATCTACTTTGTGCATGACACAAGTCAATTTTCCAACAATTGTTTACAGACAGATTATTTCACTTATAATTCACTGTATCAGAATTTCAGTGGATCAGAAGTTTACATATACTATGTTGACTGTGCCTTTAAACAGCTTGGAAAATTCCATAAAATGATGTCATGGCTTTAGAAGCTTCTGATAGGCTAATTAAACATTATTTGAGTCAATTGGAAGTGTACCTGTGGATGTATTTCAAGGTCTACCTTCAAACGCAGTGCCTCTTTGCTTGACATCATGGGAAAATCTAAGGAAATCAGCCAAGACCTCATAAAAATATTGTAGACCTCCACAAGTCTGGTTAATCCTTGGGGCCAATTTCAAAACAACTGAAGGTATCATGTTCATCTGTACAAACATTAGAAAGCAAGTATAAACACCATGGGACCACGCAGCCGTCATACCGCTCAGGAAGGAGACACGTTCTGTCTCCTAGAGATGAACGTACTTTGGTGCGAAAGAGAAAATCAATCCCAGAACAACAGCAAAGGACCTTGTGAAGATGCTTGAGGAAACACGTACAAAAGTATCTATATCCACAGTAAAACAAGTCCTATATCGACGTAACTGCTCAGCAAGGAAGAAGCCACTGCTCCAAAACCGCCATAAAAAAGCCATACTGTGGTTTGCAACTGCACATGGGGATAAGATCGTACTTTTTGGAAAAATGTCCTCAGGTCTGATGAAACAAAAATAGAACTGTTTGGCCATAATGACCATTGTTATGTTTGGAGGAAAAAGGGGAGGCTTGCAAGCCGAAGAACACCATCCCAACCGTGAACTACGGGGGTGGTAGCATCATGTTGTGATGGTGCTTTGCTGCATGACGGACTGGTGCACTTCACAAAATAGATGGCATCATGAGGTAGGAAAATTATGTGGATATATTGAAGCAACATCTCAAGATGTCAGTCAGGAAGTTAAATCTTGGTCGCAAATGACCCCATGCACACTTCCAAAGTTTTGGCAAAATTACTTAAGGACAACAAAGTCAAGGTATTGGAGTGGCCATCACAAAGCCCTGACCTCAATCCCATATAATATTTGTGGGCATAACTGAGAAAGCTTGTGCGAGCAAGGAGGTCTACAAACCTGACTCAGTTACAGCAACTCTGTCAGGAGGAATGGGCCAAAATTCACCCAACTTACTGTGGGAAGCTTTTGGAAGGCTACCCAAAATGTTTGACCCAAGTTAATTTGGCTAAGGTGTATGTAAACGTCCGACTTCAACTGTATATATTTTTTACCAATGTGTTTTTGGAACCAAGTCACATTTTTGCATGTTGCATTTTGCACGAGTTTTTTTATCTGTCTGTTTTATAGGAATTAATAAATACCATATTTCATATATTTTTAGTAGTGGGTAATATATTGTGGGGCGTAGCACAGATGTAACCCTCTTGACAACCACTTGTCTCATCACATTGACAAGTTGAACATGTTCCTGGAGAGGCAGAAAGAGCAGGAAGCTGAGGGTGTGGTTCAGTGATTATGCCCAGAGAGCTGAGTTGTCCATAGAGATTGCTTGTCTGGAAAGCAGCCATCATTCTACAGTAATCGAGATGGAGATCCTAGATCTCTATGGCCCCTGGTTTAAAAGAGAGAAAAATCTCTCAGGAAAAAAAGGAACGTAATGAAAAACAAAATGGCTCTGGAAAAGATGGATGCATCATCAACTAGAATGCATTATTAATAGAATAGAATCAAAGAAGCTCTCAGTATATGTTCAGTCTACAGGGACACTGTGGCATTGAATGAAGGACATCTTTTTTTTCCTCTGGGAAATCATATCAATCAAGATGAGCTAAAGTCCACAAGACTTGGAACACATTCACATCAATGGTCGGTTTACCTCACTGCTCAGTGAATGCTTCCGAATGTATTTGCTATGCATCTGATTAGGGTTTTTCAAAATGTTGGGCATAAATACACACCACTACAGACTCACACTGTGAAGAGTCTTTAATGAACCCTGAAAGAGTCCACATCCAGCAAATCATTTAGAGACGGTATGCAGGCCTTAAAGGCAACAGGAACTCAAAGGAAGGCCTGTATCTGCCTGTATACTGCACCCTGCTCAGTTAATGAGCCAAAGTCAGTCTTCTTTTGTTTGATAACTGGGCCGCCAGATTCAGCACATTTTACAGACCAACATTTTGTTCAGCTACTTTATTCTCTCATGGAAGAATGAGAGGTCAGCGGCATTTATGGGGAAGTGATACAACACAGGTGTAAGATTTCAAGAGATGAGGGATACAGTGCCTTCAGAAAGTATTCACTTTTTCCACATGTTGTTGTGTTACAACCTGAATTTAAAATGGATTCAATTGGATTTTGCGTCACTGGACTACACACAATACCCCACAATGTCAAAGTGGAATTATGTTTTAAAAAATGTTTACAAAGTAATTACAAAACATGGATCCTGTTTGCAATAAGGCACTAAAGTAAAACTGCTAAAAATGCGGAAAATAAATTAACTTTATGGCCTGAATACAAAACGTTATGTTTGGGTCAAATCACTGAGTACCACTCTTCAAGCATGGACGTGGCTGCATAATGATGTGGGTATGCCTGTCATTTGCAAAATCCCAGAAAAAAAACCTGGTTCTGTCTGCTTTCCAACAGACACTGGCAGACAAATTCACCTTTCAGCAAAACTTAAGCACAAGACCAACGAGTTGCTTACCAAGACGACATTGAACGTTCCTGAGTGGCCTAGTTACTGTTTTGATTTAAAATGGCTTGGAAATCTATGGCAAGACTTGAAAAGGGCTGTGTAGCAACGATCAACAACCAACTTGACAGAGCTTGAAGAAAAAAAAATAAAAGAAATAGGCAAATACTGTACAATCCAGGTGTGCAAAACTCTTACAGACATACCCAGAAAGACTCTCAGCTGTAATCGCTGCCAAAAGTGATTCTAACATGTATTGACTCAGGGGTTTAAATACTCATGTCAATTAGATATTTTTGTATTTCATTTTCAATACGTTTGCTACAATTTCTAAACACATGTTTTCACTTGTGGGATATTGGGATATTCACTTGTGGGATATTGGGATATTCACTTGTGGGATATTGGCATATTTCACTTGTGGGATATTGGGATATAATGGGATATTTTGTGTAGGTGAATGAGGGGAAAGAATACATTTTGAAATCAGGCTGTAACGCAACAAAATTAAGGCACTGTGGCTTTCATTTAGATGCCCGTTTTAGTTTTTTTTGTTGCCCATATCTCTTTTAGACCAGTGGAATCAAGTTGAGGTCAACTTACAAACTACCCTGGTCTATTGCTGATGGAAGAGTTGAACTGAACACAACTCCTTAGTTCAGAACCAGAGTCTGATCATGTCTCTTACCATTAATAGTCAGTTGCGCAATACATAGATATTATACAGTTAAGATTAGGGACAGCCCATTAATTCAGTTCTAAAATGCCATCGTTGATCTCTCTCTATGTATGTGGTTCAGATGTTATCTGTTCTGCACAATACTTACTATACCAGGGGTATTCAAGTCTTACCCTACGAGGTCCGCAGCCTGCTGGTTTTCGTTTCTACTTGATAATTAATGGCACCCACCTGGTGTTCCAGGTCTAAATCAGTCCCTGATTTGAAGGGAAGAGTGAAAAAAAGCAATGGATAAATAAAACTGCCAGTGAAGTTCTCATGTTTATCATCGTTAGTGGTTCAATCTCTCCACATAGATTGAAGGTTGAATGTTTAGGTCTTGTGTAGACTAGGGCTTTGCACTTTGTTCACCTTATACAAGTCTCTCACTACAGTTGTCATTGCGATGTCAAATTTTGTTCACCTTGTACAACTCTCTCACTACAGTTGTCATTGCTATGTCATCATGTGTTTACCTTGTATACAACTCTCTCAGCACAGTTGTCATTGCTATGTCATCATTTGTTTACCTTATACAACTCTCTCACTACAGTTGTCATTGCTATGTCATCATGTGTTTACCTTGTATACAACTCTCTCAGCACAGTTGTCATTGCTATGTCATCATTAGTTTACCTTGTATACAACTCTCTCAGCACAGTTGTCATTGCTATGTCATCATTTGTTTACCTTGTATCCAAGTCTCTCAGCACAGCTCTCGTTGTTATGCCATCATTAGTTCAACCTCTCTAGTGGTTGTGGTCCCAGTACTCTTTTAAAACATGTGATATGTCTTTAGAAAGCCTAACAGGAGTTTTCTGAGAGGCTGTGATCTTGAGTCCCTCAGCATTCGTTGTGTTCTGTATTGTATCTGTTAGGCTACCATCTGTTGTCAGGGCTAGTCAAATAGTATGACACAGACGTCCGCAGTGTTTGGATCTGCACCCACTTAGAGCTAGCTACCTGCATCCTGAGGGTTTAGTACCAAGAGTTTTAGTACCACAGGCAATGAGGAGGTTGAAGGATTGGAGGTGGAGGTTGAATGACGGCTGGAGCAAAACCCATTGAAATCGTATTACAGAGCACTGCTTCATTTGTGCTTTTGTCAGATATCAGAAGTACGAAAGCTCTGCCTTCAACTCACTCCCCACAGACTTCAGACCCTTTAGAAAATAAGGACTTTGTTGCTGTTATGCAACATCTATGGAGTGATTTCAGTGCCAACAAACTATTTGAAAAACAATATTTTTGCATTTGTATTTAGATATTGAATTTTTATGTAATATTTTTGAATTTTTAAAATTAATATATATTATTAATTCATCAATTGAACTTGTTTCTATTTTAGCGGAGATCTCCAGTGTATAAAGGGAGGGCAAAAAAAGCACCTAACAACGCACTCAATATCTAAATACGAGTGGTCTAGGGCAGGCGTTATATTGCGAGCATTTTCAGGTGCATTGTTAATAACAGTGGTTTTGGGAAACAGCTCTGAGGTTTAACGATGCTCCTATGAAGATTTTAACGAAGAACTTGGCCTTAAGATGCTTTTGGGAAACCAAGCCCTGGTTCGAATCCAGTAAGTTACAACAGCAAGGTTAAATAGGGAGTGGAAAATCTATCCTTAGAATGGGTGTGATGGGCTATTCAACTATATTGTTATGTGGGCCAAAATGCTGTTTTTGTCACACTTCTGCGTGACATGTAAACATCATAGAGGTGAACAGAAGGCATGAGCATGTTCCAGAGTCTTTCAAAGAATGGGGTCATAATAGCTTGAAGCCCAAACGATTCAACATGCCACATTGGCTTCAGAAACTGCCAGAAACCTGTTTAACATAGAGTGCTTCTGAGAAGTTGAATATATGAAACTTTGGTCAACTTGAAACTATAGTTTGTAAACATGATACACAGACAATGAATGCAAAAACGACCATATTGAAACTGAATATATAAATATTGAATTTGAATATTCAATTAAATTGAGATTTTATTTGAAAACAAATTAATTCAATTCAGTTTCAAATCATTAAATTAAAATGTGTAAAATTGTTACGTGGGCTCCCTCTCCGGCCTCTAGGTCACCAGGCTGCTCTTTATGGCGCACACTTGTCACCATTGTTACGCGCATCAGCGCATTATGATACTCACCCTGACTCCATCACCTCTTTGATTACCTGCCATATGTCACTCCTTTTGGTTCCTTCCCCAGGCGCCACTCTTTCTGTGTCTTGTCTGTGAGTCATTTGTGTTTTGTATTATGTTACATTTATTTATTAAAACACTCACTCCCTGAACTTGCTTCCCGACTCTCAGCGCACAACATTACAGAATGACGCCTCACCAAGGGAAGCATCAGAGAGTGTTTTTTTGTTTTTGTTTTTGATTTGGAGGTGATGTCAGGTCCAGGTTTTTTTAAATTATTTTTAATTTTACCTTTATTTTACTAGGCAAGTCAGTTAAGAACAAATTCTTATTTTCAATGACGGCCTAGGAACACTGGGTTAACTGCCTGTTCAGGGGCAGAACGACAGATTTGTACCTTGTCAGCTCGGGGATTCCAACTTGCAACCTTTCAGTTACTAGTCCAACGCTCTAACCACTAGGCTACCCTGCCGCCCCAGAACCGGAGCTACCTGGGAGGCCTGAGCGGGTTTGTCCCATGCCTTGGCGGGTTCAACGGGTTCCCCTGCCTCAGCTGGCTCAATGGATTCCCATACCTCGACCGAGGCATCCGGGGAGGTCTCAGCTGGCTCATCAGGCTCTCACTCCTCAGCTGGTTCATTAGGTTTAAGCGCCTCAGTGGAGACGACCGGTCCACTCCTGATCCCCGGGATCGTCCCTGTGGTTGGCGTCCTGTGGCTGGGGCCGAACACACCGGGGAGGGGGTACTGTCACGTATGCTCTCTCTCCGGTGCTCTAGGTCGCCTTGCACCCGCGCCTCAGCTGGATCAACAGGTTACAGGCGCCTTAGCAGAGGGGACCAGTCCACTCCTGATCCCCGGGATCGTCATCCTGGTCAGAGTCCTGTGGCTGGAGCCGTGTGTCTGGGAGGGGGTACTGTCATGTGTGCTCCCTCTCCGGCCTCTAGGTCACCAGGCTGCTTGTTATGGTGCATACCTGTCAGCATCGTTACACGGAACCCAAACCGGCATTATGTTATGTTTATTTATTAAAAAACACTCCCTGAACTTGCTTCCCGACTCTCAGCGCACAACGTTACAAAATGTATGAATTCAGTTATTCAATATCTGAATACAAATGCAAAAATATTGAATTAAATATTGGTTTGCAATTTTCCCACGTATGGAAATAGAGCCTGCAACTAGAGCCTGCAAGAAGAGCTTGGAGAGTGGAAAATTGTGGAGGTAGTCTACGCGTACAGTACCAGTCAAAATTCTGGACACACCTACTCATTCAAGGGTTTTTCTTTATTTTTACTATTTAGTTAATATTTTTGATTATTCAAAGTAGCCACCCTTTGCCTTGATGACAGCTTTGCACACTCCACTGACATTACAAAAAATGTATTCCATTGCATGAGCCACACCAGGTAACATCATTTGATTGACCATTCTACGTTACCATGGAAATTATTGCATCACAATATCAAGCAGCCATTGCGAGTGTAACCATGAGTCTACCAGTCAAATTGCCAGGGTTAGAGATTCCAAGCCCATTCTATTTGTTTGCTACAACTGCTTACTTGTTCCAGCAATGGGGAAACAGTTTCATCACATTGTTAAGAGTCCATGTTATTGCAGAAAATGTCTCAACCACACAAGTACCAGGCCGTCCCTTCTTTAGTCAGATATTTTATTTTCATGCCAGCCCTACCGTGGTCCTTCTGTAGCTCAGTTGGTAGAGCATGGCGCTTGTAATGCCAGGGTAGTGGGTTCGATTCCCGGGACCACCCATACGTAGAATGTATGCACACATGACTGTAAGTCGCTTTGGATAAAAGCGTCCGCTAAATGGCATATATTATTATTATTTTTACCTCAGACTGCATAGAGCAGAACGTGCTGAAGTTCAGAACACTTCAGCACGTGCTCTTCTGTCAGTTAGCCCTCCACACAGGCTCTAAATGGTCCCTCAGCGTCACTCCATCTGTCCTGTAGTTTTCGATGTGAAGAGCTTCTCTCTCTGTGTTGATGGGCTGTTGGTAGTTGTTATGGGTGTAATGGTCCTCCCCTGGGGTGCTGTACTGTACAGAGGGGTTGTAATAGGAACGTCCTGGATCCTGCTGTTCTCTGTGGAGGTTAAAGTTTGTGGGACAGATGCTGACAACAGCTGACTTAACAGCATTGCACTGAACACAGCCATAAAGTAATTGGATCCACAAATCAGCTGACGGCTCCAGGTTTATAGTGGCCCATGGCTTTTTGGGCCGTATTTCATGGCCGAGTGGGAAGGCTGTCAGGGGCATTTTGAGGTAGCAAGGGTCCTCAGAAGTGCTGGTAGAGAGGAAACGCTGCTGGTTATGAATGAACCTCACTGGAACCCAACCCAGCGTATCAATCTCTACTCTTCAGCTGTCAATAATGACTGCACCTGACCTCAGTAAACTAAGTCTTCCTATTAGAAGTGTTTGGCTCATCTGGAATTAGGAGACACAGTCATTTTCAGTAGTTCCTGAATTGTATTTCTGTCAGATTCTCTAGGTTGTAGGCCCACTTCAAACGCTAGTTCATTTTGGATCACCTCGTCACTTCATTTGAGCTGAAAGTCATTCATGACAGTGACAAGAAGTACAGACATGTATTGCAAGCTTGTAACAATGAGATGGAAAGGACAGGACCCTGCTGTTCTAGTTATCTGTTACACCCTGCTTCCCTATGGACTGAATTAAGAGGTCAGAGTGTCTGAGGCAGCTCAGTGGGAGAGAATCAGCTCGTCTTGACCTCTGCCCCTCTTCTCTTCTTTTCCTGGAAACAGACAACACTAGCATGCACCACTCTCCTTTGTGAACTCTGTATTTTCTCCATTCTCTCTTTCCTTACCTTCTCTATTTTATACTTTGTGTGCATCTCATGTCTCTCTCTATAACCACCAATGCTGTGTCTGTCCTCTTTTTATAACAGTATGCTTTGTTATTCCCACCAAATATAAACAAATCTTCCAGGGTCATGAACAGGTCACTGGAGAATAGTGCGGGGACAGGGTGAAAAGCCAAAAAACATTGCTTTTTCTTTTACATTACATTACATTACATTTAAGTCATTTAGCAGACGCTCTTATCCAGAGCGACTTACAAATTGGTGCATTCACCTTATGACATCCAGTGGAACAGTCACTTTACAATAGTGCATCTAAATCTTAAAGGGGGGGTGAGAAGGATTACTTATCCTATCCTAGGTATTCCTTAAAGAGGTGGGGTTTCAGGTGTCTCCGGAAGGTGGTGATTGACTCCGCTGTCCTGGCGTCGAGAGGGAGTTTGTTCCACCATTGGGGGGCCAGACCAGCGAACAGTTTTGACTGGGCTGAGCGGGAACTGTACTTCCTCAGTGGTAGGGAGGCGAGCAGGCCAGAGGTGGATGAACGCAGTGCCCTTGTTTGGGTGTAGGGCCTGATCAGAGCCTGGAGGTACTAAGGTGCCGTTCCCCTCACAGCTCCGTAGGCAAGCACCATGGTCTTGTAGCGGATGCGAGCTTCAACTGGAAGCCAGTGGAGAGAGCGGAGGAGCGGGGTGACGTGAGAGAACTTGGGAAGGTTGAACACCAGACGGGCTGCGGCGTTCTGGATGAGTTGTAGGGGTTTAATGGCACAGGCAGGGAGCCCAGCCAACAGCGAGTTGCAGTAATCCAGACGGGAGATGACAAGTGCCTGGATTAGGACCTGCCCCGCTTCCTGTGTGAGGCAGGGTCGTACTCTGCGGATGTTGTAGAGCATGAACCTACAGGAACGGGCCACCGCCTTGATGTTAGTTGAGAACGACAGGGTGTTGTCCAGGATTACGCCAAGGTTCTTAGCGCTCTGGGAGTAGGACACAATGGAGTTGTCAACCGTGATGGCGAGATCATGGAACGGGCAGTCCTTCCCCGGGAGGAAGAGCAGCTCCGTCTTGCCGAGGTTCAGCTTGGGGTGGTGATCCATCATCCACACTGATATGTCTGCCAGACATGCAGAGATGCGATTCGCCACCTGGTCATCAGAAGGGGGAAAGGAGAAGATTAATTGTGTGTCGTCTGCATAGTAATGATAGGAGAGACCATGTGAGGTTATGACAGAGCCAAGTGACTTGGTGTATAGCGAGAATAGGAGAGGGCCTAGAACAGAGCCCTGGGGGACACCAGTGGTGAGAGCGCGTGGTGAGGAGACAGATTCTCGCCACACCACCTGGTAGGAGCGACCTGTCAGGTAGGACGCAATCCAAGCGTGGGCCGCGCCGGAGATGCCCAACTCGGAGAGGGTGGAGAGGAGGATCTGATGGTTCACAGTATCGAAGGCAGCCGATAGGTCTAGAAGGATGAGAGCAGAGGAGAGAGAGTTAGCTTTAGCAGTGCGGAGCGCCTCCGTGATACAGAGAAGAGCAGTCTCAGTTGAATGACTAGTCTTGAAACCTGACTGATTTGGATCAAGAAGGTCATTCAGAGAGAGATAGCGGGAGAGCTGGCCAAGGACGGCACATTCGAGAGTTTTGGAGAGAAAAGAAAGAAGGGATACTGGTCTGTAGTTGTTGACATCGGAGGGATCGAGTGTAGGTTTTTTCAGAAGGGGTGCAACTCTCGCTCTCTTGAAGACGGAAGGGACGTAGCCAGCGGTCAGGGATGAGTTGATGAGCGAGGTGAGGTAAGGGAGAAGGTCTCCGGAAATGGTCTGGAGAAGAGAGGAGGGGATAGGGTCAAGCGGGCAGTTGTACATAACTCCTCCTCCCTCTCTCAGGTAAGAGCAACATCAAATCAAACTTTATTTGTCAACAAGTGTAGACTTTACCGAGAAATGCTTACGTACAAGCCCTTAACCAACAGTGCAGTTCAAGAAGAGTTAAGAAAATATATACCAAGTAGACTAAAATAAAAAGCAATAATAAGTAACACAATAAGAATAATAAGTAACACAATAAGAATAAAAATAGCGAGGCTATATACAGGGAGCACCGGTAATGAGTCAGTGTGCAGGGGTACTGGTTAGTTGAGGTAATTTGTAAATGTAGGTGAGGGTGAAGTGACTATGTATAGATAATAAACAGTGAGTAGCAGCAGTGTACAATGTTTACATTGACAAAGCAAGTGAAGTAGATAATATACAAAGTAAGTAAAATAACAGTAAACATTACACTCACAGAAGTTCCAAAAGAATAAAGACATTACAAATGTCATATTATGTATATATACAGTTTTGTAACAATGTACAAATGGTTATAGTACAAAATGGAAAATAATTAGGTTATATTGGTTTATATTTAAAATGTGTTTGTTCTTCACTGGTTGCCCTTTTCCTGTGGCAACAGGTCACAAATCTTGCTGCTGTGTTGGCACACTGGTATTTCACCCAGTAGATATCGTATTTGTTTTCTAATTCCTTGTGGATCTGTGTAATCTGAGGGCAATATGTGTCTCTAATATGGTCATACATTGGGTAGGAGATTAGGAAGTGCAGCTCAGTTTCCACCTCATTTTGTGGGCAGTGTGCACATAGCCTGTCTTCTCTTGAGAGCCAGGTCTGCCTTCAGCGGCCTTTCTCAATAGCAAGGCTATGCTCACTGAGTCTGTACATAGTCAAAGCTGTCCATAAGTTTGGGTCAGTCACAGTGGTCAGGTATTCTGCCACGGTGTACTCTCTGTTTAGTGCCAAATAGCATTCTAGTTTGCTCAGTTTTTTTGTTAATTCTTTCCAATGTGTCAAGTAATTATATTTTTGTTTTCTCATAATTTGGTTGGGTCTAATTGTGTTGCTGTCCTAGGGCTCTTTTTGAAATCAACCATGCATGAGAAGATTTTGCCTTTGTTTTGGTTTGTTTGTTTGTCAATTAGGGTGTGCAGGGTGAATACGTGGTCTGTTGTATGATAATTTGGTAAAAAGCCAATTTGACATTTGCTCAGTACATTGTTTTCACTGAGTAAATGTACTAGTCTGCTGTTAATGATCATGCAGAGGATTTTCCCAAGGTTTCTGGTGACACATACCCCATCAAATCAAATCAAATTTTATTTGTCAAATACACATGGTTAGCAGATGTTAATGCGAGTGTAGCGAAATGCTTGTGCTTCTAGTTCCGACAATGCAGTGATAACCAACAAGGTCCTGGATGGCAGGAAGCTTGGCCCCAGTGATGTACTGGGTCGTTCGCACTACCCTCTGTAGCGCCTTATGGTCAGATGCCGAACAGTTGACATACCAGGCAGTGATGCAACCGGTCAGGATGCTCTCAATGGTGCAGCTATAGAACCTTCTGAGGATCTGGGGACCCATGCCAAATCTTTTCGGTCTCCTGAGGGGGAAAAAGTTTTGTCCTGCCCTCTTCACGACTATTTTGGTATGTTTGGACTATGATGTGATGTGACACCAAGGAACTTGAAACTCTCGACCCGCTCCACTACAGCCCTGTCGATGTTCTTGGCGGCCTGTTTGGCCCGCCTTTTCCTGTAGTCCATGATCAGCTCCTTTGTCTTGCTGACATTGAGGGAGAGGTTTTTTCCATTAGACTACTAAATCTCTCCAATCAGATGTCTCTGTTCCCCTCAGAGTGCACCAAACAGCACCAAACATCTTTCTGCGCCGCCCGTCTCCAGTCAGAAGACTCCATCATGCCCCCACTCGTACCAGACAGTAATCAGTGAGGCAGAGAACCGTAAGGATTCATTGTTCTTTGCCGGTACAGAGGGCACCAGCAGCGGCCTGCTTAATTTTAGCCTCCATATGCTGGGTGAAATTTGTTCCTCCTCTCCTGGTGTGTTATTTTTAGTGTGTTAGCATGTGCACTGGCCCGCAACAGCAGTGAGACTGACCGGACTGGGCCAGGCTCCAGGACTACCACAGAGCGATGCAGTTAAGCTCTGTTCAGCCCAGCCAGCAGAACCAACAGGCAACCCCCTGTTCCCATACCACACCCCCACAACCTAACGAAATATTCTGGGAACCTTTAGCGGAGCCCATTCTGTTTGCATGGAAGCAGCAGCGCCACCAGGCAGCCCTTCAGCATTCAGGGCCATTATAGTCTTGGCTTTGGTGCCGTTGTTTGAAATTGCCTCTGACTCTCTGAGAAACACAGCCCTGCAGGGTCCTCTCCTCTTATCATTAAAGGAGTCCCCAGACCCTTGTGTTTTAAAATGATTCCTTGAGGTCTTTATACAGTGCTGGCACTTCTCTTAACATCTAAGATGTAAAGTCGCCTGTATGACATGTCCCCCTGCTCTTGATAGAATCACTGCTCTTTAATAAACTTTACGTGTCAGCCTCAAGGCCTTCATCAGAGCTTTTAGATATGTCCTCTTAAAACTGCTTATAACACATTCTGTTAAATTCTAACAACATATACGTGTTTAGGCTTATTTCGTTAAAGCCAAGGACTGAGGGGGGCATAACTTTATAAAAATAGTAGCGATATTTCAATTTAGAATAATTATATACAACTATGCAGTCAAAATGACTGAGTGCCTCATCATGTCTAGTGTTAAACTTACCAATACACCGTAATCAGAGAAATAGCTTTTTCTAAGAGCTCTTTCTAAATTCTTTCTAAGAGCTTTGTGTCTAATAAGTTAATGTTTTCAGATTTCAGATACAGTTGAAGTCGGAAGTTTACATACACTTAGGTTGGAGTCATTAAAACTTGTTTTTGAACCAACCACAAATTTCTTACTATAGTTTTGGCAAGTCGGTTAGGACATCTATTTTGTGCATGACACAAGTAATTTTTCCAACAATTGTTTACAGACAGATTATTTCACTTATAATTCACTGTATCACAATTCCAGTGGGTTTAAGACGTTTAAATACACTAAGAAGACTGCCTTTAAACAGCTTGGAAAATTCTAGAAAATTATGTCATGGCTTTAGAAGCTTCTGATAGCTTCTGATCATTTGAGTCAATTGGAGGTGTACCTGTGGATGTATTTCAAGGTCTACCTTCAAACTCAGTGCCTCTTTGCTTGGCATCATGGGAAAATCAAATAAAATCAGCCAAGACCTCCACATCATTGGTTCATCATTGGGAGCAATTTCCAAACACCTGAAGGTACCACGTTCATCTGTACAAACAATAGTATAAACACCTTGGGAACACGCAGCTGGCATACTGCTCAGAAAGGAGACGCATTCTGTCACCTAGAGATGAACGTAAATGTCAAGAAATGTGAAAAACTAAGTTTAAATGTAGTTGGTTAAGGTGTATGTAAACTTCCGACTTCAACTGTATATCTACGGTATACATCTGATATGTTTATTTGGATCCCCATGTATATTTATCTTTAGCTATTTTGTTTTTCCTTTGTGTCCAGCGCATTAGTTTAACCAGGGGACATGAGAACTCAAATAAAAGTACGACTAAAATAAAAGGCCTATTTACTAGTGTGTCCTCTGCATTATTTGCACACTGAAAATATGCTTCAAGATATGGAATCAGTCCTGTAAAACTGAGTGATATACTTGATTTTGTTACCTCCAGTAAATCTTCCCAATAATGTGTGGAGCCTGCAGGTGTGTGTCTGCGATTACCTCACATACTCTACTGGACCAGATTTGGCCACCAGCTCAATGATCGGTGTGACAGTGCTGATGTATCAATAAAGGGGGTGGGGGGGGGGGCAGAGGAAGAGTCTTCTGACTGGAGACGGGCGGCGCAGACAGATGTTTGGTGCTGTTTGGTGCACTCTGGGGGGAACAGAGACATCTGATTGGAGAGATTTAGTAGTCTAATGGAAAAAACATTCAGAGTCGGCAGAAAACAAAGCCACACCCGAATTGGACCCTCTAGGAGGATTTGATACTCCTTGCAAAACTGTCATAGTCCATAAAGAGGGTCAAACAATCTCGCTAATCATACAAACTTATTCTCCACCTCACTCATCCTCACTGTTTCATAACCGTACTTATTCCTGGATTAAATCCCTCAGCCATGGTTGAACATTGAACATGTATGAAATTACAACAATAATACAGTAGGCCTCATGGGAATAGTACTCAGAGTTACTCTAGTCTTAACAAGAGCCATAAAGATATCTATCCTATATATTAATGGTACAGAGACACTGAGAAATCTGACTGCCACAAATTAAAGTAGTGGTTTTGACACCTGACATGGACAAATGTGGATTGGCAGCGATTTTATCAGGCAGACATGTAGCCTGTAGGTATAAAGACCAGTGTGGAGATGTGAGTGACGTTACAGGGCAGTACTGCTCCTCTGGGCAGCCTGCTGTTCAAATACCCCGTTGGGCCAAAACATGACACGGCCTTTGAATAGCAGTCATTCTCAGGCACAGAGCCAGGCCATTAGCCCACAACAGAGCAGAGAGAAGAGGTTCACACCTCTCACAGAAAGTGTATGAGAAATGCAGTGACAAGCACCAAAATAGTATAGGGGTGTTTTCAAATGTGTGTCTATGGAAGAGAGGCAATAGCATGACAATTCTGATCTTTACCTGGGGGAGGATCCATTTAAGATGCATTAGCCTATTGTGCTTTCCCTCCCGATCTTGCCCTGGGCTAAACTACATGTTTGGTTCTCTTGTGTCAGCCAACTGCACTGGAGTCTTAATAAGTAGAGAGCAAAGCCTCATTGATTGGCTGATATTTAAGACCTGACACAGTGATTGGCTGATGTGACTTCTGGGTAATGGGCTCCCCGGGGCACTGCTGCTGTTCGGTCCTGGGGATCTTCAGAGCTTCAAACATCTGAATCAGACAGTTTGCCTGTTTTCCTCCACCCGATTGAAAGCATAGCCTTGGCAACAGCTCTGCTGCAATCATCGGTCTTATTCATCCAGACTTTACCCTCTTTTATATCACTTTAAATGTGTTTTGTCGCTGGTCAGAGAACATGGCCTTGATGCCTCTTGCACTGGCTTGATGTGAGTGGCCCTGTCTGTGTTTGGCCTGGTATGGTTCTCAATCAGAGGCAGCTGTCAATCATTGTCCCTGATTGAGAACCATATTCAGGTAGCCTGTTTTCCATTGTGTTTTGTGGGTGGGTGTTTTCAGTCTTTGTGTGTCTACACCAGACAGAACTGTTCCGGTTGTTTCTTTGTTGTTTTGTTATTCAGTGTTCAGTTTTCATGAAATAAGATGAACACTTACCACGCTACGCTTTGGTCCTCTCCTTCTTCCCACGACAGCCGTTACAGGCTCATCAAGGGGGTAAGCAGGCTTTGGAGAATATAACTCTTATGAGGTAAAGTCTGTGCAGATCTGACAGCCCTTCGTGCCATCTCCTTATTTAGCAATGTTTTTGTCACTATTAATTATCTTTAGTTTTTACCTCAGTGCCACTTGCTAAAAACAACAAGAGCTTGATTCCAACTGCCACTGTTCCTTTCTTTTCTTGAGGCAGCCTGAAGGGCCAAAGGCAGACTTTTGTCAACTGAGTTTACCCTCAAAGTGAGTAATCTCAAACAAACCAGGCCACTGAGTAGTCAAGAAGATAATGGCAAAACTTCATAGGCTTGAAGGTCTTTAATCTATTCAGCCCTTGTTAACCAAAGTCAACAAGACTGTTTTCATATTATTTTGTTTTTACGTCTAACATTTTGCATCACTTTTGTTCAGTGACAGCATTATCAATATTCAATTTCCTTTGCTTCAGAACTCTGTGTAGCCTAGGTTTCAAATGGCCTATGTTTCAATCAAGTCTTCAATCAAATCAAATGACTGGAACAAATGGCAAAAATCACTGAAGTTGGAGACATATCTCTCTCACTAACTTTAAGCATCAGCTATCTGAGCAGCTTATTGATCGCTGAAGATTTACACAGCCCCTCTGTAAATAGCCCATCCAACTGCCTACCTCATCCCCATATTGTTTTTATTTACTTTTTTTTGCTCTTTTGCACACCAGTATTTCTACTTGCACATCTTCATCTGCATATCTATCACTCCAGTGTTAATTTGCTAAAATGTAATTACTTCGCTACTATGGCCTATTTATTTCCTTACCTCCTTATGCCATTTGCACACACTGTATATAGATTTTTCTATTGTGTTATTGACTGTACGTGTGTTTATCCCACGTGTAACTGTGTTGTTTTTTGTCACACTGCTTTGCTTTATCTTGGCCAGGTCGCAGTTGTAGATGAGAACTTGTTCTCAACTGGCTTACCTGGTTAAATAATCACTGCTGCAAAGCATTTGATTTTACTGGGACCACTGCAGCAGAAGGGAACTCCTTCCTCCGCTATACTTTTGTCCGCGTGAGGCTAGAATACATTAAGTTTCCTGGGGAAGCTGTGAAGCGAGCTGGAGCCTATCGTGCTCATGAGTCTGTTATTAAAGAATGTGAAACAATGTGTATGTTTACTGCTTTTCATGAAATAACATATGGCTATAAATATTGTACATACATGAGTTAATATGGTCAGAATATTGTATAACCTACAGAAATTGGTTCAGTTATCGCCTAAAACACATTTTTTTTCATATGGGCAGAATATTGTAGCCTAAAAACATTTGTTCATATGGCCTATTTATTTATATGGGCAGAATATTGTATATAGATCAGTTCATATGGTTATATAAAGGCTGAAAATCAGAGCAGTGTCCGGGATATGGTTGTGTTCTCCAGACAACCCTGTCAGTGTGGATTATGCAACCTCGGTATTCGGAAGCACCTTATTCGGTGCACTTCGTGTCTGTAGGTGTAGCCTTCATGCGCCAGGATATTTTTTTACACAAGCCGAGGATAAAATCTGGTTCCATTGCAGTTCGTTCTGACCTCCTCTAAGAATAATGAATGATGAGGGTAACTGTGCAAAATATTTTTAAGCACAATATTTGGATTATTAGCATATGAACGACTTGCAATCCAATCCATCCCATCCAACCCATGTATTCAGATCTGGCAGTTCAAAGAGGATAGTTTCAAAGATAATCAATTGGGCCTGCTTCTTGTTTATTATCATCTTACATTTGCGTTCATTTTCTTAAATCTCTTAAAATATCCTATACTCTTCTTGTACAATGTATAGCCTACTGTACTGTTTGTTTGTTTGTCTGGACTGTCTGCCTGTCTTGGTGGGAATCTTAAGTTAATCAAATACTAAAATAGTCTTTAGTTTGTGTGCCTATTATTCTTTTACATTTAAGTATGACTTAACTAGAACCGTATTTTGGGCATCATGGAAATGTAACATTTTAAAACATTCTAATTCAATTTGACAAAGTCGTGACATAAAACCATTTTTGTTCCTTGTATCAGTACCAGTGTTCGCCTATTAATATAATAAGTGTTTGTCTGTGAAATTAGACATTGAACTTGTACCCTGTTTCAACAATCAGCTGACATGTTTTTTCTCAAATCATCATGAAGTGAACAGCTCTTGTGACATATTGCATTGTTAAGGGGTGGCAGGTAGCCTAGTGGTTTCAGCGATCGACTTGTAACCCAAAAGGTTGCAAGATCGAAGCCCCGAGCGGACAAATTAAAAATCTGTCGTTCTGCTCCTGAACAAGGCAGTTAACCACCTGTTCCTAGGCCGTCATCGAAAATAAGAATTTGTTCTTAACTGACTTGCCTAGTTAAAAAAAGAAGTAATTGTTAGATTATGAATATCAGAGTAAGAACTTGATGGACACTGTAAAAGCTTCAACCAAGTTTATTCACCCCAATGGATCAAACAGCTGAACAGACAAAGACATGGTTCCACCAGTGGTAGTAAATATACCCCAATTTAGGGTGTAATCTCTTCCTTCTCTCTAAGTGACTCTAATAAACTGTTCCTTCTCCTTTAACGTGACCTGCCCTCTGCCCCCTTTCTCACCAATCCACAGCTCTCAACCCTTATCAGTGCCTGCCAAGATGTGGTCGTCTTTCCTTCACTCAGCACATTCCAAGCTTAATTGCCTGTACCATATACGTCCCTCCTAACAGATAACCATTGACTTCTGGTGTAGACCCTAGACTATGGCACCCCTCATGTCTCTTATATAACTAATGACTAATAATATTCAAAGTTTAGAAATCCGAACCCATTAGCACGCAAGGTATTCTGTTCTTTTTAAATAGCTCAAATATTTTAGTTCACACTAAATAAAATGGCATATGCCATATGGATTTTGTGATGTTGTTGTCCTTATTAGACTTGTAAAAATGTAGCATAAAAAGCAGAAATATAAACATTGGATTTCAGGGGGTCGAATTTGATTTAAAAAACAAAAATCAGACTGTTTCCATTGTTAGGCCTACCCATGTGTCTCCTCATTCAGAAAGCCTACTCACTGATGGCAATACCCAAGCGGATAAACTTGACTTGATTGAGTTGGAATGATGTGAATAAAGTTCAATATGATAATGGGGAATTTTGGTGATCAGCATTGAGCATTCTCTATGCCTTTATCCTTTGTTTTCATCCATTTGATGAACTTTTCCAATGGCTTGTGTGTGAATACTACATATCCAACGGTACCATAATGGGTGTCCAGCAATAATTGGCATACATTTAGAATCACCCATGGGCTCAAACCACCCAGTTTATAATGTCACATGAATTGCCCACTGCATTAATTTGCAAGGAATGGGCTAGAAAGCATATTTAATTACAGTTAAGAATGTCATCCCCTCCCCATAGAAATTATTAGAAGTGAGTTCTCGAGATAATCTAGTATCTGAATTTCCTATCTAAAAAAACAAGAAAGGGACTTGCGGTAAGTATCCATGGTTCTAAATCAATAGTTTAGTAGTCTGGAGATGTCTGAAACATTACTTTGCTTGACCATGATGTAGGTCATGTTAACTGTTTGTTACATGCAATATGTTTTGTGGACTTCACCGGACAGATGTTGCTCTCCGGTTTTGTAATCAAACAAATTTTATTTTTATTTTGCCACTGCGTTTTCTGATTGTCTCAGCCTTAGGCCTATATATCACGGTGTCAAGGCATACGAACTAACAGGTTATAGGGCAAACAATGCAATTTTCACAACACATAGGTTGTAATGTGCCTTTTTGGGGAGGGAGATTTGCTTCTCCGGTGATTTTACCCCCGCACCGCTACTGATAGCTAGACTGTTGTTTTATTTTTTCAATTTCAGAAATTAGTTTGTGTTTCTTAACCCGACTACAGATACAGTAAATAGTAGGCTGGTGACTGATGTGTAGCCTATGATTGGATGCGGAGCCATAACGGAGTCTGCCTTTCTGTCTGCCCACACTCATGGCTTCTTTCACCGCTGTTCACCAACTGATAGGCTTTGTGTGCCGGTGTGGCGCTTCCTTCCCACTACTAGCTAGAGAACAGAAACATTGCTGCTCTGTGCACCCAGTGCTGCTAATGTTCTGCTTATCTGCTTATCATGGAAGCCTATCCAGTCCAAGTGAAAATACAAGTCACGGAAAGGCGAGTCCGAGTCACCAATGGTCGAGAAGGTGAGTCCAAATTAGTCGCTAATGGCTGAGTCCTGGATTAGAGTATTACAGCACTGCTCATGTAGGCCATGATGAAAAAGTACCAAAGAATACCACAGTGCAGTCATAATCATTTGATTTCTTACAATTCTATTGTGAAATAGTTATAGAAAAATATAATATATTACCTACTTCTTCAAAACCTGTGTTAAATATAGCTGGAAAGTTGGGTTGTAATTCAGAGAGAATTACCATTCCACAATGGTCAAACACATAAATAGCACAGGACATCTATAATAGTATTGTGGAGCTACATAGGGACTTTAAGGAATTTTAGAAGCCTGTCTTTCAGAGGAGTCTTCCCCTTATATACCCCCTCTCCCCCTCTCTGTAATCTCTTATCATAATGCCTACACAAAATCAGCAATTCTGTTCTGTTGCACAACTTCATTAGCCTTTGTAGTTTGGCAGGTCATAATCTTAATCCACAGTACACTCACAATCAGCATTGCTTAAAAATGTCTTCAAAGTGTGTGTGTTTGCGTCTGGCTTGCCGTCTAGCTGTCTCCGTGTATCTTTGTCTATTTTCACCAGTAAACACCGCCTTGATCTGTCTTTAGATATTTTTCCTTCCCGACCCCTTTCCTTTTGAGATCGTCTGACAATAATCAGCATCAGACACCGGTGACCATCCTCTGTTTGGATTCAAACAGAAAAAACTGTCCGAGATCAAAATATTCACAGTTTCTAACATCTGGTATTTTACTTCCATCTTTTGACCACTTCATTGTGTATTCAAGGCTTTCAGTTTTTGTTATACAGTCCACTGTAATCAACCATAAATGTGACTCACCACCTGGATTCGGTCTTATGTAGCAAAATTTGAAATGGTGTTTTTTACATGATATAAAAGTAGACACTCAGAGCTACAAAATCGTATTTCATACACTGCATTTGAGGAACAATGGGGAAGTAATTCTGCTTTGAAAGTTGATCAACTTGTAAACTCACTTGAGAGGAAATGGCCTTTGAATGTTTTGCTATCTAGTGAAGAGCTCTTCGTCTACACCCATTCAGCATCATTCACACCCTCACCCAAAGCTTTAGCCCCACCCATCTCGTTTCGCTCTCAAAGCGCAAACTTGACGCTCTGGCCGATGGTTTGTTTACCTCTGAATAACATGAAACAGCTCTGCTGGCAACAATTTCATTACACTTTTTTGCAAATCTTTACTGACAACCGCCATATTCAATGAGCCGGCCAGCCAGCCAACGTTAGCTAGTTATACAATAAACAGTGCCAGCAATGCCACAGTGCTGGGAGCTAACCAACCATGTTCAATGTTAGATCAACTGTAATGTCAATACCATTGTAAAGCACAATTTCTCCCCTTTCCAACAAAATCCATGCCGAGACCTCCACACTGCCCGTTTCAGCATGATTCAAGGAGGCAATGAGCTCCGTCTGGTCTTTTTTTAAATGGCGTGTTGGTGAAGCGAAACTAATGCGTGATAGTGAGAAGGAGAGATGTCATGTGGGGAAACTGCTTTTTTTCACTCGATCTGTCCAATTTATCACCTTATCGCCTCTAAAATGTAAATAAAACACTATAAAGAGTTTACATAATGTGTCATTACATACGTATTTGAAGGTTTGTGTCGGATTTGAATCGGGTTTTAGGGCGGTGCTAAAGCAGTCAACACAGTCACTACAGTCCCATTAGTTTTCTTTGCAGCCTCGTTTGAATGTCATCGTTGCACACATTAGTACGGAATGGGTTGAGTTTACATTAATGATAAAATCAGTTAGGGAGCCAGCTAACTTTAGCTTGAAATGAAACCACTTTCTGTCAACATTTGAAAACGTGTAATATTTGAAAATGTAACGTTAGTCTAGCGTCAGCTAGCTATCTTACATCATCGTGCATGGATGCTTCTCCTTGTCAGGAATGCCATGCCACTGTTGCCATTAGTTTGAAGATGAAATCCGGAGACAGGTGTTTTCTCCATCTCTTTAGCTATCATACTCTAATTCCACTGATTCCAATTCCAATTTCTTGATCCTCCAGAAAGTGGAGAGCCACACTTATGTAGCTCCACTACACAATACATTTTTTTTAAAGGCTGCGTTCGACAAGATTACCAACACAGACTGGCGAGCTTCTATAGCAGACCAATCCGAACTCCTCTCTACATGTCCAACCCACTCATTATCTCAGCCAATCATGGCTAGTGGGAAGGTTGCTATTTTTTTCTGTGGCTTAACCAACAAGGCTCATAATTTTAGCAATGTTATTCGTATTTTCAGATGGCATACGAGTTTGTTATTATGGCACGTGAAAGTTCACTTGTTCAAGAAGGAATTTCTGCCAAAACGGCTCTCCTGTTTAATCGTGACTTGCGACATCCCTGAATCAGGTCACAAATCTTCACCTCTATTAAAAATGTTTAATCAATCTCTTGTTTTTGGTACTATGCATGTGCTTCTTGTAAATCCCTGTGCATGGCTTGATCAAAATGGGACTGAGGATTTATTTGAGTACTGTACTATTGTTATTATTATTATTATTATTATAGAATCATACAGTTTGTTCAAGAGTTCTGTTAACATTCCTGGAAACTTGATTTAAACATCTTACTTGGAGCGCAAATGAGCAAATCATGAGGTGCAGCAGTACTCTCATCAACTCCTCTTTGCTGGGTTTCTGTCCTATGATGATGTTTATATTAGAAGAGCACAAAATAGTTCAGTCTATATCACTCTATATTATGTGGGCTGAATGGGCTCTGCTGGCTTGGTTCCTCCTCACAGAGCTGCCACATTGTGATCTATGAACAGGCTAATTGTCATTGATCTTTACTACTGTAATGGCCTCTGTGACCTGTCCGTTTCCTGTCTCTAAAGATTGTTTCCCGTTCTGGTTCAATCGTTTCCATCATCACGACTCATAAACCCAATGAGAGGAGCTGGTGGGAAAATATTTAATGTGTTTCACTGTGTTATTTGTTTGAATTATTTTCCTCTCTTTAACCAGACTCTCTGGCAGAAACAAGAAAGTGCAAACAGCTGTGAATGCATAACTTGCTTCATTCAAGCCTTCAGATGGTTATCTGACCTCCCAATGCTGTCAGGCCACATTTTTAGAATGGACTGGTCAAGCTGAAAGATCTGAGAATCCATCCTCTTGTGTGTTTGTTGGTGTTCACTGCAGCACTGCAGGGTCCCTGTGTTTTGGATCTCATTTAGGACCTCAGTAGTCTAGCTCTGCTTTCAGAACAAGTGACTTTTGGGTTCTCTGTAGGGTGACTGGATATTTTTGTGTAGCGATGGAATCTCTCTCTGAATTATTGAAGTTCAAAGAACTGCTACTGCTTCTTTGTTCTGCTACAGAGCTGAGTCACCATCTCAAACCTGACACAAGACTCCCTTGCAGTTTCTGACAGGTTGGCACCAGGGGTCACATTAGAATGATGATTCATTCTGCCTGGTCTTCTTACTCTCTCTCTCTCTCCCAGATGCCTCAGCGCTTTGTTTCTTCGGAAGCTTTGGTGGAAGCCCAAGACCTCTGAATAAATCGTCATCATCATTGAGTGTTCAGTGTGATATCCACTTGACTAAGGCCAATCTGCCATGACCTCTACAACTCTTCCATTTCCCATTTCCCAGCCCGCCTGAAATGGAGAGAAGATGTTGCTCTTCACTTGCCCTACTCTGAAACATTTGCTTAATTGATGCCCTGGATATCAAAGTGGCAGTCTTGGAAACGGTACTGTGATTTCATCTTTGGGTCGTTCCTTGTCATTTCAGCAAGCCATGACACACACCATTTCAGATTCTTCTGAAATAGTTTCTGTAGTTAGAATCAGATAAGATGAGCATTCCTGCAACAATATTTTTTTGAAATATAATTGGATCTCTGAGAAATAAAGCATTAGGATTCCCCCAAAAATGTTCAAAAGCCACCAACGGACCCCTCACACACCACTCCAATCCCAACCCAACAACTAGTATACAGTATCAGTTCTCTATTGACAAGTAGGATGGCGCTGTGACTCAGAATATTGTTTCTTTATCCCGTGTAATGCATTTTCAGTGATTTTTTTTGTTTGTTTTTTTCCCTCATTCAGACAAATTCATCATTGAAGTTGTAAGGTTTATGTCCCATCCTACATCTTGATATTACCATTTTCTGACCACTAGGTTCGTGCTATTAGGTGATTAAACCAAAAAAAGTAAGCCCCTCCCCTGAATGTTAGAGATTGGTTTCCTTACACTTTAAGCAGTCTATGCCCAATGTTTCAAATGCTAGCATTTTTGTATTTGTTGCACACATACAATGCAAATCAATGGTGCCTACAGTGCTTCCGGAAAGTATTCAGACCCCTTGACTTTTTCCACATTTTGATACATTACAGCCTTATTCTAAAATCGAATAAATAAAAAATCCTCAGCAATCTACACACAATACCCCATAATGACAAAGCGAAAACAGGTTTTTGAGCTGAGGTGCACCCTGTTTCCATTGATCATCCGTGAGCTGTTTCTACAAGTTGATTGGAGTCCACCTGTGGTAAATTCAATTGATTGGACATTTTTGAAAGGCACACAGTTTATATAAGTCTCGACCCAGTCTATATAAGGTCCCATAGTTGACAGTGCATGTCAGAGCAAAAACCAAGCCCCAGGTCGAAGGAATTGTATGTAGAGATCCGAGACAGGATTGTGTCGAGGCACAGATCTGGGGAAAGGTACCAAAAAATGTCTGCAGCATTGAAGGTCCCCAAGAACACAGTAGCCTCCATCATTATGAAATGGAAGATGTTTGGAACCACAAAGACTCTTCCTAGAGCTGGCTGCCTGGCAAAACTGAGCAATCGGGGGAGAAGGGCCTTGGTTAAGGAGGTGACCAAGAACCTGATGGTCACTCTGACAGAGCTCTAGAGTTCCTCTATGGAAATGGGAGAACCTTCCAGAAGAACAGCCATCTCTGCAGCATAACAGCCCACTTGGAGTTTGCCAAAAGGTACCTAAACATGTGTACATGACATAGAGATCTCTGAATCCTTTAATACCGAGACTAGACCAGGTTCAGAAAGCACCATCAACCATAGATGGGGGGAAAAACTGGGTTTGAGGCTTCCCGGAGCAAAATAAGAGGTTTTCTGAAACCCAAGGTGGCGCCTAAAATTGATTCCAGATCTTCAATGTTGTTTTGACACATATTTTTGGTAAAGGAGGAGTAAGGGCCTGTAACGGAGGAGTGACGGACGGAAGACAATGATGCCGGTATAGATGAGGCAGCCTCCATCTCTAGCCAAATTGGGGGTGGGAATATCTGAATGATCCTTAGGTTAGCAACCCAGTAATAGAATCTGAAATCCGGTAGAGCTAGACCGCCGTCTGGTTTGGGCCTCTTCAAAAAATATTTTTGAATCCTTGGGGGCTTTTTGTCCCATTTATAAGGTAGAATTAGGCCATCGATCTTTTTGAAAAATGTATTGGGAAGAAAAATCAGTAGGCACTGATAGAGATATAGGAATTTAGGTTAGAGAGTATTCATTTAAATATAATTAATTATTGCGACTAAGCAGAGGTGTAGCAAAGACCAGCGTTCCAAATTGTCCTTAGTACGGGTTAAAATAGTAGCAAAGTTAGCTTGAAAAAGGGTTTCAAATCTGACTGTGACATGTACCCCGAGATAAATAAAACTACTGTGAGCAATTTTAAATGGCAAGTTATGTAAAGGGGATTTTTTTTGCGGCATCAATTCGCTTTTACTGAGACTCGGTTTATACCCTGATAAGTGACCGAAGAATGTGAAAGTGGCAAGGGCAGCAGGAACAGAAACAGAAAGGTTGGATGTGTATAATAATAAATCTGCATATAAAGAGGGTTTGTCTTCGTATCTGACTATTCCTTTGATGAGGGGGTTGGAGCGAAGTGCTATTGCAAGGGGTTCTATGGCGAGGGCAAAGAGTAAGGGACTTCGGGAAACCCTGGCGTGTCGATCGTTACAAAGGGAGGAAATCTGATCGAGTGTTATTAGTCCTGACAGAGGCTTGAAAGGATGAGTACAGAAGTCTTATCCAAGTCATGAATTTGGAGCCAAAGCAAAATGTATTTAGAGTGTAAAAAATGTATTTTCATTCCACCCGGTCAAATGCTTTCAATCCGGAGAAGCTCAGAGCCTGACGGTTACTCAGCAGAGTTTTATAAAAAGTTTAGAGATAAAGTTTAGAGATATAGGATTCATTTTAATGTGTATATAGATACTTTTGCACCTGTTTCCTCCAGCATCTTCACAAGGTCCTTTGCTGTTGTTCTGGGATTGATTTAAATATTTTTCACACCAAAGTACGTTCATCTCTAGGAGACAGAACGCGTCTCCTTCCTGAGCGGTATGACGCATGGTCCCATGGTTTTATACTTGCGTATATTGTTTGTAGAGATGAACGTGGCAACTTCAGGCTTTTTGAAATTGCTCGCATGGATAAACCAGACTTGTGGAGGTCTACAATTTTTCTAAGGTCTTGGCTGATTTCTTTAGATTTTTCCATGATATCAAGCAATAAGGCAATGAGTTTGAAGGTAGTCCTTGAAAAACTTCCACAGGTGCACCTCCAATTGACTCATATTTTGTAAATTAGCCTATCAGAAGCTTCTAAAGCTTTGACAATTTTCTGGAATTTTCCAAGCTGTTTAAAGGCACAGTCAATTTTGTGTATGGAAACTTCTGACCCACTGGAATTGTGATACAGTGAATTATAAGTGAATTAATCCGTCTGTAAACAATTGTTGCAAAAATCACTTGTGTCATGCACAAATTAGATGTCCCAACCGACTTGCCAAAACTATAGTTTATTAACAAGAAATTTGTGGAGTGGTTGAAAAACGAGTTTTAATGACTCCGACCTAAGTGTATGTAAACCTCCGACTTCAACTGTATATTTATTTATTATATATATATATATATATATATATATATATATATATACACACATGCATATTTGCATTGTATCACATTATATCGGGGAGTCAACTGTATACTCACCAACATGGGTTGGAAAATTTTTTTATAATAATAATAATAATGATTCAAGTGTCGATGAACCCAGCAAAGTTGGCTTTGTATGCCAACCTGCTAACTAGCCTGCTAAGAAGACCAGCTAACCTACCATTTGTTCCACACCATGCGATACAAGAGCTTCGTTCACGTTTTTGTTAATGAAATTGGCCGCTAAAGCCGACTCCCCGAATCTGTGCGTGGAGACGTCTGGTAAAGTCAGTCTCAGAACCGCGGGGTAGATGAGGCCGAACTTCACGCCCGGGCAGGTGCGTAGCTGGCGCTTCACAGCTCCAAAGCTAGCCCGCTTCTTTGCCACAGCTGTGGTGTAGTACGCAAATATCGAGACTCGTTTACACTTGTAGAGGAGAGGAGATGCTTCTCCCGATCTCATCAGTAACTCATTGCAGACGTGAAAGAAATGCACCCTGAGTCTCAGTCAATTTTGTGGGGTCAGCTACGCAGGGTGCAGTGGGCCCGGTCTAGCAGCGGCTTCTCCTCCAGACTAAGCAGCTCCTGAAGCAGCTGGGCCGTGAACTCCATCGGTCTTGGGCCCTCCACTTCCTCCTGCATACCCAGTAGACGAATGCTGTTCCTCTGCATTCTACTTTCCATATCTTTACATCTATTGACCAGGTATGCCACCCTAGTTGTTGATGAGCCAACTTTAGCCTCTAGCTCGCTAATGCGAGTACTGTGGTATGTAGCACTGTGCTCCAGCTCCGATAAGAGCTTCTTCTGCATACTCTCAATATATTTTTTAAGCTCGTCTTTGACCATGGGATATCTCTGACCTGAGATTGGTAGAGAGAATAGAGTGAATTTTACAGAAAATATAAGTTTTGAGGGTGCCAATCACGTAGTGTAGTAACTCCACAGTCAGTGTTCCCATGGGGCCGGCATTAGCAGCATGCGGTGGCGAGGGTGAATCAAGAGAGGGCGCGTGCTTGCTTGCTCCTGCAGACTCCGATTTTGGCCAGGTAGACGACATTACAAAGTTACATTTCTCAAACTTGATCTGAATTGTTTATGGGTCTCTTCAGACGCCTGGCCTAACAGAAATGCATACAATTTTACAAGGTTAAATATATACATTTCGTCACTAACTCAGGAGCGATAGGGAAACGCATTCTACATCATTGGCTTCCAACACCTCCGCCCCAGTGACCCCAAACTTTTGAACGGTAGTGTAGGTGTTCCTTTTGTCCAGGTGGGAGAGGGAACTGTGGAGTGAGATTGAGATTGCATCATTGGGGATCTGTTGGGGTGGTATGCGAATTGGAGTGGTTCTAGGGTATCCAGGAGGTTGCTGTTGATGTGAGCCATGACCAGCCTTTCAAAGCACTTCATGGCTACCAACGTGAGTGCTACGGGGCGGTAATCATTTAGGCAGGTTACCTTCGCCTTCCTTGGACACAGGGACTATGGTGGTCTCTTGAAACATGTAGGTATTAAAGACTCAGTCAGAGAGGTTGAAAATATCAGTGAAGACACTTGCCAGTGTCCATTCTGGAATGTTCTCACAGAATAGATGTTTCAGCTGTTGTCTGTATTCTCGTCATAGGTTTACGAAATTTCTAGCTGCAGACTAGTAATTTGTGTCTAAGATTTTATATTATTCTGCAAGACTCGATAGTCTCTGAGTCTAACAATTTCCAGCCGTGTAGCCAACACTCTGAGTACACATCCTGGTAATTCATCTGGCTCCGCGGCTTTGTGAAAGTTGACCTACTTAAAGGTGTTGCTCACATCGGCTAAAGAGCGTTATCACACAGTCATCCAGAACAGCTGGTGCTCTCGTGCATGCTTCAGTGTTGCTTGCCTCGAAGCGAACATAAAAGGCATTTAGCTCGTCTGGTAGGCTCGAGTCACTCGGCAGCTCGCGTCTGGGTTTCCCTTTTGTAGTCTGTAATGGTTTTCAAGCCCCGCCTCAGGTAGCCAGAGACCCACTATTTCAAAGTATTCATGAACTCACTGTTGAGTATGGCTTTTCAGCAGATCCTCTTTTTAAAATATTTTAATATATGACCACTAGTGGGACATAACAAGAGCAACTGCAGTTTGTATCATGTTGTAGGTGTTATCTGAGTAAATTATGTGGGGTTGACAGATGTTTTTAGCTTTAGATTGTTTGAGTTTGTATTCTTTAGTCCTCTGCAATCTGACATCTTTAGACAATATGCAATCAATATTGTGTCAGGGTTCAGGTTACCTAATTAATTGGTTGTTTTTCTGAAAGTGAAACCTCCTTGCCTGTCTCCCTGATTTGTTTTGAGGTAAGCAATTTAATTGTTTTAAACTCTCACTCAATCCTCTTAGAGCTACCCCCCTACTTTTTTCAATTTCCGCCTTGAGACATGCCCAAATCTAAAAGCCTGTAGCTCAGGCACAGAACCATGGATATGTATATTATTGGTACCATTTGAAAGAAAACACTCTGAAGTTTGTGTAAATGTGAATTGAATGTAGGAGAATATAACACAATAGATCTGGTTTAGATAATACAATGAAAAAAAACATTTTTTATTCTTTATTGTTGTATCATCTTTAACATGAACAAGATTAAAGAAACATTCAGATAAGATGATGGGGAAAATTTCAGTGAAAAGCATAAGCGGGCACTAGTACTTGTACGAAGTGTCAGAATGAAAACTTCCAAAATGAGTGTGCTACATGACATTTATCATGAAGTGGCCAAATTGGTGAAGTTATACATTTTGAATGGAATAACTATATACAAAATACCAAAATGGTATTCTAACACACCCCCCCCCAAAAAAATAAATGGAGAAGAAAACATGAAGAAAAAAATATATACATTTACAAAATAACACTTTCAATATTTGGAAGACCGTCAGTCCTCGACACAATATTATGCTGCTGATGCCAGGTGACATAGCACATCCATGCCTGCAGAAATAAATTTGGGCAGATGAACAAAATCTTGTAGCAGGAGCTGGATGAACCAGCTTCAGTGGGGGATGGACACCTTGGGACTAGGGGCTCCCATTCAGAGTCAGTGTCACTGTGAAAGAAAATGTTCAGTTAGAATAGTTTCACATATGAGCCCTGTATCAATAGGTATAATAAACAGATATATATAGAGTACAGGGAACATAAGGTTGAATATATTATTATAGACCTGCTAGATCTACTGTCTCATTTATATTATGACATTTCAGCTAGAGCTACAGTCTTTATTATATTACAACAGACCAGCTGTATCTACTGTCTCCATTTCACTTTGGCCATTGTTGTGGGCCTGCCCTCCCCTCAACAGCCTCAAATAGGCTATTTCATTTCACAAATAATATTTTAGATTATTAATTTCAAACAACGGCATTAGCATGAGAAGAACTCCATTTGGGAATCGCTAAATGAATCGTCCTCGATCAATTTCTTCTAGAATTATGTGTACATCTATATATCTAGACTTAGATTTAGTTGTGTTACAAACAAACAAGTTGATTGCAATGAAACCAAACATGACTGGAAAAGTCACGTTCTGTGTGTGTATTTACCTCGAGTGTATCGTCGAAAATGGAATGAGACGGAATTCACGACACAAGCGGTTCACAAAAAGTTTCGTGTTAGGCTATATAAATTTATTTTATCAAACAATAGACCATTTATTGTGTAACAATGAGCATTGGGATTGCAGACAAAGGAAGATCGTCAAAGGTAAACTATTTATTTTATTGCAGTTTGTGATTTTGTTACACCTGTGCTGGTTGAAATAGTTGTTTTTTATGGGTCTCTATCCTCAGATAATCACATTGTATTATTTCGCAGTAAATCCTTTTAAATCTGACACAGTTGGATTAGCAAGATTCTAGGCTTTCAAAGCACGTGAGGCACTTGTATTTTCATGAATATTTAACATGACTATTTATGTAGCGATCACCGTATGTTGTCGAATTTCATCCCGCCACAGGGTTCCATGCGCAGAGAGGTTAAACAATATAGTCCCTTACAATCTCTTACATATGCACATATGCATTCACACACACACACCCTTCTGTGGGATAAGCACCCACACTGTGTAACTGGAAACAAGATAGTCACTTGAATTACTTCTCTCACTTTTTGAAACCATGGGTTCAGTCCAGTCAACCAGCTTCCTTCACGACACATCCGCCCGTCTTCCCACTCACGTGGATTACATGGAGATTACTTTGAATTAGTATAGATGCTAATCATTTTCCACCGGCAATGGGGAAACAACATCACAGATGTGGAGGAAATCTAGGGTAGGCATTAGCTTTTCAAGCCTTCGTCAAAGGCAAGAAACATGCATTTTGTAAACAAATCAATGGAGTAAATAGACTGTGAAATCTACAGAGCAAAATAAACTGTTTCTTCTATGAGCAGTAAACAGGTTAAGGCAAAAGCGATGCAACATAATGGATTAGAGGCTGGAAAAGGAGAGGGTGTATAGAAAAAAGTCAAGGGCGATGAAAAATTGAGAACTCTGAAATTGTGTTACATATGAAAAGCTGGTTTTATGTGCCAGCTAGGCCTAAGCGTTATGCAATCTTGGAAGCTGTGTATTGGAAAGGAAGTTCCTAATCTTAAATGTTGAATGCAAATGGCTGTGTTAGTATATATTTTCTACTACTAATGCCAGTCTATTTTTTTGAGTGTGTAATGTTCTAGTAACAGTTTTGACAATACACAGCATTGTGCTAGCTGGGCTGCTAGCCAGGATACCTGTTGACTATTGAACTTCTCTAAATTAGTCTGGCAGCTTTTAATCAAAAACGGTCATAGCTTCTATGTCTTTCTGGCCTCCTCCACTACTATGATTTGAGAAAGCAATACCACCGAATGTGCCTAAAGCAAAAAATGTAGGAACATTACTCTGAGAGCTGTGTTTACCTCTGGATCTTCTCCAAAGACACATTTCTTACCAGCTGAGGGAAAGCGAGATGAATGAGAGAGAGTGTTGGGTCTGTCTCTAAAAGGCTCACAATTCAGCTCGGTCTAAATCAGGACAGCATTTCCTGACCCAACAAAGCACTTGGCACTTCCAGCACCCACCTTTCCCTTAAATACTGTCCGTCACAGGCTATAGAGCGCCATGCCTCAATCCCCCAGCTGTTTTTGGACTGCTCATCGTAAATTACCACACCATCTGCCAAGGGACGTTTGTGGCTGGCAATGCTCAAATTGACCGTAAATATCACAGTAGCCAGTAAGTACACTGAACATAAATATAAATACAACAATTTCAAAGATTTTACTGAGTTACAGTCCATGTAAGGAAATCAGTCAGTTGAAATTAATTAATTAGGCCCTAGTCTATGGATTTCTGTGTAATGGCCATGCTGTTTAATCAGCTTCTTGATATGCCACACCTGTCAGGTGGATGGATTATCTTGGCGAAGGATAAATACTCACTAACGGGGATGTTTGATTTGAGAGAGATATGCTTTTCGTGCCCCTAGAACATTTCTTGAATATTTTGTTTCTGCTCATGAAACTTACACTTTACAATCCTAGCAACTTTTCTTCTAAAACATATTACAATATTGAATAATGCAACCAAACCATATTACGCTCTTGAATAATGCAACAATCCACAAGCATGTGCAGGCAATTAATGGTTTATTTCCTTGTCTGTTGTCATTAAATAAGCTGACAATACACTGCTAACTAACTAACAACATGCTTCATGATCAGGTAGCAGTAGCATATCAATAATGAACCTTTACTTTGATATTCGTATGGAAGGGGTAACATTAACATTATCATATCAGTGTCATTCATTTTTATAATACAGGCTACACAGCTAGGTAATGTTAGCCAGCAAGCTATCGAGCTAGCTAAACAAAATAATTGTTGCATCCTCACATAAATGTCCTGGCTGTAGCTAAGTGTTGATGTTTACCTGAACCATAGCTAGATAGGAGCTTGTACGCTTACACTAGCTACCGTATTGAAGTTACCGTAGAACAAACCAGGCTTCATTTGATCAATATCATGGAATTCATTACATGAGGTAAAAGCTAATTGCCACTAATGACGTTGATATTTCCCTGGGGAGTTGCTTCTTGCCTGGTCCTCGATGGCTCAGTGCAATCAAGTTAAAAAAATAACACAGTTGAGATTTAAAGCTAAGGCGCTAATTTCTGAATGTAACAGGCTGTTACTACAATTTCAGGTAAAAACAAATCAAAAACATGAGGAAAATGTCTAATTTCAGCTGTTTCAAAAACACTACTAAGATATTAAATGTTTTACTGTAAGATTGTTGGCTCAATGAGACAATTCTATTTACACTGCCCTGCTTAGAGATGGGCAACTGTCAGGCGTGTCTTGCGTCACCTCCAGAGGGAGCGTGTGAGATGTGACAAGTTTGCACGTTTACATTGCAGTATACGTTAGCCAAGGGTATATTTGTGAAAAGTCTAGTAAGTGTGAAGACCCTCTTAGTAGCTATGCGTTCTGTGGGAGCGCTATCAAACTCCACACACACCTACAGTGTTCCTGGTGAGCGGATGCAGGGCTTTTGACAGTAAAAGCTGATTAGACTGCAAAGCATAGATTCATTAGTTTAGTTTAATGGAATTGATACGTGTGTATGGGAGATTTAAATAAATTAACCTTCAGCGAATCCCTAGGCCATGTAGAAATGACAGAGGGATCTGAGGTTGAATTCTCCCCTTGTCACTGATAAAATTAATACTGATTACATTATTTTGGCACAGAGTCTGTTGTCATTTAACCCTGGACACCAACCTGAGCATGTTGGAGAAACAGCAGGAGAGAGAGTTGGCGGAATGAACTGGCTGTAATGTTTTCCTCAGGAACCAACACAAGATAAGCGAGTTTCTGACAGCTTAACAGTGACAACTTGCTCTCAGTCTGCTAACTGTGTCTTCGCTTGTCGATTAGTTTACTTACTTTGCCTTCTTTCCTCATTTTCCTCTCCTTCTTCTACCATTTCAGTCACCCACCATTCACGTGTGTGTGTGTGTGTGTGTGTGTGTGTGTGTGTGTGTGTGTGTGTGTGTGTGTGTGTGTGTGTGTGTGTGTGTGTGTGTGTGTGTGTGTGTGTGTGTGTGTGTGTGTGTGTGTGTGTGTGTGTGTGTGTGTGTGTGTGTGTGTGTGTGTGTTGACTTAGAACGTTAAGCAGAAGGGGGTTTAGAAAAATGCACAAAGATGTTCAAAGAATTTAGCATAATTTGAAAATGTCACATCTTCAGCCGTGAATAGATTACATTTTACCAGACCCCAGCAGGGGACATTTTTTGTCATGTTTATTCCTCACTGCATAGATTTCACCTTCATTAGTGTCTTCTTGTGAAATGTGGTTAATACCCTCTGTGGTTTGAGTTCAGGCTATTAGTCATCTTTATTTTACATATTTGAGTTGTTGGCAAATATTTTAAATTTGACTTCCCACCTGATAGAACTCATTCTGAAGATTTTTTTGTTTTTTATTTATTTTACATTTCTCCGAAGTATCTGAGCAGAGGGCTACATTTGGCTTTATACCTAAAGTGAGAAGTATTTTTTTGTGACTTGTGCGTCTCTCTTGTGCGTCTCTTGTGCGTCTCTAGAAAGAGACAGTCTCACCCCAGCAATCACATTCATCACGGCCTTCCTTTCTCTCAATACACGGCTCAGTTGCATAAAAGCTGCTATTGGCCACTTATCAGAAACCAAACACTCTCCATAAAACACACTGTACAGAAAAGCAGGTAGAGTGGTTCCTGTGTTTGATTTAAGCCTATTTTCACACAAAGGTGCTAGCTAGATAAATCGACCGAACTGGCACAAGTGTGTGTGTGTGAGCATGCACGTGTGCATTTGTCTAAGAGAGATACTGAAGGAAAACGTGAGTGTAAGATACTGTTTATGTCCACGTATATGTATTTAACATGTGTGTATTTGTGCCTATGTCTGTAACCAACAGATACCTGTCACCACGGACTACAGTGACGCCACAGATTCAAACGACCAACTTAGTCAGTCCTCTCAAAGCCTAGGTGTCACACACACCGCATAGTGACCCACTTTAACAGCTCACAATAAACACTCGCACAGTTTGCCAATCACTACATCTCATCACTTACAGATGTTAATTATCACCCTGTTCTTGCAGGATATGCAAACGTGTAGTGTATTCAAGGTTTAAAAAGGCTTCTTAGTTTAACATTTCACACTTGATTTGCCCTAACTAAAAATGTATCAACCCCTACAAAAATGTCCCTTAATTATAATCTACACAATAATTCAGATTTCCTGTTGCTGCATGATTATTTTCCTGCTGTGAGAAACTGCTTACATTTCTTTCATCAAGGCTGTAATCAAAGAAGCCTGTGCTTTCTTAGTCAGTGGAATGCATGAAGTTAGAAGGAGAAACCCTGTAATCAGAACGGAGTCAGGCCATCTTACATTGGATCCTGGTTGTTTAATGCTTCTAAGTCAACACACAGGCCCCTACTTGCATCGTTTCTCTTTATAGTACAGTATATAGGCCTTGTCTCTGCGAGTGTGGGTGTGTGCATATTTGTGGTTTGTGTACTCTGGACTAGTAGCTCCTTTCATGTCCTCACCAGACCAGAGGCAGGTGTAGACAGAGAGCCATTGATTGCTTTTTTCTTTTAGGTTCCTATTCTATTTTTTATTTCTTTTTTTTTCTTTTTTTCTTTATTTTTTATTTTTATTTCACCTTTATTTAACCAGGTAGGCTAGTTGAGAACAGGTTCTCATTTGCAACTGCGACCTGGCCAAGATAAAGCATAGCAGTGTGAACAGACAACACAGAGTTACACATGGAGTAAACAATTAACAAGTCAATAACACAGAGAAAAAAAGGGGAGTCTATATACAATGTGTGCAAAAGGCATGAGGAGGTAGGCGAATAATTACAATATTGCAGATTAACACTGGAGTGATAAATGATCATGTACAGGTAGAGATATTGGTGTGCAAAAGAGCAGAAAAGTAAATAAATAAAAACTGTGGGGATGAGGTAGGTGAAAATGGGTGTGCTATTTACCAATAGATTATGTACAGCTGCAGCGATCGGTTAGCTGCTCAGCTAGCTGATGTTTGAAGTTGGTGAGGGAGATAAAAGTCTCCAACTTCAGCGATTTTTGCAATTCGTTCCAGTCACAGGCAGCAGAGTACTGGAACGAAAGGCGGCCGAATGAGGTGTTGGCTTTAGGGATGATCAATGAGATACACCTGCTGGAGCGCGTGCTATGGATGGGTGTTGCCATCGTGACCAGTGAGCTGAGATAAGGCGGAGCTTTGTCTAGCATGGCCTTGTAGATGACCTGAAGCCAGTGGGTCTGGCGACGAATATGTACCGAGGGCCAGCCGACTAGAGCATACAAGTCGCAGTGGTGGGTAGTATAAGGTGCTTTAGTGACAAAACGGATGGCACTGTGATAAACTGCATCCAGTTTGCTGAGTAGAGTGTTGGAAGCAATTTTGTAGATGATGTCGCCGAAGTCGAGGATCGGTAGGATAGTCAGTTTTACTAGGGTAAGCTTGGCAGCGTGAGTGAAGGAGGCTTTGTTGCGGAATAGAAAGCCGATTCTTGATTTGATTTTCGATTGGAGATGTTTGATATGGGTCTGGAAGGAGAGTTTGCAGTCTAGCCAGACACCTAGGTACTTATAGGTGTCCACATATTCAAGGTCGGAGCCATCCAGTATGGTGATGCTAGTCGGGCATGCGGGTGCAGGCAGCGATCGGTTGAAAAGCATGCATTTGGTTTTACTAGCGTTTAAGAGCAGTTGGAGGCCACGGAAGGAGTGTTGTATGGCATTGAAGCTCGATTGGAGGTTAGATAGCACAGTGTCCAATGACGGGCCGAAAGTGTATACAATGGTGTCGTCTGCGTAGAGGTGGATCAGGGAATCGCCCGCAGCAAGAGCAACATCATTGATATATACAGAGAAAAGAGTCGGCCCGAGAATTGAACCCTGTGGCACCCCCATAGAGACTGCCAGAGGACCGGACAACATGCCCTCCGATTTGACACACTGAACTCTGTCTGCAAAGTAATTGGTGAACCAGGCAAGGCAGTCATCCAAAAAACCGAGGCTACTGAGTCTGCCGATAAGAATATGGTGATTGACAGAGTCGAAAGCCTTGGCAAGGTCGATGAAGACGGCTGCACAGTACTGTCTTTTATCGATGGCGGTTATGATGTCGTTTAGTACCTTGAGTGTGGCTGAGGTGCACCCGTGACCGGCTCGGAAACCAGATTGCACAGCGGAGAAGGTACGGTGGGATTCGAGATGGTCAGTGACCTGTTTGTTGACTTGGCTTTCGAAGACCTTAGATAGGCAGGGCAGGATGGATATAGGTCTGTAACAGTTTGGGTCCATGGTGTCTCCCCCTTTGAAGAGGGGGATGATTGCGGCAGCTTTCCAGTCCTTGGGGATCTCAGACGATATGAAAGAGAGGTTAAACAGGCTGGTAATAGGGGTTGCGACAATGGCGGCGGATAGTTTCAGAAATAGAGGGTCCAGATTGTCAAGCCCAGCTGATTTATACGGGTCCAGGTTTTGCAGCTCTTTCAGAACATCTGCTATCTGGATTTGGGTAAAGGAGAACCTGGAGAGGCTTGGGCGAGGAGCTGCGGGGGGTCCGGGGCTGTTGGCCGAGGTAGGAGTAGCCAGGCGGAAGGCATGGCCAGCCGTTGAGAAATGCTTGTTGAAGTTTTCGATAATCATGGATTTGTCGGTGGTGACCGTGTTCCCTAGCCTCAGTGCAGTGGGCAGCTGGGAGGAGGTGCTCTTGTTCTCCATGGACTTCACAGTGTCCCAGAACTTTTTGGAGTTGGAGCTACAGGATGCAAACTTCTGCCTGAAGAAGCTGGCCTTAGCTTTCCTGACTGACTGCGTGTATTGGTTCCTGACTTCCCTGAACAGTTGCATACCACGGGGACTGTTGGATGCTATTGCAGTCCGCCACAGGATGTTTTTGTGCTGGTCGAGGGCAGTCAGGTCTGGAGTGAACCAAGGGCTGTATCTGTTCTTAGTTCTGCATTTTTTGAACGGAGCATGCTTATCTAAAATGGTGAGGAAGTTACTCTTAAAGAATGACCAGGCATCCTCAACTGACGGGATGAGGTCAATGTCCTTCCAGGATACCATGAGGTCAATGTCCTTCCAGGGATGAGGCCGTGGTCGCTGAGATCCTGGTTGAAGACAGCGGAGGTGTATTTGGAGGGCCAGTTGATCAGGATGACGTCTATGAGGGTGCCCTTGCTTACAGAGTTAGGGTTGTACCTGGTGGGTTCTTTGATGATTTGTGTGAGATTGAGGGCATCTAGCTTAGATTGTAGGACTGCCGGGATGTTAAGCATATCCCAGTTTAGGTCACCTAGCAGAACAAACTCTGAAGATAGATGGGGGGCAATCAATTCACAAATGGTGTCCAGGGCACAGCTGGGAGCTGAGGGGGGTCGGTAGCAGGCGGCAACAGTGAGAGACTTATTTCTGGAGAGAGTGATTTTCAGAATTAGTAGTTCGAACTGTTTGGGTATGGACCTGGAAAGTATGACATTACTTTGCAGGCTATCTCTGCAGTAGACTGCAACTCCTCCCCTTTAGCAGTTCTATCTTGACGGAAGATGTTATAGTTGGGTATGGAAATCTCTGAATTTTTGGTGGCCTTCCTGAGCCAGGATTCAGACACGGCAAGGACATCAGGGTTAGCAGAGTGTGCTAAAGCAGTGAGTAAATCAAACTTAGGGAGGAGGCTTCTGATGTTGACATGCATGAAACCAAGGCTTTTTCGATCACAGAAGTCAACAAATGAGGGTGCCTGGGGACATGCAGGGCCAGGGTTTACCTCCACATCACCCGCGGAACAGAGAAGGAGTAGTATGAGGGTGCGGCTAAGGGCTATCAAAACTGGTCGCCTAGAGCGTTGGGGACAGAGAATTAGAGGAGCAGGTTTCTGGGCATGGTAGAATATATTCAGGGCATAATGCGCAGACAGGGGTATGGTGGGGTGCGGGTATGGCGGAGGTAAGCCCAGGCACTGGGTGATGATGAGAGAGGTTTTATCTCTGGACATGCTGGTTGTAATGGGTGAGGTCACCGCATATGTTGGAGGAGGGACAAAGGAGGTATCAGGGGTATGAGGAGTGGAGCTAGGGGCTCCATAGTGAACTAAAACAATGATAACTAACCTGAGCAACAGTATACAAGGCATATTGACATTTGAGAGAGACATACAGCGAGGCATACAGTAATCACAGGTGTTGAATTGGGAAAGCTAGCTAAAACAGTGGGTGAGACAACAGCTAATCGGCTAGCATAACAACAGCAGGTAAAATGGCATTGACTAGGCAACGGGGCCGACAGATAAAACAAACAAGCAGAATGGAGTACCGTGATTAATGGACAGTCCAGCGTGCATCAGCTATGTAGCCAAGTGATCAGAGTCCAGGGGCAGCGGTGGATGGGGCAGGGGGGCTGGGCTGGCGAGTGTTATCCAGGTTAAGAAAACTAACAATGACTAAGTAGCTTGTAGCTAGCTAGCTGGTAGCTAGCTAGCTGGTAGCTAAATAGCTTGTAGCTAGCTGGTTAGCTTCTGGAGGTTCTTGGGTGTGTTCTGGGCTAAACAGACTAAACAAGCTAGCAGTTAGCATGCCGAGTTAGCAAGCAAGGAGATAGCGAGGGCTAGTGAGTTAGCCTTTGGAGGACGTTGCGATGGGGTGAGTCTGTTTATTCCTCTTCATGCGGTGACATCGATAGACCGGTCGTAGTCAAGGTATTGTAGCCCAGGAGTATGCTAGGAGCTCTGGCCGGGCTAGCTTCAAGCTACGTGGGTGGAAACGCTAGCCAGGAGTAATCAACCAGGGTTGCTGTTTAGCTCGATAGCTAGTTGTGAAGATCCAGCTGAAGAATGTTCCGTTTGTGTTGGGAATCCGGGGGAAAAAATAAATAGGTCCGTTAAGCTCTGGTTAGCGTCGCGTTGTTCGAACTGGCGAGAGCTTTCCGAGCTAAAGGTTAGCTGAAGACCGCTAGCATAGCTGGCTAGCTTCAGTTGAAGGGTTCCGGTTTCGGTTTCGAAGTAAATATAACTACTTTAGGAAAAGTAGCTACATTGGCGGGTTGCAGAAGAGTATTTGGAAGCTTAGGTTTAGCAAAATGTTTTTAAAGATATGCGAAGAAAAAAATATCTAAAATATCTAAAACGAAAAAGAGACGATATTTACAGAGAGACGATACGACAGGACGAGTTACTGCTACGCCATCTTGGGCACCACTGTCATCCATAAAGAGACTGCTGGGATTGACCAAAGGAAGCTGTGCCATCCCATCAACCAACAGTGTTTGTGCATCTGGGGCCAAAAGGCCTGATTCATTCAAGGTTTTTCTTTGAAACGGAGCTCATGCGTTAATGCTTCACCGGATTGAGGCCTTTTGAAGCCTGCAGCTCAGGAACCAAAAGCAATCCTTCAAACCCGCCTTTAAGTTTTCCCTTGGAAAACAGGGCCAATTAGAAAAAAGCACCATTAAGTTTGTTCAACCATTTACAGTATTTATGATTTGTGAAAAGAGAAGGAGGAATAACCTCTGAGAAAGAGGCTGAGATAATGACATCTTGGTGACTTTCACTTTTGATTCACTGCCTGTTTCAAATTTAACTCTCTCTAGTCTCAAGTGCTATAAATACACTTCTCGCTGTTTGTTATCTATGCATTGTCACTTTACCCCGACCTACAGTTGAAGTCTGAAGTTTACATACACCTAAGACAAATATATTTAAACTCAGTTTTTCACAATTCCTGACATTTAATCCTAGTAAAAATTCCCTGTCTAAGGTCAGTTAGGATCACAACTTTATTTTAAGAATGTGAAATGTCAGAATAATAGTAGAGAGAATGATTAATTTCAGCTTTTATTTCTTTCATCACATTCCCCGTGGGTCAGAAGTTTACATACACTCAATTTGTATTTGGTAGCGTTGCCTTTAAATTGTTTAACTTGGGTCAATCGTTTCTTCAACCAGATTCCAACAATAAGTTGGGTGAATTTTGGCCATTCCTCCTGACAGAGCTGGTGTAACTGAGTAAGGTTTGTAAGCCTCCTTGCTCGCACACGTTTTTTCAGATCTGCCCACAAATACTCTATAGGATTGAGGTCAGGGCTTTGTGATGGCCACTCCAATACCTTGATCTGCTCCCCTCTCCCTCCCCCTTTTCCTTGACTTTGTTGTCCTTAAGCCGTTTTGCAACAACTTTGGAGTTTGGGGTCATTGTCCATTTGGAAGACCCATTTGCGACCAAGCTTTAACTTCCTGGCTGAAATCTTGAGATTTTGCTTCAATATATTCACAGAATATTCCATAAGGATGCCATCTATTTTGTGTTCACCGGTCCAAGTGCACCAGTCCCTCCTGCAGCAAAGCACCCCCACAACATGATGCTGCCACCCCCTTTCTTCACGGTTTGGATGGTGTTCTTCGGCAGGCAAGCGTCCCCCTTTTTCCTCCAAACATAACGATGGTCATTATGGCCAAACAGTTCTATTTTTGTTTCATCAGACCTGAGGACATTTCTCCAAAGGACCATCTTTGTCCCCATGTGCAGTTAAACACCGTCATCTGACTTTTTTTATGGCAGTTTTGGAGCAATGGCTTCTTCCTTGCTGAGTGGCCTTTCAGGTTATGTCGATATATAGGACTCGTTTTACTGTGGACATAGATACTTGTGTTCCTGTTTCCTCCAGCATCTTCACAAGGTCCTTTGCTGTTGTTCAGGGATTGGTTTGCACTTTTCTCACCGAAGTATGTTTATCTCTAGGAGACAGAACAGATCTCCTTCCTGAGCAGTATGATCCCCCCCCAAGATGTTTATACTTGCGTACTATTGTTTGTACAGATGAACATGGTACCTTCAGGCATTTGGAAATTGACTATGGGTATCTGTGTTGGTCCGAATGTGACCTTGGTCCAACATCAGTAAAGAGATTCTGGGTAGAGACTGTGACCCTTATCAGAAAGGAAGAGGCAATGCGAGAGCATTTACACTGCCCAAAATCTGTCTGCGTTTGCATGGAGGTCTATGAGATAGTGTCAAATTACATGAGGCTTATTTTGATCAAGAGTACGTTTTGTGATGTTTAGGCTGTTACACACACTGATATAAGTGGATGCATGTGTCATTCTGGCAACTTTTGATAAAAACAACTTAGTTGTGCCAGTTGTGTATTTACCCTCTCATTTGCAATGGTCCCACCTGATCTCACATCCTCCCACCTGCCTTCCATCTTTGAGGAAATGACTTTACCTTGTTAGAGCATTCACTTGACTATTTTGTCAATATAATAGTAAATAAGGACAAAGATGTTCTATCTGACAATCAGACAGGAAATCACTGTTCTCTGAGCAGGGGCCAGCTGACTCCAATGTGACATTTTACATGACATAGTCAAACAGGGCAGTGTTGTAATCCACAATCATAGAAGTCACAGTGTGCTGGGACTTTGGTTTTGCTTTCACTGGTAAAAGGAATGATCCCAAAAAGGTAGACTATTCTTCGAAATACTGTTGGTTTAGTTCAATCCTGTGGTCGATGGGACAAATCTGTTGTGTTGCTGGTCATCATCAATTTTTACATTTTTTATTTAACTAGGTAAGTCAGTTAAGAACAAATTCTTATTTACAATGATGGCCTACTCTGGCAAAACTCTAATCCAGACAACGCTGGGCCAATTGTGCACCGCCCTATGGGACTCCCAATCACGACCGGATGTGCTACAGCCTGGATTTGAACCAGGGACTGTAGTGATGCCTCTTGCACTGATATGCAGTGCATTAGACCGCTGCGCCAATCGGGAGCAGCATCTTATAAGCAATCTCTTGCCAATGTGACCTTTTTGCAAGGCATTTAACCGCCAAGTAATAATTGAATGAAAACTGAAAACATTGAGGGGCCGTGTGTTTTGTCATAGTGGAATGTACTTGAACTTCCACTCAGAGACCAATGTTCTTCTGGTCCGAGGTGGAGAGTCTGAGCCCCCTTCCTCTCGTCTCCTAATTGGACAACAGAAAATTGATTTTCTGCACCCTGGTCACGCTTTACGAAGCTTTCACTAATAATAGCAGCCTGAATGTTTTCATTTGCCAACGGGAAAATGGCTCTTCCGAGAATAAGAGTTAGAAGTAGAATGAGGCATGTTTGTGTGACTTTCACCTATCAATGTGTTATACGGAAGGAAAATATGAAACTTAGTTCAGAGCAGATGTGCTTTGACTGTTCTTCCTTGATTCAATTTCTGGGAAATATTTGATTTCTTCCTGAATCGTTTTCATATTAAACCATCTTAGTCCCAACTTCTGTTGTCAAATCAGACATTCTTTATTAGATAAGGTTATAGAATGTGTTTCAGAGTTTTGTCTTTCAGAGTTTGAGGGAGCGGAAACCTCTACAGTCATAATTGGTCTGATAAGTGGCTCTGTCAACCAGCCACAGCGTTTGGTAAGATGAATCCATGGAGCTAAATGTGCAGAACACAGGTCTTTGGGGACAGACAGCTTTGACTTGGTAATGGAGTGTAAAACCTAAAAGAAAAGCAGAATAGTATTCATGAGATCGCGTGTTCCTTTCTCTCTCTCATATGGATGAACAGGCTTTAAACCTTCCTGTTCACTTGTTCTTCATGCACTAGTAAGATGGATGGTCTGCTTCCTCACCTCATGCCACCCACATTGTTACCACACAAAAACACACACAGACACACAACAGACAAATGGTCAGCAATATGTTTGGAACATTGATTCGCAATAAAATTCCAGAGTCTAATCGCAATACATAGAATCGCAATACATATCTTATTGACCCCAGCGTATCGTGATAATACCATATCGTGAGGTCCCTTGGAATTATCAGCCCTAGAAACCACCTATATATCTCAGCCAGTTCAGTTCTGTATTTAATAGGAAAATAGTGGTCTTGTCTATTTGTCTCTGTGGGTTTACAGGCTTTCTTATCTGGTTTTAGCTGTAAAGGCTCAGGTTTGATCTAACATTCCTCTCAAACATGGGAAATTTCACAGTGGTCTGTCTGTCCCCTCAGGTGTTTCTGGGTGTTAACTCAATTTAGCTGGATGTCGTGTTGACCAGAGTGACAAATACGAACACACTCTACCTGTCTGCCACACACACTCTAGCTGGCAGACACAACCTGCCACACACACTCTTCCTACCACACATACAGTATTAGCCTGTCTGCTATCTCTCTCCTAAGCTCTCTTTTTTCCTCTCTGTGACAGTGTCACGCTCTACCTTTCTCTCCCTCTTTCTCTCTCTCTCTGTCTCGGTCAGCATCTCTCACTCTCTCTGCCTCTCTTTGTATCGGTCAGCATCTCTCACTCTCTCTGCATCTCTTTGTCTCGGTCAGCATCTCTCACTCTCTCTGCATCTCTTTGTCTCGGTCAGCATCTCTCACTCTCTCTGCATCTCTTTGTCTCGGTCAGCATCTCTCACTCTCTCTGCCTCTCTTTGTCTCGGTCAGCATCTCTCACTCTCTCTGCATCTCTTTGTCTCGGTCAGCATCTCTCACTCTCTCTGCATCTCTTTGTCTCGGTCAGCATCTCTCACTCTCTCTGCCTCTCTTTGTCTCGGTCAGCATCTCTCACTCTCTCTGCATCTCTTTGTCTCGGTCAGCATCTCTCACTCTCTCTGCATCTCTTTGTCTCGGTCAGCATCTCTCACTCTCTCTGCCTCTCTTTGTCTCGGTCAGCATCTCTCACTCTCTCTGCATCTCTTTGTCTCGGTCAGCATCTCTCACTCTCTCTGCATCTCTTTGTCTCGGTCAGCATCTCTCACTCTCTCTGCCTCTCTTTGTCTCGGTCAGCAAATCTCACTCTCTCTGCATCTCTTTGTCTCGGTCAGCATCTCTCACTCTCTCTGCATCTCTTTGTCTCGGTCAGCATCTCTCACTCTCTTTGCCTCTCTTTTTCTTTATCTCTCCTGCTGGTATTTGTCAGTGCTATTATCCTGTCTCATTTCTCCAGCTGAGAGTGCTGCAGCCTTTTTCCTCAGGCTGTCATCACGGAGCAGCTCTGAACCGTCTCAGAGACACGGCCTGCAGCCCTCCACCCCGCCCCTCACAGGGTCCTCTGTGCAGGGAGGAACCTGCAGAATGACACTGAAGGAGAGAGAAGCGAAAAACCTTACCTGCTCTCAGTTAGCTCTTTGATATTTGTGTGTGTGCAGGGAAGCAGTGTTCTTCCCAGCATCCCAAATGCTCTCATGTAGTTACAGATAGTCGTAGCAGATTATTGACCGCGTTAGAAATAGCATTGGGTATCATTTTCACGAGGGACATTAGCGATAGCATCAGTTTTTCTAAAATTGTGTTTGCCTCAGTAGTTCAGAGATGTTGGGCTATTAGATGGCCTTTTAATGTTTTACAGCTTTGCTGCTGGTCTACTCTCTACCATCTCACGTCACTCCTTCCCCAAAACTGGTTGTGTCTGCATTATGTATCTTGTACATTGTGTCCTATTAATACCACATTCATATTTGTCCTCTACGTAGATCCTCTCTATATCCTGTGTAGCCTATCCTTCCTGTCTGTGTATCCTTTGCCTGCTCACTGTAGTCCTCTTAAGTCAGGTTTTAATTCCTGGTTCCTCCCTCCAGCCCCCCATATTTTTATTTATTTAACCTTTATTTATTTTCTTTTTTTTACCCCTTTTTCTCCCCAATTTCGTGGTAGTAGTAGTTACTGTCTTGTCTCATCGCTGCAACTCCCGTATGGACTGGGAGAGGCGAAGGTCGAGAGGCATGCGTCCTCCGAAACACAACCCAACCAAGTCGCACTACTTCTTGACACAGTGCACATCCAACCCAGAAGCCAGCCGCACCAATGTGTCAGAGGAAACACCGTACACCTAGTGACCTGCCTGGTCAGCATGCACTGCGCCCAGCCCGCCACAGGAGTCACTAGTGTGCCGGCTAAACCCTCCCTAACCTGTGCGTCTCCCAATAATGCGGCAGAGCCTGGGCTCGAACTCAGAATCTCTAGACCTCTGCGCCACCCGAGAGGCCCCAATTTGACCTTTATTTAACCAGGTAGGCCAGTTAAGAACAAGTTCTCATTTTCAACTGCAACCTGGCCAAGATAAAGCAAAGACGCTCCTCTCATTCCTGCTGCCCAGACCCACATCCCCTGACTTCCTATTTACCTTGTGTTATTTATTGTCTCTGTTGGCCTTGGGACTGATACTTCCCCCTCTTCTCCTTGTAGCGTGAGCTGTGGTTATGGCCAGAAAGTTTTTCCCAAACAGACCATCCACCAGTGTCCCCGTGGGGTAGAGGGCAGTGACTCAGCAGTTCTCCAGGGTCACTAGAGCACAAAGAGGCTGTGTGTGTGTGCATGTGCGCATGCGTGTGTGGTAGAGGCGCGTGTATGTCTGTGTGGTGGCCACGTGTTACCACAACACAGAGAGAGATCTACAGCACATTAGAGAGAGAGCGAGACCAGGCAGTGACTCAGCCTCAATAGCCAATTTACAGTGCATTCAGTGTAGGCCATCATTGTAAATAAGAATTTGTTCTTAACTGACTTAAATAAAGGTTAAATAAAATAACCCCTTTGCTTTTTCCACATTTTGCCTTATTCTAAAAATGATTAAATGACCTTTTTTTCCTCATCAATCTACACACGATACACCATAATGAAAAAGTGAGAACCAGTTTTTAAAAATGTTAGAAAATTTATTAAAAATAAATAAGTAATCAGACCCTTCGCTATAAGATTCGAAATTGAGCTTAGGGCCATACTGTTTATCCATTGATCAGGCACATCCATTGATCATCCTTGAGATATTTCTTCAACTTGATTGGAGTCCAGCTGTGGTAAATTCAATTAATTGGACATGATTTTGAAAGGCACACACCTGTCTACAGTGCTTTTGGAAAGTATTCAGACTTTTTCCACATTTTGTTACGTTACAGTCTTATTTTAAAATAGTTTTTCCCCCTCATCAATCTATGCACAATGCCCCATAATTACAAAGCAAAAACCTTTCTTTTTTTTAAATGGAAGAATTTTGGAACCTAGAGCTGGCTGCCTGGCCAGACTGAGGGAGAAGGGCTTTGGTCAGGGAGGTGACCAAGAAACCGATGGTAACTTTGACAGAGCTCCAGAGTTCTTCTGAGGAGATGGGAGAACCTTCCAGAAGGACAACCATTTCTGCAGCACTCCACCAATCAGGCCATTATGGTAGAGTGGCCAGATGAAAGCCACTCCTCAGTAAAAGGCACATGACAGCCCGCTTGGAGTTTGCCAAAAGGCACCTAAAGGACTCTCCGACCATGAGAAACAAGATTCTCTGGTCTGATGAAACCAAGATTGAACACTTTGGCCTGAATGCCAAGTGTCATGTCTGGAGGAAATTTGGTGAAGCATGGTGTTTGCAGCATCATGCTGTGTGGATGTTTTTCAGCAGCAGGGATTGGGAATCTATTCAGGATCAAGGGAAAGATGAACAGAGCAAAGTACAGAGAGATCCTTGCTGAAAACCTGATCCAGAGTGCTCAGGACTTCAGACCGGGGCGACGGTTCACCTTCAAACAGGACAACGACCCAAAGCACACAGCCAAGACAACACAGGAGTGGCTTCAGGACAAGTCTCTGAATGGTCCTTTAGTGGCCCAGCCAGAGCCCGTACTTGAACCCGATCTCTGGAGAGACCTGCAAATAGCTGTGCAGCGACGCTCCCCATCCAACCTGACAGAGCTTGGGAGGATCTACAGAAAATAATGGGAGAAACTCCCCAAGTACAGGTGTGCCAAGCTTGTAGCGTCATACCCAAGCGTCATACCCAAGCGTCATACCCAAGAAGACTCAGGGCTGTAATTACTGCCAAAGGTGCTTCAACAAAGTACTGAGTAAAGGGTCAGAATACTTGTGAAATTGTGATATTTCAGATTTTAAATTAATTTGTTTAAATAAAATAATAAAATGGGTTTTGCTTTGTCATTATGGGGTATTGTGTGTAGATTGATCATGGAAAAAACGATTGAATCATTTTTGAGAATTAGGCTGTAAACGTTACAAAATGTGGAATCAAGGGGTCTGAATACTTTTCAAATGCAATATACCCCAAAGAGGCCATCAATGTATCTGGTTGGCCACTTGCCTTCAATTGTTCTGTTTATCCTGTCTCTCTCTCTCTCTCTCTCTCTCTCTCTCTCTCTCTCTCTCTCTCTCTCTCTCTCTCTCTCTCTCTCTCTATCTAGCTCTCTTTTTCTCTGTCTTTCCCCTTTTATCTCCTGTTATTTCCTCTTGAACCTCTTCGACTCTGCGAATGAAAAGCTGGCTTTATTCAACTTTTAACACTTACAGTGAAACTCTCGTGTGTTTATTAGATGAACTGAAGCATTTGACATCTGAGAGAATTTTGTGGACTGTTTTTTTTTCTGGGAAAAGAGCGAGAGGAAGAGAGAGGCTGCCAGATGGAGGCTGACAGACAGACAGAGCAGAGAGAGGTAGGGAGATGGAGTGTGCGTGGGTGGATTTGTAAGCAGTGAGCACTAGGTGTACCGTGTGATGTCCCACAAACAGACAAACAGACAGCCAGTCAGTCGAGAGGAGTTCCATCACTGATGGAGCCCACTTCCTTTTCATTCGATAAAACATTTCCCTGCTCGTTTCCCTTGGTTTGAGGGAAGGCAATTCTGCTCTTTTCTTCAACAGATTGTCGTCTGTTTATTAGCCTGTTGTTTACCCATCTTCTCTCTTCATGTGGAAAGCCCTGATGACACAGAGAGAGAACAGGATGGTTGGTTCTCATTGTGATGGAAATGTGGTTAAATAAAGAACACAAAACAGAGAGAGCGAAACAGGAAGGAGAGACTGAGAGGAAAAAAAAGAGAGGGAGAGAAGTAAACAGATTGGAGAAGGGCCTGATGTGGAGAGGTTCTATCAAGCTCTCTTTAATAGAACATGGGGTAGAAGGTGCAACATTTGAACGGAGTGAGACCTTTAAAATCCCCCTTTTTTCACCTTTATTTAACCAGGTAGGCAAGTTGAGAACAAGTTCTCATTTACAATTGCGACCTGGCCAAGATAAAGCAAAGCAGTTTGACAGATACAACGACACAGAGTTACACATGGAGTAAAACAAACATAGAGTCAATAATACAGTACAAACAAGTCTATACAATGTGAGCAAATGAGGTGAGAAGGGAGGTAAAGGCAAAAAAGGCCATGGTGGCAAAGTAAATACAATATAGCATTAAGGATGGTTTTGTGTTGTGGAGAAGAGCTCGAGAAACTTCCATAAAAATCCTGCTACCCATAATTGTATGAGGGTGTCGGAGTCCATTGGTAACTTTCTGAGCCCCCGATGCAGATCGGAAAGAGAGAAATACATAGATGGAGAGAAAGAGAGCTTTCTATTTCCATGCTGAAAGAATGCCTGATCAGTCACACTCACTTCACGGCTCCAAGTGATGTGATCTACGTGCTTCACTACTTCACCAGTCTGTACTTAATTGGTACTCAACTTTTTTGGCCATCAAAAATGTATGTGATGCAACACATAGGCCTGCTGTACTTCCGTTTTCAGGGGTTGAGCAGAAGTTCAGCAAAGCACTTTACCACAGGTTTTCAGGACTTCAACAGTATGGGGCTGTGGTTTTTATTTTGTCTGTAGCATGTCCCTGTATGTCCTGCTTACAGCTGCGGTCACTTGCTTGTCCCGAGCACTTAAAAACACACAAAGATGAATAGTAATACCTAATTCTTCATATGGTTGGAAGCCAGTGACCAATTTTCCACCTCAGCTCATCCTCCGTACCCTCAAATATGTTTTTGTTTCAAAGACCATATAAGGGCTCCTTTCACCATAACATAAGCTTTGGGCATGAGCGTTCACACGCGTACAACTGCTTTTAATCAATAACTATAGCAGAGTGGAAATTCTCTAGAAATGATTCTAGTAAATGATGCACATGAACACACACACATCAAGTAATTGAAGGATATAAGGGATCTGATGGTGTCCTGCGATATATGTCTGTCTTCTGAGCCTGTGTGTTTCTACTCAGGGGTTGCAACCAGTTCAGGGAATAGAACTGAAAACGGAACTAAACAGAAACGGAACCGAAAACGAAAGTGATCCATACTGTTCCGGAACAAAACCGTTATATTAAATGCATGGAAAACCTGTCCAACAAAAAATGCAAAAGAGTGCCTGTGCAAAGCCCTCACTCTGTCACTCAGAAATGTATCCCAGCATCTGCCTGCAAGCTGAAAATATTTGCCAGTGCGTGTTTAGGCTATCTGATAAGGAGAGAGGTTTTTAATTAGCTAGCGAAGAATGGATAAACTTTTTCAATGATCGTTAATGATACTATAGGCCTAGTTATTCTGGTGGCACTCTGAACACACAAGCTTGTTAGCTAGCTAGCTCAAAGGACATTTAAGCTTCTCCTCCTAGGTATAATTCTGTGGACCTAATTCAGATAATGCATGTCATAACAAAATGCCTAGCGCTTTAAGCCTGTTCCTCAACCGTCTCTCGCTCTCTCCACACATAGGCTACACTTTTCTGTCCATCACGCATGTAAACAACAAGCTTTCCTGCTCTAAGTGCACTGATTGGGGAAGTAATTTAATGAACTAAATGTAAAAAACTGTTCACAGGTCGAAAAAGGAACGAAAAGGAATGATATAAACGGATACTTATTTGGGGGTTCGAACCAGTTCAGAACTTTATTTTAACTGTTGGAATTCATTTAGGTTCCAACCCGTTTCTACTGCAGAGCAGATATGGACTCTCTGTTAAAGACAAGTTTGCTATTCTCCATCTTCAGAGGTTCCGTTTTCTGACTACAACAAGGCCTAGCAAAACAAGTGTAAACCGAGAGAAGTGATACATTTTTCATGAGCATAGGCCTTGTCTCTCCCAGACCCTGTTCTGAATTATAAATAACACAAATCCAATTTTGGAACAGGAAATCACTGATATATTAGGGTCGGAACACAAGTTAACGTGTTTGTTTCCTGGGATTTTGGGGCAATATTCACATTGTTATTGTTTCCTTAATTTATCAGCCTCTACTCTCCTTATTGCTTTATCCTTTGGAAGACGCTATCAGTCAGAAAAGTAGAAGAACTGGTTTTGGAAAATAATTGTCTGCTTGTAGCTGTTGGACAGATTGGCCCATTTCTATATCGGCGCCTGCACTCACTTTAGATAATTTCATATAATTATATTAAGAGTGTGTGTCTTAGGTTCTTAACTAATGGTGGTCTTTGTGTTTTAATCCTGTCGTTGTTACTCTCAGGACAGAAATATGATGGAATGGAAATTAAACTTCTGGATTAGTTTGGAGATGCTACCTAGTGTCCTCACTGTCTTAAGACCAGTGGCTTCAATTATAAACTGTGCATACAGTACAGTACCCCAAAATGTGCGTGCACCAGTTTTCATGCAAAAGTGAGGATTTTTTGTATTTTTATATTTGAGTTGAGAAGGCTCACATCCCCACAACCTTTAGACTATAAGTACGCACATCTGCTGTAGGTTGAAATATTGTATTGCAAGCTGGCAAGTAAACATTTTGTGCAAATTATGACTCGCTTATTCATTAAAACTGAAAACATAAACAAAAATGCAGCCATTAGCCGTAGTGAAAAGAGTAAAAACCTATGCATTTTAATTTTAGAATCTAAAATAGTTAGACATAGGAATCTATTTCCTATTTATTTTATTTTCCTAACCATTACAGAATACATTCTTCACCTTTTCTGGCTGTGATGGGTGCATATTCCCAAAATAGCCATACAACAAATTACCATGTGCATCTCTCATTTAATTGTACCTATAGCCAAATCACTCTGAGAGAGTTCTAGAGTGCCTCCGGAAAGTATTCAGACCGCTTAACTTTTTCCAAATTTTGTTACAATACAGCCTTTAAAAAAAACACATTTTAGAATAAAAATGCTCAGCAATCTACACACAATACCCCATAATGACACAGCCAAAACAACCTAATTGGAGTCCACCTGTGGTAAATTCAATTGATTAGACATTATTTGGAAAGGCACACACCTGTCTATATAAGGTCCCACAGTTGACAGTGCATGTTAGACAAAAACCAAACCATCAGGTCGAAGGAATTGTCCAGAGAGTTCTGAGACAGGATTGTGTCGATGCACAGATCTGGGGAATGGTACCAAAACATTTCTGCAGCATTGAAGGTCCCCAAGAACACAGTGGCCTCCATCATTCTTAAATGGAAGAAGTGTGGAACCACCAATACTCTTCCTAGAGCTGGCTTCCCAGGCAAGCTGAGCAATTGGGGGAGAAGGGACTTGGTCAGGGAGGTGACCAAGAACCCGATGGTCACTCTGACAGAGCTCCGGAGTTGCTCTGTGGAGATGGGAGAACCTTCCAGAAGGACAACCGTCTCTGCAGCATTCTACCAATCAGGCCTTTATAGTAAAGTCGCCAGACGGAAGCCACTACTCAGTCAAATGCACATGATAGCACCTAAAGGACTAAAAGGCACCTAAAGGACTCTCAGACAATGAGAAATAGTCTGATGAAACCAAGATTGAACTATTTGGTCTGAATGCCTAGCGTCACATCTGGAGGAAACCTGGCCCTTCTGGGAGGATGTTTTTCAGTGGCAGGGACTGGGAGACTATTCAAGATCGAGGGAAAGATGAATGGAGCAAAGTACGTAGACATCCTTGATGAAAACCTGCTGCAGGGTGCTCCAGACCTCAGACTGGGGAGAAGGTTCACATTCCAACAGGACAATAACCCTAAGCATACAACCACGACAAAGCAGAAGTGGCTTCTTGAGTGGACCTTGAGTGGCCCAGCCAGAGCTTGAGAGGATCTGCAGAAAAGAATGGTAGAAACCACTAATACAGGTGTGCCAAGCTTGTAAGCATCATATCCAAAAGTACTCAATACTGTTATCGCTTTGGCAGCGATAACAGTATTGAGTACTTTTGGATATGATGCTTACAAGCTTCAACTAAGTACTGAATAAATGCTCTGAATACTTATGTAAATGTGATATTTCAGTGGTTTCCTTTTATAAATTAGCAAACATTTCTAAAAAACTGTTTTTGCTTTATCACTATGGGGTATTGTGTGTAGATTGATCAGGGGTGAAAAAACAATTTAAGCAATTTTAGAATAAGGCTGTAATGTAACAAAATGTGGAAAAAGTAATGTGGTCTGAATACTTTCCCGAAGGTATTTAAGGGGTTTTAATCCCATAGGCAGTATGGTTTATAATATTCAGTCAAATTTAACAGGTGAACAGTTGATATGTGATGTTGCGGTAGGCCTGTGCTACTGTAAGTAGGCCTACTGTAATAATACAAAAAAAATAGTAGCATGGCCTAGACAATCCAGCATATTTGGGTTGGGGGAAAAGTCAATGCAAAACATTGCTGAATTTAAATTTTCTGCTGACAGCTCCACAACAATTTCAAAAACTGACACAGTTCTTTGCTAGATACAACATAAATTACTGCAAAAGATTATAACATTCTGCCAACTACAGTAAATTGACAGTATGGGTAGGCTACAGTATTGCTGTTTAATATGAGCGTGACATCATTGCCTAGTTTTAATCTCAGAGCCTATACCAAAGCAGGAGATAGAAACACAATCATTTATTGATTTAACGAAAGATTGAACCACAATTCATATTTTGCATAGATGTGTGGGTTGTAGCATTTCGTCTACTTTTAAATTGTTTCGAATATACAATCAATCTTGCTATAGGCAGAATGCACGTTTAGTTTGAGAAAATCACTGCCAAATATTCTGCTCGCAGCTATACAGAAATGTGATCAAATTTGCCATTGCTCTTTCATATAAAAACTGATGAAACCTATTTCGAATAGTTCCAAATTATACATCAAATAAAATACATTATTGTCACCATAAATGGTGAATGGAGGGCGTTTTCCAAGTGGAGTTATAATGCTTGTTCACATGAACACAATTTAAGGACAGGTCTAATTTATAATGGGAAACATGTGTACATGACGTGTGGCAAGTTCAGAAATCTCTGTTTTTGCCTGTGCAGTTTTCAAAAATGGTGCACACAGACAATTCATTTGAAATGCACCGGTTATAAATTGGGCCCCTGAACAGAAAGACACAACAATCTGTAGATTCTGACATACACTTGAAGTCGGAAGTTTACATACACTTAGGTTGGACTGTCTACAGACAGATTATTTCACTGTATCACACTTCCAGTGGGTCAGAAGTGCACATACAAGCTGACTTGTGCCTTTAAACAGCTTCGAAAATGCCATAAAATGATATGGCTTTAGAAGTTTCTGATAGGCTAATTGACATCATTTGAGTCAATTGGCGGTACCTGTGGATGTATTTCAAGGCCTACCTTCAAACTCAGTGCCTCATTGCTTGACATCATGGGAAAATCTAAAGAAATCAGGCAAAAATTGTATAAAATTTGTCCTCCACAAGTCAGGTTCATCCTTGGGAGCAATTTCCAAATGCCTGAAGGTACCAAGTTCATCTGTACAAACAATAGGAAGCAAGTATAAACACCATGGGACCACACAGCCATCATACCGCTAAGGAAGGAAGCACGTTCTGTCTTCTAGAGATTAACTTCCTTTGTGTGAAAAGTGCAAATCAATCCCAGAACAACAGCAAAGGACCTTGTGAAGATGTGGAGGAAACCGGTACAAAATAATCTGTATCCACAGTAAAACGAGTCCTATATCGACAAAACCTGAAAGGTCGCTCAACAAGGAAGAAGACACTGCTCCAAAACCGCCATGCAAAAGCCAGACTATGATTTGCAACTGCACATGGGGACAAAGATCATTATTTTGGAGAAATGTCCTCATCAGGTCTGATGAAACAAAAATAGAACTGTTTGGCCATAATAAGAATCATTATGTTTGGAGGAAAAAGGCTTGCAAGCCGAAGAACACCATCCCAACCGAGAAGCACGGGGGTGGCAGCATCGTGTTGTGGGGGTGCTTTGCTGCAGGAGGGACTGGTGCATTTCACAAAATGGATGGCATCATGAGGTAGGAAAAATATGTGGATATTTTGAAGCAACATCTCAAGACATCAGTTAAAGTTAAAGCTTGGTCGCAAATGGGTCTTCCAATTCGACAATGACCCCAAGCATACTTCCAAGGTTGTGGCAAAATGGCTTAAGGACAACTAAGTCAAGGTATTGGAGTGGCCATGACCTCAAAACTATAGAAAATTTGTGGGCAGAACTGAAAAAGTGTGTGCGAGCAAGGAGGCCTACAAACCTGACTCAGTTACACCAGCTCTGTCAGGAGGAATGCGTCAAAATTCACCCAACTTATTGTGGGAAGCGTGTGGAAGGCTACCCAAATGTTTGAAGCAAGTCAAACAATTTTAAGGCAATGCTACCAAATACTAATTGAGTGAATGTAAACTTCAGACCCACTGGGAATGTGATGAAAGAAATAAAAACTGAAATGAATCATTCTCTCTACTATTATTCTGACATTTCACATGCTTAAAATAAATTGGTGATCCTAACTGACCTAAAACAGGGATTTTTTACTGGAATTAAATGTCAGGAATTGTGAAAAACTGATTTTAAATGTATTTGGCTAAGGTGTATGTAAACTTCCGACTTCAACTGTAGTACTGTCACTTGTAGGGGTCTCTAATGTGTGTCCTTGAAGAAGTGAAACAACGTTAAAAGGGGATAATTATTATTCTTTAGTTTGAACTCCTGACTGTTAAATAGGGAACATTTGTTTTACTTATGGTTGAATATAGTTGTATTTCCACAGTCTTTGGGGGTCTTGCCTGTTTTTATTTAGTTTAGACTTCCCCAATGGAAGTCAAACACTGTATGGTATACATTTTTCTCTCCTTGTGCTCTCTCCTTCACATATTAAATAGTTTGTACCAACATGTACTCTGCACTGAATTGGATATATTGTGAATGAGTTACGCAATAGTATCTATAACTGATGGCCCATCAGGTCTAACATGGCTGCTTGTGTTTCTGTGTGTTTCAGGACTGAATCCGCTAACCTTTGACCCGTCCTCCAACAACGAGCCCCTGCAGTTCAGCACCTCCAACGGGCCACTGGTGTCAGACTGTCCTCTGGAAAACGGAGCTGAGAACCGCAATAAGAGGAAGAGACCCAGCCTACCTCCAGGTACAATAAACTATGATAATTGACAAGGTGTACATCAGTAGTACCAATACATTTTATACTGTGAGCCTGTGACTGGGGGAGTAATTTAAAGTGAGGTATAGACTTGGTAGAGGCGCTTTCATGTTTTCCATCCTGAGGGGCTTATTGCCAGTTAGTCCTGTGGCGGTCAGGGCCAACTGTCTAAAGCCACAGGATTCTGCGCTGCTATGATTGCCGCTCTCACACCTTAGGCTGGCTGCTACCATGCCACAGCACCTGCCAATCAAAGCACAGAAGTGCCTTCAGCTTTCTCTCACGGAGTGAGTGACCTGTCGCACGGAAAACAATGTTCTGTGTGTGTGTGTGTGTGTGTGTGTGTGTGTGTGTGTGTGTGTGTGTGTGTGTGTGTGTGTGTGTGTGTGTGTGTGTGTGTGTGTGTGTGTGTGTGTGTGTGTGTGTGTGTGTGTGTGTGTGTGTGTGTGTGTGTGTGTGTGCGCGCGCGCGTGCCCCTCATTCGCTTGTTGACTTCTCATTACTAAATTACACTTCATTTTAAATCTGTGACTGTGTGGATTCTAATTAAGGAACGCATCTCTAATTAATGGCATTATGACAAGTAGAATGAAGAGGGCCTTAAGACGGAGGTGTTGCTGTATGTGCTCTGCTGTCTTGAATGACCTTAATTAGTCGGGATTAATTGTCAGTGTTATGAACCACTCTTTTTACCATTCGTCTTTGTGCACAATTTTAAACAAATGACCTTAGTGAGTTTGAGTTCTCACTCATTCATGTCTGTTCATTTCATCTCATTATTATGTCATTACCAACTCAGAACTAGACCTGAAAACCTTGAGGAGGTTTAGATTGCAGGTACAACGGACATGTTAGATGTGTACATAATAGACATTGAGTGTTTATGCAGAACAATGTTACAATGTCGATTAACAGATGCACTTAAATTGAGTAGAGCCAAAGAGCAAATACCCTGAGTAGAATAAATACACTTCAATGATCTTTTATTTAATTTTACCTTTATTTTACCAGGTTAGTCTCATTGAGATTAACACTCTCTTTTACGAGAGCTGGCCAAAATAGCAGCACACAAAGTTGCAGACATTTGCAATTTAAAATCAAAGCAAAACATTTTAAAAACATTTTCACTCTTGCCTCAGTATATGCTCTTTAGTGTGCTACATGTCAATGCATGTTTAGGTCTTAATTGTGTAATTCATAGACCGGTTGACCCGACCATAGAAATATAATTTATATCTATGGACTGGACATTGTGTGAGTCCCCATACATTGGTAATTTTGAGATTTTGAAGCGGTGAGTTTATCCTAAGTTCACTTACAAAGAATCAGATGTTATGATTATGTATCTAAGGTCTAACAGACCTTGATGACCTCCGTTGGATTTCAGTGGGATTTCAGTGGGATTTCAGTGGGATTTCAGTGGGATTTCAGTGGGTTTACTGTATAGGCTATAGGCCTATTGAGTGAGGGAATAACAGAGAGTGTTAGTATTGTCCTGCATATATACCCAAACCACAGAGAGAGACACAATACAATATCAGCTCACATTAAGTACTGGTCATAGTGAAAACCTGTGTGAATGGCCGTTTCCAAATACCGGTAGTTGCGTTCTAAATAGTAGGCTGATTGGCTATGCTAAAAATAGAATGTTAAACCTGTCTGACTGTTTGAGTACAGCCAGTCAGAGATTTAGATCAAAGACTCTGCACACAAATTTAATATGACCACTCATTATTTTACAGAATCTTAGCAGTAGAGAGAGTCATAGATGGAGAGTGACTAATCAGAGTATGGTGTTTTTAAGAACAGACTTATCACACTAAAACCTTGCGCTGTGTGCTGGTTTGGACAGCAGTCACACCTCACTAAACGTCAGAAGTGGCTCTATGTGCCCCTGCTTAGCAACAGAACATTAAATAATGATGACATACAATTAACGACAGCTCTAGTCTTCAACAGCCTTTCATAACATTGGCATTATGTATATTATTGCGGTGTGACATGATTCTGCTCTCTGATGGAAAACCTGCACAATGGTGACAATCTGCAGCATCTGGAGCTGGGTATATTTTGTGGCGTTAATGTTCACTAGCATCACGAGACACAGTCAATTCTTCCAGCTCTCTGAGGAGAGAAGATGCAGCTCGGAAAAGTTACCAGCCATGTGGGTTTACAGTCGTTAATGGCAATTCATTAGACCTAGAAGCACATACATTCAGGAACACTGTCCCTCTGGTGATGGGGGGGGTGTGGTGATCATTTAGGGAGCAAGAAGTTCCCAACACTCAAACAGTTGTTGATAACAGAATGTTTACTCCATGCGTTGATTTAAACCACAAAACTTCTAAATGGCTCAAACAGGCAGCAGAATGGCTCAAACGGGCAGCAGAATGGCTCAAACAGGCAGCAGAATGGCTCAAACAGGCAGCAGAATGGCTATCTCAGAGCGCTAATGGGGGTCCATTTGACTTAACAGATACTGCAACTGTTTAGCAAAGTAAATGAATCATGAAGTCTTTAGTTTGAATGGCTTTGCCACCGTATTAGTAGCCACAGCTCGAAAGAAAACCGAATTCATGTCCATTCAACACCTTGTAATTAATGTAATTTAACCAAATGCTTTTAGTTGTTATGATGACGATATTAATAAGTCAGCCCTCGAAACATCTGGAAAGTTCAAGTGCAAAGGGGAGTCTGCCCACTCAGCACTTTGTTAGAGAACAACCAGCACAGCGTTGGCTTATTGTGACCTATTTAGGAAGGTATAAAAGAAAATGCAGTGAATTCAGTATTATGTCTTTGCCTTGGGCCAGGTAGAATGGAGTCACTGAATATTTCAGCACATTAGCTTGCTTTCATTAGCAAACACGCTAAGATTAGTTTTACAGTCCTCCATACACGCACCATGACTATTCTTAATGCTGTCTTTTATATAACCAACCAGCCCACAAAAGACCAAAATAACATACTTATATTGTATAGCTGTTGGGGATGCAGAGGATAAGCTAGAATGGTGTTGGTTAATTGTGAAGCATTCTTTTCATACAATCAAAATGAACAGTAGTTCACTGCATTTATTGTAGCTGGGGATTTTAACAAAGCAAATTTGAGAACAAGGCTACCTAAATTCTATCAGCATATTGATTGCACTACGCACATGGGCAATACCCTCGACCACTACTACTCTAACTTCCGCGATGCATGCAAAGCCCCCCCAGACCCTTCATTCGGCAAGTCCTACCACAACGCCATCTTGCTCCTACCGTCTTATAGGCAGAAACTCAAACAGGATGTACAAGTGACGAGAACCATTCAATGCTGGTCTAACCAATCGGAATCCAAACGTCAAGATTGTTTTGATCATGCGAACTGGGATATGTTCCGGTCAGGCTCAGAGAATAACATTGACCCATACGCTGACTCGGTGAGTGAATTTAAAAAGAAGTGCATTAAAGATGTTGTACCCGCTGTGACTATTAAAACCTACCCTAACCAGAAACCGCAGATAGATGGCGGCATTCGCGCAAAACTGAATGCGCGAACCACCGCATATAACCAAGGAAAGAGATCTGGGAATATGGATCAATATGAACAATGTAGTTATTCCCTCCGCAAGGCAATCAAACAAGCAAAATGCCGCGATAGGGACAAAGTGGAGTTGCAATTCAACGGCTCAGACATGAGACATATGTGGCAGGGTCTACAGGGAATCACAGACTACAAAAAGAAAATCAGCCACGTCACGGACACCGACGTCACGCTTCTAGACAAACTAAACACCTTCTTTGCCCGCTTTGATAATAATACAGTGCCACCGTCGCGCTCCGCTAACAAGACCTGCTCCCCCCCCCACCTCCTTCTCCGTGGCCGATGTGAGTAAAACATTTTAACATTTCTGACCCTCGCAAGGCTACTGGCCCAGACAGCATCCCTAGCCGCATCCTCAGAGCATGCGCAAATCAGCTGGCTGGTATGTTTATGGACAAATTCAATCACTCCCTATCCCAGTCTGCTGTCCCCACATGCTTCAAGATGGCCACCATTGTTCCTGTACCCAAGAAGGCAAATATAACTGAACTAAATGACTACCGCCCCGTAGCACTCACTTCTGTCATCATGAAGTGCTTTGAGGCTAGTCAAGGATCATATCACCTCTACCTTACCTGACACCCTAGGCCCACTTCAGTTTGCATACCGCCCTAACAGGTCCACAGAGATGCAATCGCCATCACACTACACACTGCCCTATCCCATCTGGACAAGAGACAAGAGAATGCTGTTCATTGACTACACCTCAGCATTCAACACCATAGTACCCTCCAAGCTCGTGATCAAGCTGTAGGCCCTGGGCCTCAACCCTGCCCTATGCAATTGTGTCCTGGACTTTCTGATGGGTCAACACCTCCACCTCGAGGACCCGCAACACTGGGGCCCCACAACCCCCTCTTGTACTCCCTGTTTACCCACGACTGTGTGGCCATGCACGCCTCCCAACTCAATCATCAAGTTTGCAGGCGACACAACAGTAGTGGGCTTGATTACCAACAACAACGAGACAGCCTACAGGGAGGAGGTGAGGGCACTGGGTGTGTTATGTCAGTAAAATAACCTCACTCAACGTCAACAAAACAAAGGAGATGATCGTGTACTTCAGGAAACAGCAGAGGGAGCATCCCCCTATCCACATCGAAGAGACAGCAGTGGAGAAAGTGGAAAGAGGTAAGTTCCTCGGCGTACACATCAACGACCAACTGAAAAATGGTCCACCCACACAGACAGCATGAGGAAGAAGGTGCAACAGTGCCTCTTCAACCTCAGGAGGCTAAAGAAATTGGCTTGTCACCCAAAAACCTGACTAACTTTTACAGATGCACAATTGAGAGTATCCTATATCATAGCCTGGTATGGCAACTGCTCCACCCTCAACTGCAAGGCTATCCAGAGGGTGGTGCGGTCTGCACAACGCCTCACCGAGGGCAAATTCCCTGCCCTCCGTGACACCTATAGCACCAGATGTCACAGGAAGGCAAAAAAAGATCATCAAAGGCAACAACCACCTGAGCCACTGCCTGTTAACCCCGCTAACATCCAGAAGGCGTAGTCAGCACAGGTGCATCAAAGCTTGGACCGAGAGACTGAAAAACAGCTTCTATCTCAAGGCCATCAGACTGCTAAACAGCAATCACTAACTCAGAGAGCCTGCTGCCTACATTGAGACCCAATCACTGGCTACTTTAACAAAGGGATCACTAGTCACTTTATACAATGCCGCTAAATAATGTTTACATATCTTACATTACTCATTATTTGTATTTATTTTTATTATGGGTCCCCATGCTGCCAACGCAGCATCTACTCTGCCTGGGGTCCAACAAAATTAAGGCACTTTATACAATTCTAAAAACATTACAATACATTCACAGATTACACAACACACTGTGTGCCCTCAGGCCCCTACTCCACCATTACCACATATCTACAATTGTGTGTGTGTGTGTGTGTGCCAATATTTGTGTTGCTTCACATTCCCCGCTGTTCCATAAGGTGTTTTTTTTTATCTGTTTTTTAAAATCGAATTTTACTTGCTTGCGTCAGTTACTTGATGTGGAATAAAGTTCCATGTTGTCATGGCTCTATGTAGTACTGTGTGCCTCCCATAGTCTGTTCTGGACTTGGGGACTGTGAAGAGACCTCTTGTGGCATGTCTTGTGGGGTATGCATGGATGTCCGAGCTGTATGCCTGTAATTTATACAGACAGCTCTGTGTATTCAACATGCATTCAACCTCTCATAAATTAAAGTAGTGATGAAGTTAATCTCTCCTCCACTTTCTGCCAGGAGAGATTGACATGCATATTATTAATTTTAGCTCTCTGTGTACATCCAAGGGTCAGCTGTGCTGCCCTGTTCTAAGCCAATTGCAATTTTCCTAAGCCCTTTTTTGTGGCACCTGACCACACGACTGAACAGTAGTCAAGGTGCAACAAAACTAGGGCCTGTAGGACCTGCCTTGTTGATAGTGCTGTTAAGAAGGCAGAGCATCCCATTATTATAGACAGACCTCTCCCAATCTTAGCTAGTACGACATCAATGTTTTGACCATGACAGTTTACAATCTAGGGTTACTCCAAGAAGTAGTCATCTCAACTTTCTCGATTTCCACATTATTTATTGCAAGATTTAGTTGAGGTTTAGGGTTTAGTGAGTGTTTTGTTCCAAATACTATGCTTTTAGTTTTAGAAATATTTAGGACTATCTTATTCCTTGCCACCCACTCTGAAACTAACTGCAGCTCTTTGTTGAGTGTTGCAGTCATTTCAGTCGCTGTAGTAGCTGATGTGTAAAGTGATGAGTCATCCGCATACATAGACACTGTGGCTTTACTCAAAGTCAGTGGCATGTTGTTAGTAAAACATTTAAAAACCAAGGGGCCTAGGGAATTCCTGATTGTAACTGGATTACATTTGAGGCTTCCATTAAAGAACACCCTCTGTGTTCTGTTAGACAAGTAACTCTTTATTCACATTATAGCAGGGGGTGTAAAGCCATGAAATATACTTTTTTTCCAGCAGACTATGATCGATAATGTCAAAAGCTGCACTGTAGTCTAACAAGACAGCCCCCACAATCAATTTCTCTCAGCCAATCATCAGTCATTTGAGTAAGTGCTGTGCTAATTGAGTGTCCTTCCCTATAAGCATGCTGAAATTCTGTTGTCAATTTGTTTACTGTGAAACAGCATTGTATCTGGTCGAACACCATTTTATCCAGAAGTTTCCTAAGGATTGGTAACAGGCTGATTGGTCGGCTATTTGTGCGAGTAAAGGGGGCTTTACTATTTTTGGGTAGTGCAATGACGTTAGCTTCCCTCCAGGCCTGAGGGAACACTTTCTCTTGTAGGCTTAAATTGAAAATGTGGCAAATAGGAGTGGCAATATCTTCTGCTATTATCCTCAGTAATTCTCCAACCAGATTGTCAGACCCCTGTGGCTTGTCATTGTTGATGGACAACAATATTTTTTTCACCTCTTCCACACTGACTTTACAGAATTCAAAAGTACAATTATTGTCCTTCATAATTTTGTCCGATATACAGTACTTGGATGTGTAGAGTAGTGTAAGCGTTTGTTGCGTTTGTTACCTTGCCAATGAAAAAGTAATTAAAGTAGTTTGCAATGTCAGTGAGCCATCTGATTCTATGAATGAAGGAGCCATGTTGGCTTTTTTTTCCCTCAAATTTGATTTATGGTAACCCCAGAGCTTTTGACTATTTTATCTTTATTTTATGAGGCAAGTCAGTTAAGAACAAATTCCTATTTTCAATGACAGCTGAGGAACAGTGGGTTAACTTCCTTGTTCAGGGGCAGAACAACATATTTGTATCTTGTCAGCTCAGGGATGAGCTCAGGGATGGACTAGTAATCTTCCGGTTACTAGTCCAATGCTCTAACCACTAGGCTACGCTGCCGCCCCTGTCATTCTTAATATCATTCATCTTTGTTTCTTTTTCGGTCATTCGGTCATTTTATGTTTAGTCGCTTTGATTTCTTAATTTGCAGTGCATTTGCCAATCGGTTGTGCAGCCAGACTTATTTGCCATACCTTTTGCCTCATCCCTCTCAACCATACCATTTTTCAATTCCTCATCAATCCGAGGGGATTTCATGAATCGATCAAGTGCAGCGTCTGTTTGCTCCTCATTACACACCACAGACCAGCAAATATTCTTTACATCATCAACGTATGAATCACTTCAAAACTTCTTGTATGACCTCTCATACACTATTAGGCCCAGCCTTTGGAACTTTGGTTTTCCTCGATATGGCTATTATATTGTGATCACTACATCCTATGGATTTGGATACTATTTTAAAGCAAATATCTGCAGCGTTAGTAAAGATGTGATCAATACATGTTGATGATTTAAATTGTGTGCTGTTTGTAACTACCCTGGTAGGTTGACTGACAACCTGATCCAGGTTGCAGGCACTGGTTACAGTTTGACGTTTATTCCTGAGTGGGCAGCTTGATGATAGCCAGTCAATATTTAAATCACCCAGTAAATATACTTCTCTGTTGATATCGCATACATTATCAAGCATTTCACACATACAGTATTATCCAGATACTGATTGTTAGCACTTGGGTCTATAGCAGCTTCCCCCAAAAATGGGCTTTAGGTGAGGCAGATGAAGCTGTAGCTATATTACTTCATAAGTATTTAACATTAGATTGTCTCTAAGCTTCACAGGAATGTGGTTCTGAATATAGACATTAACACCGCCTCCGTTGGCATTTCTGTCTTTTCGGTAGATGTTATAACCATGTATTGCTACCACTATACCATCGAAGGTATTATCTAGGTGAGTTTCAGATAATATGCATGTCATCTCTTATAAGCAAGTTACTGACTTCATGAACCTTGTTTATTAGGCTACATATGTTAACATGGGCTATTTTTAGCACTTTTCTGGGTTGCTTGATTGTTTTTAACGCTTTATTGGGAAGCTTATTATTGGGAAGCTTATTATTGGGAAGCTTATCAGGGGTAGACTTACTCATGTTATTTACATTGGAGCTGGTTGCAGGGTGAGCTGGTGCATTGGAGCTGGTGCAGGGTGATCTGCATAAAGTGGTCTTCCTACTATTGCACACCGCCTCAGTGCCATGAGTGTAACTCTGGTTTATTGGCTCATGATTACTGCTTACAATAGCTGTAGGATAAACAGATGTATTCGGTGCAATTAGGGGTACATAAATTAAATGACATACATTGCGTTTGCCAATGCCCCTAAGATCATGTATATTTGATGCAGCATTGTGACGACTCATTGTAACAATGTTAGGAATTAACTGAGCTGGTCTTGGATCATTTACCAGTCATTGTTTCAACGCAGCCTTGAAATGTGTGGACAGAGTCCAGGAGCCAAGATGATTTGGATGGACTCCATCAGTATCTTCTGTTTCAGAAGGTGTCAAAGTTATCCATAAAAATGACTCCAGCAGAGCTGCAGTAGTCTTTTAGCCAGATGTGTAATGCCAGCAGTCTGTATATATATATATATATGCCATTTAGCAGACGCTTTTATCCAAAGCGACTTACAGTCATGTGTGCATACATTCTACGTATGGGTGGTCCCAGGAATCGAACCCACTACCCTGGCGTTACAAGCGCCATGCTCTACCAACTGAGCTACAGAAGGACCACTCGCAGCCCAACGATGGTACTGGACCTGAAATTATTGGCTGTTTTTTGGAGTCTTTTAATGCTAATATCCATTTTCATAGACTACGGCAGTCTCAGCTCCCGGCATCTGTGGTAGAACAGTTGGAAGCAGCCTTGTTATGTCTTGTACTCGTGTTCCTGGGTAGCACAGGGTTTTTGACTTGGGGACCGAGATGTTTCTTACCATAGAGCTGCCTATGATGACAGCTGGTGATGTTGAATGGGACGGTGTCTCAGGCAGCCTCACGGTCTGGGTGAGGCTGGGAGATCCGAGGAGCTGAACCCGAGGTAGAAGCCACCGGAGAGGGAGACCGAACCGAGGACGAAGACGCAGGTACCTCCGGATCCGATCTTGATTGGGAAGCCACCGAGGACAAAGGCGCAGGAACCTCTGGATCCAGGGCGGCAAAGCTGTTTCTGGTCTGTCAGTTCCAGGCTCAACATCTCCATGGAGACCCCCGCTGCCAGAGGACGCCTTCTTCGACTTCCATGGCGAGTGACGTACCTCCATTCATAATCAAATAAAAGCCTGAATACAGTATATACTGTATTTTGTACCATCTATTGCACCTTGCCTAGGCCTCTCGGCCATCGCTCATCCATATATTTATATGTACATATTCTCATTCAACCCTTTTAGAATTGTGTGTATTAGGTAGTTGTTGGGGAATTGTTAGATCACTTGTTAGATATTACTGCACTGTCGGAACCAGAAGCACAAGCATTTCGCTACACTCGCATTAACATCTGCTAGCCATGTGTATGTGACCAATAAAATTTGATTTGACACCTACTGTATTTTCAGGGAAGTGACATCATCAATGAGCTTCGCTCCTTCACAGGTACACTCAGGCTTCCTGTTATTGGGAGTATCTTTTGACATGGGATAAATCAAACTGTTGGTGACTTTTGTTGATTGTGTTTCAACCACCTTCTATACCAAGGCTTTTGCCCTGACAACAGTATTGAATTGAATCAAAAAACATCTGCTCCTCAAAAGCCATGTCTCTGTCAGGCCTTTTACAACAGCAATAAATCACATTACTATCATATTTGTGGAATGAATTGAATCCATAAAATGTTAACGTGTGAAAAAAGGCACTGATACTGGAAATAGCAGATGTGAATTTAGCCTTCTCCAATCCAATCCCGTGTGCATTAACCTTTAGCGAGTATTAGCAGAGCAGTGCTGAATACATTTTGATTCCCAGGTTGTGGAAGGTACGTGCAGAGGAGCTGAGCAGTAGAATGATACAGCAGCAGGGTGGTCCTCTCCTCCTGGTATTGAGGCAGCTCACAACAGACTGGTGTTGGTGTGAAGGGTAGCAAGGAGCAAAGGATCACAGCGGTGTCTGCATGGATGACAATAGTTTGGGAGATAACAGAAAAAAGTTGTTTGTCACTGGGTGGTCTATTTTTATGTACACATTATTGCATGTGTGTGGCTATGAATGTGTGTTTGAATGAGTGCATCCATTCTCGTTGTCTGTGGAAACATTGTTGCCTGAATACATTAGTGTTTGTCAGTGCTGCAAACACATGTTCCGTGTGTGTCCCTGTCTCAGGTGCTCTAATGTGAGACCTCGAGTGGCTGAGCTGCTGTGTAAAGCTGCTATTTTCTTTGAAGGATCACCTGTTTTCGGCTTAAATGGCCAATGCAGATGTTTTTATATCAATCTCAAATCATTTCTGGGTAACAATTAAGTAGCTTTTTAGAAAAAACGATTTATTAAACGTGAATTTTGATAGGACTGTCTGTGAGTGAGTGGTCTGAGTGGGGAGGGGAGAACTAGGTGTTCTTAGAAGAGCGGTTTGGAACTCTCTTTGTTATTAGTCTATTATGCAATTCACTTCATAGTGATTGATGTCTGTCGATATGTCTGTCCTGCGTAGATAGTTGAAAGATAGATTGAAAATACAATCTGGAAATAACACTTTTTTTTCAAACATTTACAATGTTAGTTTCATGTTGCAATAAAACACGGGGAAAACTGCATTTTGACTGCGCTGGGCATTTATGTACATCCTCTAAAGATCAGTAGCCTGCTTCTCCATACAATCTTCACACAGTGTAATGGATCTACTGAGGGCTGTCTGCCATTATTCGTTGGGGTGTGTGAGACCCAGGTCCCGTTCTCTCCGCTTGCCTCCCTGTGACGGATCTCCTCTGCTCCAGTTCTGCTGACACACTGGTCACTATGTCATAGCCTTAAGAAACTTAAGATCCTCTGTGTTACTCAGACCTCCACGCACTCATGTTAGAGGCATTTGCATGAACTTTCGAGTTACGGCTCTGTGTTCACTTGGGTCACTCTCTTTATACGAATGTTGGCAGGGGATGTGCTGTTTTTAAAAAGAGATACATAAGGTGTGGCTACCTCCCCTGTCAGAGCTGATCTGTGTCTAAAGTAGGCCTACACGAAGACACATTGCTATGTAAAGATACTAGAGCATGATATGGCTAGCTTACCTAAAGCCAGGCCCTAAGCACTTCTCTCAGATCTACAGCAGGATATCATGGTCTCTGTGACAGTGAGGGCATCGAGTCACATTCAGGATTATAGGACTAACACTGGCTGATGGCTGGAGATAAGACATGGTTCTGTTTAGCCTACATGGTATATACTCAGACACACACCAGGGTACTGCTTTATAGTCTGCCACAGTCTCTTTATTGAAATAACCTACCCAGCCACAGTGGGCACCATTGTATGTGACAGCATAAACCAATGTCTTTCATGGCCCATAATCGAGAGACTGTATGTGGAACTAATATATGACACTTTGTAAATCCAGTTCAATGATCCAGTTCGGATTGATGTCATCTGCACCCTATTCCCTTTAGTGCACTACTTTAGATTTAGCCCACAGGGCTCTTGTCAAAGTTAGTGCACTACTTTTGATTTAGCCCATAGGGCTCTTGTCAAAGTTAGTGCACTAAATAGGGAATAGGATGCCATTTGGGACGGACACATTCAGTACTGTCTAGTAAACTAACGTGTTTCTACAGAGGAAGACTAAGCCTGTCCTGGTCAATGCCCTTTCATATTCAATACTGCAGCTTAACATTCCCCCCTCATTTATAAAACATTCAAACAACATTTGGAACAGAAAGGTAATTCCTTTGATCGGGGAACTCTCCAACACCAGCCTTCTTCTCCTCCACCTGTACCAGTGATGGATTCATTAGAGGAGGAGGGAACCAGGTCTCCTTCCCCCACCTCTTTCATCTTTCTCTCTCCTTCCATCTCCTGTCCAAGTCCCATCAGTGCTTTCTTCTTCCTCTCAGCACATGCCATCCCTCCTCTGGTCTGCCAGGGCTCGGTGCAGCATGCAGCATTTCTCTCCGTCCTGAATATATAAAGTATGGGACCTGAGGAAGTGGAATTGCCAGAGGATACGGACTTCAGTCTAAATGAACAAAATGGCTTCTGTCCTTTCTAAAGGTAGCAGTCATTTCAGTACTTTGTGTACAGAATGTCTTTCTAAAGCTTGAGGCTAACGCTAGCTGCTGTGCGTTGTCACCTATCTGAAGGTAGAGGGAGAGTCTCGTATCCCAATTTGTTTTCTACTAGAACAGAGGAAACAGCTGCCAGTGTTTTCAGCCAACCAGACACAACACACTTGAGGGAAGATGAACAATTAGCTCTTTGTGATGAGTTTCTCCTCGATTTATCAGCCTGGGGAATATAGCAGCCCCACAGGAATAGACTGGAGTCTTGTAGCTCAAATAGAGTTAATGCTGTCTCCCTGCAGTTCTGTTGTAGGAGAGACATGTTATTTTTGATTTGATTCAAAACTTTTTTTAGTTTGTACATGCTGCACCACTTTGCGCTAAGATTTTGGTATGAAATAATTCGTAAGTGAAGTTATTTAATCATTTCACATGCCTCTGTATGGAAGACCATATCTGTCACAGATTAAAAGATATGTTTCTTACTTGAGGCAGCTCATGCTTTTCTAGCTTTACGGAAGTGGTAAAATGGGTTGTACTTTAATCATAATTGCATAACAAGCAAAACATTTTGAACCATTGAAGAAGTCTGTTGGAAGGCAATTTGAGTTACAAATCAAATCAATGTTTAATTGTCACATACACATGGTTAGCAGATGTTAATGTGAGTGTAGCAAAATGCTTGTGTTTCTAGTTCTGACAGTGCAGTAATATCTAAAAAGGAATCTACCAATTCCCCAACAACTACCTAATACACACAAATATAAAGGAGTGAAAGAATATGTATATGTAAGTATATGGATGAGCGATGGCCAAGCAGCATAGGCAAGGTAGATGGTATAAATAGATGGTATAAAATACAGTATATCCATGTGATATGAGTAATGTAAGATATGTAAACATCATGACTAAACATTATTTAGAGTGGCATTGTATAAAGTGACTAGTGGTCCATTTATTAAAGTGGCCAGTGATTGGGTCTCAATGTAGGCAGCAGCCTCTGAGTTGGTGATTGCTGTTTAGCAGTATGATGGCCTTGAGATAGAAGCTGTTTTTCAGTCTCTCGGTCCCAGCGTTGATGCACCTGTACTGACCTCACCTTCTGGATGGTAAGCGGTGTTAACAGGCAGTGGCTCGGGTGGTTGATGTCCTTGATGATCTTTTGGGCCTTCCTGTGACAATGGGTGCTGTAGGTGTCATGGAGGGCAGGTAGTTTGCCACCGGTGATGCATTGTGCAGGCTGTTTTTGGTTTAAAAAGAGTAAGCAAGAAGCAAGAAGCAAGAAACTGAGCTGAAAGAAACTGAGAAATGCTATAGTCTGACTGTAATGAAAGGTTTATAATGTTTATCCACATCCTTCTGTCAGTGGGCTTTCATTTTATCATAATATCTAATTCCCCCTCTGCTCTCCAGCAATAATTCAGACCCCCTCCTTTGGGGTGAAATGCAATCTGCTATTCCTGTTACCCAGAAAGCAGTCTGAGATTTGAGGGATCACAGAGTTCAATTTACAAACCAAAGGTTGTTGAGGTGTTTTATCCCTTCTTCATTAAAGACAGCCGATGTAGGATTTACACCTCTGTCTGAGACGCCATCCAAATACAAGAGGAATAACAGTCTCTCTGATAGGCCAGCTGGTAATAACACTCTCTGATAGGCCGCCTGGCCAGCCTGTTGAATAATGCATCTCCCGTCTCTCGCTTTGTGCCTAAGTGGGCCAAACTATGGCTCCAGAGTCTCAGTACAACAGGAAGGACCCCAGGCTTTCTGTGGCATCGTTTAATCAAAGTCCAGAACTATCTGAGGTCCAGCGCTGGCTCCATTGTCACCTCCACTATGATATCAGCTCTTGTTGGAGACATTTAAAAAAGGAAGCCTTTAACTGGTACAGGAAAAAGGCAGGGCTACACTGAACTATAGACTGTGTCTGGCAGATGAAGACATGTGGAAGACCTGACTCAGGTATATTTCAACATCTCTTTCTTACGCTATCTCATTCTGCCCTCCCCTCTCTCCCACCACATCAATCATCTTCGTAATATGTGATATAGGAATCCGCCTTTTAACTCAGCACCATGCTCAGAGCAGCACAAGCATCAAAAGGGACCCTGTGGTCCTCTTTCTCGCTCTCTCTCTCTCTGTCTCGCTCACTGTCTCAATTCAATTCAAGTGGATTTATTGGCATGGAAAACGTGTTAACATTGCCAAAGCAAGTGAGGTAGAAAATATACTAAAGTGAAATAAACAATAGAAAATTAACAGTAAACATTACACTCACAGAAGTTTCAAAATAATAAAGGCATTACAAATGTCATATAATGTATATATATATATATATATATATATATATATATATATATATATATATATATATATATATACAGTGTTGTAACAATGTATAAATGGTTAAAGTACACAAGGGAAAATAAATAAGCATAAATATGGGTTACAATGGTGTTTGTTCTTCACTGGTTGCACAATTCTTGCTGCTGTGATGGCACACTGGAATTTCACCCAGTAGATATGAGAGTTTATCAAAATTGGGTTTGTTTTCAAACTCTTTGTGGGTCTGTGTACTCTGAGGGAAAGATGTGTCTCTAATATGGTCATACATTCGTCAGGAGGTTAGGAAGTGCAGCTCAGTTTCCACCTCATTTTGTGGGCAGTGTGCACATAGCCTGTCTTCTCTTGAGAGCCATGTCTGCCTACGGTGGCCTTTCTCAATAGCAAGGCTATGCTCACTGAGTCTGTACATAGTCAAAGCTTTCCTTACATTTGGGTCAGTCACAGTGGTCAGTCTGCCACTGTGTACTCTCTGTTTAGGGCCAAATAGCATTCTAGTTTGCTCTGTTTCTTTGTTAATTCTTTCCAATGTGTCAAGTAATTATCTTTTTGTTTTCTCATGATTTGGTTGGGTCTAATTGTGTTGCTCTCCTGGGGCTCTGTGGGGTCTGGTTGTGAACAGAGCCCCAGGACCAGCTTGCTTAGGGGACTCTTCTCCAGGTTCATCTCCCTGTAGGTGATGGCTTTGTTATGGAAGGTTTGGGAATCGCTTATTTTTAGGTGGTTGTATAATTTAACGGCTCTTTTCTAGATTTTGATAATTAGTGGGTATCGGCCTAATTCTGCTCTGTGTGCATTATTTGGTGTTCTGCGTCATATGCAAAGGATCTTCTTGCAGAATTCTGCATGCAGAGTCTCAATTTGGTTGATTGAGTCTAATGCTTTTTTGGAATCAACAAAGCATGAGAAGACTTTGGTTTGTTTTGATTTGTTTGTTTGTCAATTAGGGTGTGCAGAGTGAATACATGGTCTGTTGCACGGTAATTTGGTAGAAAGCCAATTTGACATTTGCTCAGTACATTGAGGAAATGTACAAGTCTGCTGTTAATGATAATGCAGAGGATTTTCCCACGGTTGCTGTTGACGCATATCCCACGCTAGTTATTGGGGTCAAATTTGTCTCCATTTTTGTGGATTGGGGTGATCAGTCCTTGGTTCCAAATATTGGGGAAGATGCCAGAGCTAAGGATGATGTGAAAGAGTTTTGGTATAGCCATTTGGAATTTGTTGTCTGTATATTTGATGATTTCATTGAGGATACCATCAACACCACATGCTTTTCTGGGTTGGAGGGTTTTTTATTTTGTCCTGTAGCTCATTCAATGTAATTGCAGAATCCAGTGGGTTCTGGTAGTCTTTAATAGTTGATTGTAAGATGTGTATTTGATCATGCATATGTTTTTGTTATATAGCCAAAAAGAGCAGTGGTTTACCCATACATCTCCATTTTGGATAGATAATTCTTTGTGTTGTTTAGTGTTTTCCAATTTTCCCAGAAGTGGTTAGAGTCTATGGATTCTTCAATTACATTGAGCTGATTTCTGACGTGCTGTTCCTTATTTTTCCATTTATTTCTGTATTGTTTTAGTGATTCACCATAGCGAAGCGTAGACTCAGGTTTTCTGGGTCTTTATGTTTTTGGTTGGACACGTTTCTCAATTTCTTTCTTAGATTTTTGCATTCTTCATCAAACCATTTGTCATTGTTAATTTTCTTCGGATTTTATATTTGAGATTTTTAGATTTGATAGAGAAGCTGAGAGGTCAAGTATATTGTTAAGATGTTCTACTGCCAAGGTTCACCTTCACTATTACAGTGGAACATTTTACCTAGGACATTGTTGTTGTTGAATTTGTTGCCTAATCGTTTTTTGGTAGGTTTCCAAACTGCATTCATTCCATATATAGTATTTCTTAATGCTACTCAGTTCCTTTGGCTTTGATGCCTCATGATTGAGTATTGCTCTGTTCAAGTAGACTGTGATTTTGCTGGGGTGTCAGTGGACTGACTGAACGCTCTGAGAGACTCTGGGTTGAGATCAGTGATAAAGTGGTCTACAGTACTACTGCCAAGAGATGAGCTATAGGTGTACCTACTGTAGGAGTTCCCTCGAAGCCTACCATTGACAATGTACATACCCAGTGTGCGACAGAACTGCAGGAGTTGTGACCCGTTTTTGTTGTCATAGTTGTCATAGTCTACAGCCATCTTCACTGACCCACAGCAGCTGCCTCTGTCACAGCGAGGCTTTTAACGAGGTGCTGCACTCCTTCACCCCTCCTTATCACACCATTGAGGCTTTTAAATAACTTTTAAAAACCCACATTTTTTGCTAGGCTTTTAAGAAGTGACTGTTTTACATTTCCTCTGTTTTTTGTAATTTTCTTGTTGTTCCAATGTAAATTTGATTTCATCACAATCATCCTTCATCCCTCTATTCTTCCCCTCTCTATATCTTTCCTCCTCTCTTTCTCAATGAGGAATGACTGCACAGCCACGACAGGAAAGGAGGGAAAAGTGATTAAAGATCGAGGCCACCATGGTGTGAAGTCCCTAGTCATCTAATGGCCATCTTCACCTCAGACACACACGAACCAGGGTTTCTGTAAGGAAAATGTGGCGCCGTGCACGTGGACGTTTGTCCGGCAGCATTTATAATTTACCAGACATCTGAGAAATTTACCAGACCCATATGCATTGGGTGCGTAACCTGATTATGGCGTCCACCCACGGTGCTCAGATTGACAGAAATCACATTTAGATTAAGGTCATTCATCTTAACACAACATGCAACTCGACGATGCAACGGTGTATGTCCTTACCGAATTAAGACGCACACTTTGTATGTAACAGCTGTCGTCTGTGGAAGAAGGAGAGGACCAAAGCGCAGCATGGTTAGTGTTCATCTTTTTAATAAGAAACTGAACACTTCAAAACAACAAAGTGACAACCGAAACAGTTCTATCTGGTGCAGACACACAAAGACTGAAAATAACCACCCGCAAAACACAAAGGAAAACAGGCTACCTAAATATGGTTCTCAATCAGGGACAACGATAGACAGCTGATTGAGAACCATATCAGGCCAAACACAGAAATAGAAAAATAGAAAAACTAACAGACTGCCCACCCCAACTCACGCCCTGACCATACTAAATAACTGTTCACATTTACTTTTCCTCAGCCAACATGACGAGTAAGGAATAGCGCACACATCACTGATAAACTGAAATGGACCACCCACACAGACAGTGTGGTGAAGAAGGCGCAACAGAGTCTCTTTAACCTCAAGACGCTAAAGAAATTTGGCTTGGAAACTAAAACCCTCACAAACTTTTACAGATGTACAATTGAAAGCATCCTGTCTGGCTGTATCAAAGTACCCGCCCTCCAGGACACCTACAGCACCCGATGTCACCGGAAGGCCAAAAAGATCATAAAGGACATGAACCACCCGAGCCACTGCCTGTTCACCCCCCTATCATCCAGAAGGTGAAGTCGCATCAAAGCTGGGTCAGAGAGATTGAAAAACAGCTTCTATCTCGAGGCCATCAGACTATTAAACAGCACATTAGAGGCTGTAGGCATAGACTAGAAATCACTGGCCACTAGAATGGGGACACGAGTCACTTAAATAAACTTTACATATCTGGCATTACTCATCTCATATGTATATACTGTTTTCTATACTATTCTACGGTATCTTAGTCCGTTCCTCTCTGACATCGCTTGTCCATATGTACAGTATATAGTCTTAATTCATTCTGACATAGATTTGTGTGTATTTGGTATATGCTTTGTAATTTGTTAGATATCACTTGTTAGATATTACTGCACTGTCGGAGCTAGAAGCATAAGCATTTCGCTACACCCGCAATAACATCTAATCACGTGTATGTGACCAATAAAATTTGATTTGATATTTGATATCCCTAGCCTATGTCAATCTTCTATCCCCCATAATAGAAAAGTTAACCTACTATATTCTATTGGTCAGCTTGTCATTCTGTGTGAGAAAGAAATTGCCTATTCTAAACAGACTCTGGGACAGTTTGTGGATCCCAAATTTCTACAACCAGTACATAGTTGTAAAAAGCATTGAGGCTGATGCAACAGATCACCTTATAGCTGCACAGCAATGCCCACACGCAGTAGGCTATGAGCAAATGTTTATTCCATTATGCAATTAGCAGGAAAACACCATTGTCAAAAGCGCACTGCACATGCAAGCAGTTTCATGTGACAGAGATGAAAATATCCATTTGAAATTTAAAGATGAGAGATCTAAAGATGCAACAAATAGCATGGATGACTAGGATTGTGCCTTTGGTTACTGGAAAATGAAAGAAAGTTGATCTGAAAAATAAAATGAGAGATATATGCTACTTGTTTCAGTGGCATGTGAAAGTCTATTACATATTTGCCTCCACATTTATAGAAACAGATTTTGGCTCTGCTAATTTGAAGCAAGGTAAGTATATGTTTTCAAAATGCATATTGCAAAATGCTTACATTTCAAAGTGGCGTGTGTGACACGCTGAAGCCTGCCTACTGTTTCCTAAGCACTTGAATGGGAAGTGCGCTTTAATTACCACTTGAGAAAAAAAAGTTATTTTTAATCGTGGCCATCAAAGCTGTTGGTTGCATGTTTCAAGAGCTGAAATAAAATATCCCAGAAATATTCCATACGCACAAAAAAAAATGTATTTCTCTCAAATTTTGTGCACAAATTTATATACATCCTGTTATTTTTATTTATTTCACCTTTATTTAACCAGGTAGGCCAGTTGAGAACAAGTTGATAATGCATAGCCCCATGTCGCAAGGATATACACAATTGTTTCTGTTCTTCCATGGCCTGCATACTCACCAGCCATGTCACCCATTGAGCATGTTTGGGATGCGTATGACAGTGTATGACATGTACAACAGTGTATTCTAGTTCCCGCCAATATCCAGCAACTTAAAACAGCCATTGAAGAGGACTGGGACAACATTCCACAGGCCAAAATCAACAGCCTGATCAACTCTATGCGAAGGAGATGTCATGCTGCATGAGCCTCTACCTTTTTTTAAGCTATCTGTGATATACAGTATATCTGTATTCCCAGTCATGTAAAATCTATAGATTCGGGCCTAATTTATTTATTTAAATTGTTTGATATCTTTATATGAACTGTAACTCAGTACAATCTTATTCATTGTTGCATGTTGCATTTTATATTTTTGTTCAGTGTAGAATTGTTATAAAAACACATTTCCCTTCAGCAGCAATGGGAGCTGGAGCTCTGTATCTGTGTGCTGTGCACGTGTGATAAATAAATATCATAATAAAAATACACACACACACAATTCAACTAAATGATGCTTATTAACCTATAAAACGATAAGCATGACCGGTCACATGTATTTCCATCGACTGGTATTATCAATACAGAGGTGGCAGAGTAGCCTAGTGGTTAGAGCATTGGACTAGTAACCAAAAGGTTGCAAGATCAAATCCCCAAGATGACAAGGTGAAAATATGTTGTTCTGCCCCTGAACAAGGCAGTTAATCCACTGTTCCCAGGCCATTGTTAAAAATAGGGATTTGTTCTTAATTGACTTGCCTAGTTAAATAAAGGTAAAAAAATAAAAAATAATTAATGAATAGGCTAAAATGCATTGTACTGTTATGATCTCCACTTGGCACAGCCAGAAGAGGACTGGCCACCCCTCAGAGCCTGGTTCCTCTCTAGGTTTCTTCCTTTTTGTTTTTTTTAGGCTGGGTTTCTGTATAGTTCTTTGTGACATTGGCTGATGTAACAATGGCTTTCATATTTTGTAATGGGATTTTTTTTTTGACAATTGGCCGTTGCCAATTTTATTTATCTTCTTTTCCTTTATTTATCAGCCAAAACCCGGCTACTACCGGCTAACTAAATCCCTGACACGCACATACAGTACGTGCATTCACTGCTGTCCTCCTAATTGAATTCCCTACCTTGGTGATTCGTGAGTGTGTGGGGCTTGTTTTTATGATTTAGTTGCATATTGATAATGGAACAGGAATGAAAGCCATCTAAATCAGCTGTGGCTCCCAGCAGATTTATTGAACTTAGTGTAAAGGAGATATTGTGGTTTAGCGAAGGAGATAGAGAGAGCGGTACAGAGAGGCAGAGATCCTTTTTGACTCATCATTCCCCTCCTTAAATTGGATTTTTAAATGGTGTTCTATAATTGATTTCAGAGGGTAGCAAAAGCCTTTGAAGTTTTACAGATGCGAAAAAGGTGGTGTAGGTGGCTTGACTGGTGTGTGTAGGTGTCTGTACGTGACATGATTCAGCAATTTGTACTCCTTTCTGTTACTCCTAAATTACATTTAGCAGAGAACCAATGTTTCTATGGCTTCCCATAGATCCCTATGGCCTCTGCTATTCCATAATCTCTACATTGCATAGTGGAACAGGGGTCTGTTCGGGTTCTGGCTCACAATGATAAATGTGTGGAAGCCACAGTTCAAACCTTTCCCAGAGCAACTCTCTTCTTTCTCTCCACCTATTTATCTCTCTCTCCTTTTCTCTCTCCCTCCTTCCCTTCCTCTCTCTCTCCTGGCAGCCCTTGCCCCAGTTTCCTCTGTGTTCGGTCAGCCAGACAGTGTTGAGGCCAGCTAGTCAATCAATTAAATGCATTTATAAAGCCCTTTTTACATGAGCAGATGTCACAAAGTGTTTATACAGAAACCCAGCCCAAAACCCCAAAGAGCAAGCAATGTAGATATAGAAGCACGGTGGCTAGGAGAAACTGCCTAGAAAGGCAGGAACCTAGGATGAAACCTAGAGAGGAACCATACTCTGAGGGTTGGCCAGTGCCAATTATAAGAGTACATGGCCATTAAGGCTAGATCCTTCTTCAAGATGTTCAAAAGTAATAGAAGACCCGCAAGGTCAAATAATAATCAGTGGTTATACAGGGTGCAACAGGTCAGCATCTCAGGGGAAAATAAAGTAGCAGGTCCAGTGAACAGGTCCAGGGTTCCATAGCCGCCGGCAGAACAGCAGAAACTGGATCAGCAGCACGACCAGTTGGACTTGGGACGGGGACAACCCGGAGTCGTCAGGCCAGGTATGGTCCTATGGCTTAGGTCCTCCGAGAGAGGAGCGAGAGAGATGGGAGAATCAGAGGGAGCATACTCAAGATCACATAGGACACCAAATAAGACAGGAGAAATACACCAGATAGGACAGACTGACATAGACTATTGCAGCATAGATACTGGACACTCAATGTCCGCTCCCACAGTGCTGCAGTAAAGGGGCGTGGTTGCTGTCTGTTTCTGCAGATTGAAACCGGCTGCAGCCTCCTACTAGTTTTATTTCCAGCCTCGTCTCCTGTCCCCTCTGATGCTGACGCCCTCCAATGCCGCTAATGGTCAGATCGCAGAGTATCTCTGTCCATATTCTCCTCTATCCTCCATCTATCTCTCTCTCTCTCTCTCTCTCTCTCTGTCTGACAATGAAACCTTTTATAACTGCTGTCAAGGAACCCACTCTGGTTCCATGGTCACTCTCTGTTCTCTCCTTCTCTCTTTCTGCACTTCTACTGATGCTGTCAGCCCCACGTTGGTCATATCTCTAAAGATGATCCTCCAGTGCTATCATATTCCACATTAGGTCTTAGAATGCCCTGTTGTTTTCTCATACAGTAGGACATGTGGTCTCACCTATCATTAGGTTACACTGTATCACATATGGTATCTAGATCACTGTTCATCTCTGTTGGTCCTACGACACTAACAACCTCCGACAAATGACATTTACTCTAGTTTGAGTATTCATCTTGAAATTTGAGGTCATTGTGCAGCTCACTTGGTATCGTAGAGCACGGTGCTTGCACAACCAGTATTGTGGGTTGGATTCCCACTGTCCATAAGAAAACATATCCTCTCCACCCTCTCCGAGTTGGGCATCTCCGGCGTGGCCCACGCTTGGATTGCGTCCTACCTGACAGGTCGCTCCTACGAGGTGGCGTGGCGAGAATCTGTCTCCTCACCATGCGCTCTCACCACTGGTGTCCCCCAGGGCTCTGTTCTAGGCCCTCTCCTATTCTCGCTATACACCAAGTCACTTGGCTCTGTCATAACCTCACATGGTCTCTCCTATCATTGCTATGCAGACGACACACAATTAATCTTCTCCTTTCCCCCTTCTGATGACCAGGTGGCGAATCGCATCTCTGCATGTCTGGCAGGCATATCAGTGTGGATGACGGATCACCACCTCAAGCTGAACTTCGGCAAGACGGAGCTGCTCTTCCTCCCGGGGAAGGACTGCCCGTTCCATGATCTCGCCATCACGGTTGACAACTCCATTGTGTCCTCCTCCCAGAGCGCTAAGAACCTTGGCGTGATCCTGGACAACACCCTGTCGTTCTCAACTAACATCAAGGCGGTGGCCCGTTCCTGTAGGTTCATGCTCTACAACATCCGCAGAGTACGACCCTGCCTCACACAGGAAGCGGCACAGGTCCTAATCCAGGCACTTGTCATCTCCCGTCTGGATTACTGCAACTCGCTGTTGGCTGGGCTCCCTGCCTGTGCCATTAAACCCCTACAACTCATCCAGAACGCCGCAGCCCGTCTGGTGTTCAACCTTCCCAAGTTCTCTCACGTCACCCCGCTCCTCCGCTCTCTCCACTGGCTTCCATTTGAAGCTCGCATCCGCTACAAGACCATGGTGCTTGCCTACGGAGCTGTGAGGGGAACGGCACCTCAGTACCTCCAGGCTCTGATCAGGCCCTACACCCAAATAAGGGCACTGCGTTCATCCACCTCTGGCCTGCTCGCCTCCCTACCACTGAGGAAGTACAGTTCCCGCTCAGCCCAGTCAAAACTGTTCGCTGCTCTGGCTCCCCAATGGTGGAACAAACTCCCTCACGACGCCAGGACAGCGGAGTCAATCACCACCTTCCGGAGACACCTGAAACCCCACCTCTTTAAGGAATACCTAGGATAGGATAAAGTAATCCTTCTCACCCCCCCCCCTTAAAATATGTAGATGCACTATTGTAAAGTGGCTGTTCCACTGGATGTCATAAGGTGAATGCACCAATTTGTAAGTCGCTCTGGATAAGAGCGTCTGCTAAATGACTTAAATGTAATGTAAATGTATGCTTGCATAACTGTAAATCACTTTGGATAAAATAATCTGGTAGAAACCATGTATTATCATAAACACTGAATGTACAAAACTTTAAGAACACCTGCTCCTTCCGAGACAGACTGACCAGTTGAATCCAGATGAAAGCTATGATCCCTTATTGATTTAATTTGTTAAATCCACTTCAATCAGTGTAGATGAAGGGGAGGAGACAGGTTAAAGAAGGATTTTTAAGCCTTGATAAAATGGAGACATGGATTGTGTATATGTGACATTGAGGGTGAATGGGCAAGACAAAATATTGAAGTGCCTTTGTACAGGGTATGCTAGCAGGTGCCAGGCTCACAGGTTTGAGTGTGTCAAGAACTGCAACGCTGCTGTGTTTTTCACACGCAACAGTTTCCTGTGTATCAAGAATGGTCTACCACCCAAAGGACATCCAACCAACATGACACAACTTTGGAATGCATTGGAGTCAACATGGGCCAGCATCCGTGTGGAAAGTTTTCAACACCTTGTAGTCCATGCTACGACGAATCGAGATTGTTCTGAGGGCAAAAGGGGGTGCAACTCAATATTGTGAAAGGTGTTCCTTACATTTTGTATTAATGTCATTGCGTTTTGATGAACTGGGTTTAGAAACTAATGAGCAAGTCAAGGTTATACCTAAGGAAGGTGTTGATGCTGAAACTCATTCCTTCTTTAATAAAGGACCAAAGACTTCCTTGCCCTCCAAAAACATGAAAGTCTTTGGCGACACCTACTCAGACAAACTGAAAATGACTGTACAGAGCCAAGTTTTATCAAGGCTTTTGTGTAGCCTGAATAAATGTAAAGATCCCCTCTTTTTAGAATTGTATCATTTGCTTGGCAACCTCCTTTCGAACAATGACTTAATAACACCTCCGGATTTGGGATTTTCTCTCTAACCTATCTCTCTCTTTCCCCTCCCTCTATACAATATAGTATATCATTCCCTTGAGTGTGTGGAGGAGCAAGGGATGGCAGCGCTTCATATTTCATAAGAGCTCCTGCACTTAGTTGTTACAACACAGTGTCATGTACTTGTGGCTTCTTGACAAGGAATGATGGTATTAGTTATATTATAACGTCACATTAAAAAGTTCTACATAACAGTCCAGATACTGAGCTGATTCAGTGTTCAGGAGCTTAGAACTGGGAGGATGTGTCACGTTTGTCACAGATTACGATGAAACACTGGGACATACATGGGAATAATGCAGGAGTCAATGCTGATTCTTTACATGACATATCTAAATGAGCAACAGGGATATATATATGAATGATGAACTCATTAACTCAGTACAAATGAACACCTCAAGTGTTTTTTATACCCGAGTGTGTGTATAGAAAATTGATTCTTATTTACATTAGAATTGTAGTAAAAGTATATAAACAGCATGGTAACCTTGTATTGCACATATCGTTGTTCATCTTGCTGCATTGAACAGACTGATATCCAACAGAGAACAAGCTCTCTCCCTTTGATGTTCATGAACAGTGTGGTCCAAAATGTTTGACCCCCATGATAAAGATAAGCGATAATGACTGTATAAAATACTAACTTCAAAAGTCAACTGACAAGTTAACTAATGGCTGCAGGTTCTTGGGTGAGATCATGGTCTTTTTCTAAATGAAATCTGCAGAATACTAAACAAAATATGGACTAAATATATATTTACAACGCAAACTGATTTTCAATATCCATCCTCTGTGAAGATAATCTGTTCTTGTTTTCATGGTGTGTTTCTGAGTCTTTCACCATAGAAATGGCCCTTCTCAACTTAGATTGATTTCCAATGGATGCCAAGGAACTGGAAATGAAAATTACGAGGGTGTCAAGAAATGTTGATTGGTCCAACATCTCCAAATGTTACCATCTACCAACGCCAAATATTGAAGATATGCAACCAAGAGTTGTGCAGTCCAAATGCAAATGAACGTTCTTATTCATTTCATCAACACTGTTAAGGTTATAGTATTGTAGAGAGCCATCAATCTTTTTTATTTTTTATTTTATTTCACCTTCATGTAACCAGGTAGGCAAGTTGAGAACAAGTTCTCATTTACAATTGCGACCTGGCCAAGATAAAGCAAAGCAGCAGAGAACTGGAAGGAGAGGCGGCCAAAGAAAGAATTGGTTTTGGGGGTGACTAGAGAGATATACCTGCTGGAGCGTGTTCTACAGGTGGGAGATGCTATGGTGATCAGCGAGCTCAGATAAGGGGGGACTTTACCTAGCAGGGTCTTGTAGATGACATGGAGCCAGTGGGTTTGGCGACGAGTATGGAGCGAGGGCCAGCCAACAAGAGCATACAGGTCGCAATGGTGGGTAGTATATGGGGCTTTGGTGACAAAACCGATTGCACTGTGATAGACTGCATCCGATTTGTTGAGTAGGGTATTGGAGGCTATTTTGTAAATGACATCGCCAAAGTCGAGGATTGGAAGTATGGTCAGTTTTACAAGGGTATGTTTGGCAGCATGAGTGAAGGATGCTTTGTTGCGAAATAGGAAGCGAATTCTAGATTTAACTTTGGATTGGAGATGTTTGATATATATCTGGAAGGAGTTTACAGTCTAACCAGACACCTAAGTATTTGTAATTGTCCACGTATTCTAAGTCAGAGCCGTCCAGAGTAGTGATGTTGGACAGGCGGGTAGGTGCAGGTAGCGATCGGTTGAAGAGCATGCATTTAGTTTTACTTGTATTTAAGAGCAATTGGAGGCCACGGAAGGAGAGTTGTATGGCATTAAAGCTTGCCTGGAGGGTTGTTAACACAGTGTCCAAAGAAGGGCCAGAAGTATACAGAATAGTGTCTGCGTAGAGGTGGATCAGAGACTCACCAGCAGCAAGAGCGACCTCATTGATGTATACAGAGAAGAGAGTCGGTCCAAGAATTGAACCCTGTGGCACCCCCATAGAGACTGCCAGAGGTCCGGACAGCAGACCCTCCGATTTGACACACTGAACTCTATCAGAGAAGTAGTTGGTGAACCAGGCGAGGCAATCATTTGAGAAACCAAGGCTGTCGAGTCTGCCGATGAGGATGTGGTGATTGACAGAGTCGAAAGCCTTGGCCAGATCAATGAATATGGCCGCACAGTAATGTTTCTTATCGATGGCGGTTAAGATATCGTTTAGGACCTTGAGCGTGGCTGAGGTGCACCCATGACCAGCTCTGAAACCAGATTGCATAGCAGAGAAGGTATGGTGAGATTCGAAATGGTTGGTAATCTGTTTGTTGACTTGGCTTTCGAAGACCTTAGAAAGGCATGGTAGGATAGATATAGGTCTGTAGCAGTTTGGGTCAAGAGTGTCCCCCCCTTTGAAGAGGGGGATGACCACAGCTGTTTTCCAATCTTTGGGAATATCAGACGACACGAAAGAGAGGTTGAACAGGCTAGTAATAGGGGTGGCAACAATTTCGGCAGATAATTTTAGAAAGAAAGGGTCCAGATTGTCTAGCCTGGCTGATTTGTAGGGGTCCAGATTTTGCAGCTCTTTCAGAACATCAGCTGAACGGAATTGGGAGAAGGAGAAATGGGGAAGGCTTGGGCGAGTTGCTGTTGGGGGTGCAGTGCTGTTGACCGGGGTAGGAGTAGCCAGGTGGAAAGCATGACCAGCCGTAGATAAATGCTTATTGAGATTCTCAATTATGGTGGATTTATCAGTGGTGACAGTGTTTCCTATCTTCAGTGCAGTGGGCAGCTGGGAGGAGGTGTTCTTATTCTCCATGGACTTTACAGTGTCCCAGAACTTTTTTGAGTTAGTGTTGCAGAAAGCAATTTTCTGCTTGAAAAAGCTTGCCTTGGCTTTTCTAACTGCCTGTGTATAATGGTTTCTAGCTTCCCTGAACAGCTGCATATCACGGGGGCTGTTCGATGCTAATGCAGAACGCCATAGGATGTTTTTGTGTTAGTTAAGGGCAGTCAGGTCTGGGGAGAACCAAGGGCTATATCTGTTCCTGGTTCTAAATTTCTTGAATGGGGCATGTTTATTTAAGATGGTTAGGAAGGCATTTAAAAAAAATATCCAGGCATCCTCTACTGACGGGATGAGATCAATATCCTTCCAGGATACCCCGGCCAGGTCGATTAGAAAGGCCTGCTCGCTGAAGTGTTTCAGGGAGCGTTTTACAGTGATGAGTGGAGGTCGTTTGACCGCTGACCCATTACGGATGCAGGCAATGAGGCAGTGATCGCTGAGATCTTGGTTGAAGACAACAGAGGTGTATTTAGAGGGGAAGTTGGTTAGGATGATATCTATGAGGGTGCCCGTGTTTAAGGCTTTGGGCAGGTACCTGGTAGGTTCATTGATAATTTGTGTGAGATTGAGGGCATATCAAGTTTAGATTGTAGGATGGCTGTGGTGTTAAGCATGTTCCAGTTTAGGTCACCTAGCAGCACGAACTCTGAACATAGATGGGGGGGCAATCAGTTCACATATGGTGTCCAGAGCACAGCTGGGGGCAGAGGGTGGTCTATAGCAGGCGGCAATTGTGAGAGACTTGGATTTTTAAAAATAGAAGTTCAAATTGTTTTGGTACAGACCTGGATAGTTGGACAGAACTCTGCAGACTATCTTTGCAGTAGATTGCAACACCGCCCCCTTTGGCAGTTCTATCTTGTCTGAAAATGTTGTTGTTTGGAATTAAAATGTCAGAATTTTTGGTGGTCTAACTAAGCCAGGATTCACACACAGCTAGAACATCCGGGTTGGCAGAGTGTGCTAAAGCAGTGAATAGAACAAACTTAGGGAGGAGGCTTCTAATGTTAACATGCATGAAACCAAGGCTATTACGGTTACAGAAGTCGTCAAAAGAGAGCGCCTGGGGAATAGGAGTGGAGCTAGGCACTGCAGGGCCTGGATTCACCTCTACATCGCCAGAGGAACTTAGGAGGAGTAGAATAAGGGTGCGGCTAAAAGCAATAAGAATTGGTCATCTAGAATGTCTGGAACAGAGAGTAAAAGGAGGTTTCTGGGGGAGATAAAATAGCATCAAGGTATAATGTACAGACAAAGGTATGGTAGGATGTGAATACAGTGGAGGTAAACCTAGGTATTGAGTGATGAAGAGAGAGATATTGCCTCTAGAAACATCATTGAAACCAGGAATGTCATTGCATGTGTGGGTGGTTGAACTAATAGGTTGGATAAGGTATAGTGAGCAGGACTAGAGGCTCTACAGTGAAATAAGCCAATAAACACTAACCAGAACAGCAATGGACAAGACATATTGACATTAAGGAGAGGCATGCTTAGTCGAGTGATCTAAAGGGTCCAGTGAGTGGAGAGGTTGGTTGGGGGTCACGGCGATTTAGACAGCTAGCCAGGCCATCGGTAGCAAGCTAGCATAGGATGGAGGTCTGTTATTAGCCACCTCTTGCGTTCCATCAGTAGATTAGTGGGGCTCCGTGTGGTAGAGGGGATTAATCCAAATCACACAACAACAACACAAATAAAAACAATAGATATAGTTATAGAGGCCCAAGAAGAAAACATAATAATAATAAAAATAAATAAATTGTCCGATTGTCTATTCAGATAGCAGCCGGTAAGACAGCTAACGGTTAGCAGGCCGCAGATGGGCGTTCAGGTAACTTCGCGACGGAGGAGCCAGCCGGATAACTCCTTCGGGTAGATAACGTCGGCAGTCCAGTTGTGAACGCCCGGTGGGGCTCCGCGTAGGTAGTAAAACGGGTCCGGATAGGTGACTGCAGCCCAGGAGTGATTGATGGAACTCAGGAGTGATTGACGGAGCTGGCTAGCTCCGGAATAATTGATGTTTGCTCCGGAATCGACGAAAGCCGATAGTCACACGGATAGCAGCTAGCTAGCTGTGAGATCCAGGTATGAATGTCCAGAGAGCAGTTGAAATCCAGGGACATGGAGAGAAAAATTGGTCCGGTATGTTCTGTTCCGAGCCGCGCTGCGCCGTACAAAACTGGCGATAGATTTTCGAGCTAAAGGATAGCTGATGACCACAAACTGTGGTTAGCTGAATACTAACGATTTGCCAGTGAAGAAGCTAACTAGCTTCTGAACTAGCTTCTGATTAGCTTCTGGATTAGCTTCTGGCTAGTTTCTGGCTAGCTTCTTGGAGTTTCTGGCTAGCTTCTTGGAGGATTACAGATTTGAGGTAAATAATACTTTTTTATAAATATAAATTGGTGAGGCGGGTTGCAGGAGAGTGTTTTGAAGATGAGTTGATGGAAAATAAAAATAAAATGTATGTGAAAAAAGTTGTAAATATATATATATATATATATATATATATATATATATATATATATATATATATATATATATATATATATATATACGGGACACGACAAGACGAGGACAAAAGACATCTGAACTGCTATGCCATCTTGGAATCAATGTCAATCTAATGATTCATTCTATGTGATTTATAATGACATTTGACAAATAACTGTTTTTACATTAAATTCGTAGCACCCACTTGAAATGCCCCATTTTTCAAATGTTTCAAAATGTTCTCATTCTAGAGCAGTGATTGAATGCCCTACACCCTATCAGAGTTGCCCTAGTGTTGATGCTCTGCATGGAGATTGATGGACTGATAGAGGAGCGTTGGAGAGCATAATTCATCCTTCATGGTATTCTTGTCAAGGAGAATAAGCCGAACGGGAAGTCATCTTTGCATCTCCTCTCCTGTAATCAATCTGAAAAGCCTGCTTTATCAAGATGCACACGTGGTGAGCGCTACAGGCTTGTCTGCTCCTTCATTGTCTGCTCCTTCCTCTGGTGATTTAGTTTTAATCCTATGTGTTTTAGCTTTGTTCTCTGGGAGGGTCAAGCACGCATCAGAGCAGCTGGAGCAGCCTTTTCATCATCTGGAGATAGGCCCACTGAATAAAATATCACCGGAGTCCAGTTATCAAGAGCAAGTTGACATTGTTTGGGATTTTAAACAGAGTGAGAGTGTCTAGGATTTTTGTCCTTTTTGAAGCGAAGCGAGAGGTCACGGAGTTGTTGACATTTCCTCTGCTTCAACAGAGATGCACACCCCTTTTTCACTCAGAACAGCCTCAATTCATCTGGGCACGGACTCTACAAGGTGTCGAAAGCATTTCCCATGTTGACTCCATTGCTTTCCACAAGGAGCAGATGTCCTTTGGGTGGTAGACCATTCTTGATACACACAAGAAACTGTTGAGTGTGAGCAGCGTTGCAGTTCTTGAATATAAACCGGTGTGCCTGGCAGCTACTGCCATTACCCCGTTGAAAGGCACTTAAACCTTTTGTCTTGCCCGTTCACCCTCTGAATGGCACACATACACAATCCATACGTCAGAAGTCTCAAGGCATAAACATCTTTCTTTATCCCCTTCATCTACACTGATTGAAGTGGATTTAACAAGTGACATCAAATAAAGCATCACGGCTTTCACCTGGTCAGTCTGTCATCGAAAGAGCATGTGTTCTTAATGTTTTGTATAGTCAGTGTATTGTACTGGGTGACTGGGCCACTATGCCACTGGGAGAGTGTTACAGGATTGTCTTACTGGCATCATGCGTTCTCAGTTTTCACGCTAGCCAGCTTTAGCAAGCATCTGGTCAGCAGACTGTGGTAAAAGCAGAGGACAGGTTTTAGGCTATATGGCATCGGAGACCTACTACATTGTGCTTGTTATACGCTGTTAAGCCACGCTCACATCAGATTTGAATAATGGTTGAACAAAGGTTCTGTCTTTTGATATTGAATTTGATATTGCGAGACTTTTTCTCCTACTCTACTCTTTAACTACAGCTACTCCCGATGTGTCATGCACTGAAGAGGATCCTCTGCAGTGAAATCAGATTGTGTGCATGTCCAAGCATGAGGTGACTGGATAATATGTTCATCTGTCTCCGACTAGCCTGTGGCCTTCTGTTATTGGCTAATGGTGCACGGAACACCCATTAGCTATGAGACCATAGACAGTGCACTTTCATCCCAACTACCTGCACTCAATGTACCACAGAGCCCATCTAATATATGTTTATGGTATCTTGTAAAGTAGTCCAAGTGTGATGCAGGAAATTAAGTCATGACCCCCCCACTGTGTTCCTCACCCAGGAGACACACTGGCCTCTAATGCATCATATCTACACACACTTAGACATGCTTCATAGATCTGCAATGCATCTCAAGTAGACCAAAGTGTTGCATGCAGTGAATCAATGTCTTAGGCAGGATCACCTTTCTCATGCCTGTTTTTCAATATGTATTTTCCCTCCCAACTCCAGTGGACTGGAGGAGAGCCGAGAAACAGACACTCGATATAAGGTGAATGTATCAGATAGAAACTCAATCTGTACTGTAGCAGGCTAGCAGACATGTAACCATGTAATGGTAGAAAAGTGTGGCAGACAAGGGCAGTGGAAGCGCTATAGGACTAAACTTTATTCACATTCACCTCAAATCCCCTCTGCAAAGAGATGTTGTAAAGAGCTGTCTAGCAACGCTTTATAACTTTTCACTGTATCTTTGAGTTGCTAGAGGCTTCCTGTTTAACTGGCCAAAGACTCTAGCTTTAAAAAATGTGTTAAAAAATGTGTTAACAACTTTTTGAAATCTTTGATCATTGAATTAGATCCAGCTGTGTCAGTCTTTTGGTGTTGTGAAATATCAATGGATCTGTTTACTCTCTATGCACCAATTTGGAGACAATAAGTGATACACTATACAGTTGAAGTCGGAAGTTTACATACTTAGGTTGGAGTCATTAAAACTGTTTTTTCAACCACTCCACACATTTCTTGTTAACAAACTATAGTTTTGCCAAGTCGTTTAGGACATCTAATGTGTGCATGACGTAAGTAATTTGTCCAACAGATTATTTCACTTATAATTCACTGTATCACAATTCCAGTGGGTCAGAAGTTTACATAACTAAATTGACTGTGCCTTTAAACAGCTTGGAAATTTCCATAAAATGATGTCATGGCTTTAGAAGCTTCTGATTTACATCCTTTGATTCAATTGGAGGTGTACCTGTGGATGTATTTCAAGGCCTACCTTCAAACTCAGTGCCTCTTTGTTTGACATCATAGGAAAATCTGGTTCAAAAGTCTGGTTCATCCTGGGGAGCAATTTCCAAACGCCTGAAGGTACAACGCTTATCTATACAAACAATAGTGCGCAAGTATAAACACCATTGGACCACGTAGCTGTCACACCGCTCAGGAAGGAGACGCATTCTGTCTCCTCGAGATGAACGTACGTTGGTGCGAAAAGTGCAAATCAATCCCAGAACAACAGCAAAGGACCTTGTGAAGATGCCTGAGGAAACAGGTACAAACGTAACTAACCTGAAAGGCCACCCAGCAAGGAAGAAGCCTCTGCTCCAAAACCGCCATAAAAAAAGCCAAACTATGGTTTGCAACTGCACATGGGGACAAAGATTGTACTTTTTGAGAAATGTCCTCTGGTATGATGAAACAGAAATATAACTGTTTGGCCATAATGACCATCATCATGTTTGGAGGAAAAAGGGGGAGGCTTGCAAGCCGAAGGTCACCATCCCAACCGTGAAGCACAGGGGTGGAAGCATCGTGTTGTGAGGGTGCTTTGCTGGAGAAGGGACCGGTGCACTTCACAAAGTAGATGGCATCATGAGGGAGGAAAATTATGTGGATGTATTGAAGCAACATCTCAAGACATCAGTCAAGAAGTTTAATGGACAATGACCCCAAACATACTTCCAAAGTTAAGAATAACAAAGTCAAGGTATTGGAGTGGCCATCACAATGCCCTGACCTCAATCCTATAGAAAATGTATGGGCAGAACTGAAAAAGTGTGTGAGTGCAAGGAGATCTACAAACCTGACTCAGTTACACCAGCTCTGTCAGGAGGAATGGGCAAAGATTCTCCCAACTTGTTGTGGGAAGCTTGTGGAAGACTACCCGACATGTTTGACACACATTTCAAAGGCAACGTTAACAAATACTAATTGAGTATATGCAAACTTCAGACCCACTAGGAATGTGATGAAAGAAATAAAAGCTGAAATAAATCATTCTCTCTACTAATATTCTGACATTTCACGTTCTTAAAATAAAATGGTGATCTAACTGACCTAAGACAGGGGATTTTTACTCGGATTAAATGTCAGGAATTGTGAAAAACTGAGTTTAAATGTATTTGACTAAGGTGGATGTAAACTTCCGACTTCAACTGTACATACACTGCGTGCACAATTATTAGGCAAGTGAGTTTTATGATTTTATCATTATTTCTATGCACATTTCATTATTTCTATGCACATTTTCCGACTCCAAACCATATACACTTGTGCTAATTGCTTATTGAGTGCTTATTGGATTTAATAATTTTCAGGTGATATGTGCTTGTGTAATGAGGGATGTTGTGGCGAAAGTGAATAACACATATCAAAATGTGCATATTTGTTTGGCAGCTTCATTACCTCAGGTAAAATGGGCCAAAAAAGAGATTTAAGGGCCACTGAAAAGTCTAAAATTGTCAAATGCCTTTCAGACGGATGCACTCTTGAAATAGCTAAACTGTCGAGGCGTGACCACTGGACAATCAAATGTTTTGTTGCGAATAGTCATCTGGGGTGCAAAAAATGCATAGAGAACAAAATGCGCAATTTATTAAAACTGCAAAAGATTTCAGAATAATTAAATGTCAAGCTACCAGGAACCCATTATCCTCCAGTGCCACCATATTACAGAACTGCAACCTACCTGGAGTGTCCAGAAGTACATGGTGCCAAGTGCTCAGAGACATGGCCGAGGTCAAGATGGCTGAAACACGACCACCACTGAATATGATTCACAAGTTGAAGCGTCAAGACTGGGCAAAGATATACCTGAAAACAGATTTTTCTGTCTTAAGGTTTTATGGACAGATGAAATGAGAGTGACTCTTGATGGACCAGATGTTTGGGACCGTGGCTGGATCAGTAAATGACACAGGGCACCACTTCGAGGCAATCACCAGCAAGGTGGAGGACGTGTACTGGTATGAGCTGCTATCATTAAGGATGAGGTAGTTGGACCTTTTCAGGTTGAAGATTGACTGAAACTCAACTCTCAAACCTCCTGCCAGTTTCTGGAAGATACTTTCTTCAAGCAGTGGTCCAGGAAGAAGTCCTCAGCATTCAAGAAGGCCATGATCTTTATGCAGGACAATGCTCCATCACATGCATCCAAGTACTCCACTGCTTAAATCCTATTGAGAACATGTGGGCCCTTCTCAAATGTGAGATTTACAGTGAGGGAAGAGGTGTACCTCTTTGAACAGCATTTGGGAGGTTGTGGTTGCTGCTTCAGCGAAAGTTGATTGTGAACAGATCAAGAAACTGACAGAATTAATGGATGAAACTGACTATCCTACCGATCCTTGACTTCGGCGATGTCATTTACAAAATAGCCTCCAACACTCTACTCAGCAAATTGGATGCTGTCTATCACAGTGCCATCCGTTTTGTCACCAAAGCCCCATATACTACCCACTACTGCGACCTGTATGCTCTCGTTGGCTGGCCCTCACTACATATTCATCGCCACACCCACTGGCTCAAGGTCATCTATAAGTCTTTGCTAGGTAAAGCCCCGCCTTATCTCAGCTCACTGGTCACCATAGCTACAACCACCCGTAGCACGTGCTCCAGCAGGTATATTTCACTGGTCATCCCCAAAGCCAACAATTCCTTTGGCCGCCTTTCCTTCCAGTTCTCTTCTGCCATTGACTGGAACAAATTGCTAAAATTACTGAATCACATCTCCCTCTCTAACTTTAAGCATCAGCTGTCAGTGCAGCTTACCGATCACTGTACCTGTAAATAGCACACCCAACTACCTCATCCCCATATTGTTATTTATAGTCTTGCTCTTATGCACCCCAGTATCTCTACTTGCACATCATCTGCACTTCTATCACTCCAGTTGTAATGCTAAATTAGAATTATTTTGCCTCTATGGCCTATTTATTGCCTTACCTCCCTACTCTTCTACACTGTACATATATTTTTATATTGTGTTGTTCACTGTATGCTTGTTTATCCCATGTGTAACTATGTTGTTTTTGTCGCACTGCTTTGCTTCATCTTGGCCAGGTCGCAGTTGTGAATGAGAACTTGTTCTACACTGGCCTATCTGGTTAAATAAAGGTAAAATAAAAATAAAGATTTGTGATACTTATTTGTTACACTTACTTTAAAAATTGAGAATAAAGACAAAACTCACTTTGTTAAACATTCAGGTTTGAGGTTCAATAACATTTGGGATTGAGTGAGAGCATTGTGTTTGTTCAACAATAATACTGAGGAATACAATTTGCCAAATAATTGTGCACGCAGTGTACAAAAGTATGTGGACACCCCTTCAAATTAGTGCATTTGACTATTTCAGCTGACAGGTGTATAAAATCGAGCACAGAGCCATGCAATCTCCATAGAAAATATTGGCAGTAGAATAGCCTTATTGAAGTGCTCAGTGACTTTCAACATGGCACCATAAAAGGATGCCACCTTTTTAACAAGTCAGTTCATAAAATTGTCGCTGCCTCTGTCAATTGTAAGTGCTGTTATTGTGAAGTGGAAACGTCAAGGAGCAACAACGACTCAGCTGCGAAGTGGACGGCCACACAAGCTCTCAGAACGGGACCACCAAGTGCTGAAGCAATCACTACTGAGTTGCAACACTCACTACCAAGTTCCAAACTGCCTCTGGAAGCAACATCAGCACAATAACTGTTTGGGGGCTTCATGAAATGGGGGTTTCCATGGCCGCGCAGCCACACACAAGCCTAAAGTCACTATGCGTAATGCTAAGCATCGGCTGGAGTGATGCAAAGCTTGCCGCCATTGGACTCTGGAGTGATGCAAAGCTTCACCATCTTGCAGTACGACGGACTAATCTGTTTGGCAGATGCCATGAGAACGCAACCTGAACGCAACCTGCCCCAATACATATTGCCATATTGAGGGATAATGGTCTGGGGCTGTTTTTCATGGTTCGGGTTAGGCCCTTTACACCAAACCCAAACCAGGTGTGCGCAAATACATTTTTTTCCCCCACACCAAACGCGATCACGACACACAGGTTGAATATCAAAACAAACTCTGAACCAATTATATTAATTTGGGAACAGGTTGAAAAGCATTAAACATGTATGCCAATTTAGCCAGCTAGTTTGCAGTTGCTAGCTAATTGGTCCTATTTAGATAGCTTCCTGTTGCTAGCTAATTTGTCCTGGGATATAAACATTGAGTTGTTATTTTACCTGAAATGGTCCTCTACTCTGACAATTAATCCACATATAAAACGGTCAACTGAATCGTTTCTACTCATCTCTCCTCCTTCCAGGCTTTTTCTTCTTTGAACTTTATGTGGCGATTGGCATCTAACTTTCATAGGTGTATTGTCACGACTGACCGACCTCCGTTCATCATTCAATCACCCACGTGGGTATAACCAATGAGGAGATGGCACGTGGGTGTCTGCTTCTATAAACCAATGATGAGATGGGAGAGGCAGGGCTTGCACCGCGTTCAGTGTCACAAATAGAACGGACTTCTATTTTAGCGCTTGGCACAGACACTCGTTGGCGCTCGCGAGCAGTGAAATAATTAAATAACGTGTACATTTATTTTGCAAAGCTCACGCACGCGACCCGAGTGGTGTGGTCAGTATGTTAGTTCCACTGAACGGAAATCTTAACGCTACAGCACACAGTGACATTCTAGATGATTCTGTGCTTCCAACTTTGTGGAAGGCCCTTTCCTGTTTCAGCCTGACAATGCCCACGTGCACATAGTTAAGTCCATATGGAAATAGTTTGTCGAGATCAATGTGGAATGGCCTGCACAGAGCCCTGACCTCAACCCCATTGAACACCTTTGAGATGAATTGGAACGCCGGCTGCGAGTCAGGCCTAATCGCCCAATATCAGTGCCCGACCTCACTAATACTTGTGCCTGAATGGAAACAAGTCCCTGCCGCAATGTTCCAATATCGAGTGGAAAGCCTTCCCAGAAGAGTGGAGGCTTTTATAGCGGCAAAGGTGGGACCAACTCCATATTAATGCACATGATTTTGGAATGAGATGTCCGACGAGCAGGTGTCCACATACTTTTGATCATGTAGTCTATTGTAGCCATTTTTAGACAGGCATGTCTCCTTCACAGCCAGCTCACGGAATAAAACAGCATCTTAGTTCATCAACTGCATACTTCGTCACTTACCGATGAGGCCACATTTATAATAACTTCCCTTTTGCTGTAGTCTGTAATCATCGGAGGTTATTTACATGGCTTTTAAAAGTGCCATCCCTTTTTCCCGACAGATATATGTGTGTTGTTACACTCTTATTTAGTCACTGCTATTGAATTAACACCATCAAAGGCGTGTTCTACTGTCAGCCTTGCCATGAGATAACAAGTCATTGGGAGCTTCGACACTCATCCTGGCATTCCCTTTATTAATAAGAACAAAGCACCAGAGAGCATCATCTTTCTCCTCTTCAGCACTGGTCTATTCTATCATGCACCACTTCAAAAGAAAAACTCATGTGCCTCAAGTTCTCCTTTAGGCAACAATCAAAAATAAATGTTCTGTGCTTCTCTTTGACTGAACCAGAGTTAGCCTGTGTAGTGAACGTGTGTGTTTGAGCAGCAGAGGTGCTGGTGCTGAGCTGGACACAGTGACTTGTCCGTCTAGGTCAGTCGTTTGACCATATAATTAGAATACTAGAATGGAGATGAACATTCTTATTATGGGATAATAAACTTTCCATCAATGTCAGCAAAATGATGGAGCTGATCGTGGACTTCGGCGACCGCAGATAGAGCACGCTTCATCTTCAAGTTCCCCGGTGTGCACATCACTGATAACTTGACATGGTCCATCCACGCATACACTGTGGTGAAGAAGGTGCAATAGCGCCTCTTCAACTTCAGGAAGCTGAAGAAATTCAGCTTGGCCCCTAAGACCCTCACGAACTTCTACAGATGCACCATTGAGAGCATCCTGTTGGGCTGTGTCACCGCCTGGTACAGCAACTGCAAGGCTCTCCAGACGGTGGTGCAGTCAACCCGGTGGTGCAGTCAACCCAACTCATCACAAGCGTTCACACTGCCTGCCCTCCAGGACATTTACAGCACCCAGTGTCACAGGAAGGCCAAGAAGATCATCAAGGACCTCAGCCACCCAAGCCTGACCTGTTCCCCGGCTACCAACTATAAACAGCTATATTGTTTTGTATTACTGCACTGGACCAATAAGACATGATAAAGGTTGTGTAACGATCTGAGTGTAGTGGGTGAGGAGTCAAGCGCAGGAAGCAGAGAGTTCAGGTGAGTGCTATTTTAATGCACCGACAAACAGCGAACATAAACCAACCCTCACGAACACACAGGGCATAATGAACAAACAAATGCCCCCAAACAGGGGGACTTAAACGGTCCAGGGAAAACCCATAAAATGGGAAAACACAAAACCCCATAGATGTGCACACAAGTACACTAAACAGATGGTCACAATAATTAATCCCACACAAGGAACTCTGCGGGCCGGCTGACTAATAAAGCCTACTACCTAATTAAAAACAGGAGGGGGAGGAAATAATCAGTAATAGCTAGTAGGCCGGAGACGACGACCGCCGAGCGCCACCCGAACGGGAAGGGGAGTGTCTTTCGGTCGGAGTCGTGACAGGTTGGCCATTTTGGTCAGGAAGTTGGACAACTATGGTTTGCCAGTGATGTGATAAGACATTGTGTAAAATCTATGAATTTGAATAATTTATCTGCTAGCTAGCCAAACCGTTTTAGATTTGACATTTTTCAAATTAACTGCCAATATGACAGCATTCCATTCAAACAATGATGTCAGTCCACAGCCATACCACTGGCTGACGTCAGTTGATGATAGGACCTAAACAAGTACTGATATTGTATTATATAATCGCCCTCATAGCTTTCCAATAGATGTATGTTATATAGTGCTTTTCATTACAAAGACAATCTCAAAGACAGAACACAAACAGAACAAAAACAAATGTAGGGATCTGGTGGTGGCAGGTCTTGAGTTGGAAATGGTCTTCCATAGCTGATAGTGCCGTTAGTAATAGCTGATAAGTGTTGAGGCAGTTCAGAAAGGCAGTTATTGTGGAAGGAGTGTCTTGTCTTTGGCATCATTAAATGGAAGACTGTTATTTTATCAAATCAATTTTCTGTAATTAGTTTTACGTGATTAAACTAATCATGTAAATGTAGTTAACTAGGAAGTCGGGGCACCAAGGATAATCTTCAGATTACAAAGTTATAATTTTCCAAATATAACTTTTCAGATATTTTAATATCTGATCAATTAGCCTTCTAATTAATGAACTATTATTTACCTCACGTTAGCCTCATTCCAAACATCGTAAATTGTTGGTTATCTGCACGAACCCAGCCTTCACTATGAATCATCCACACATCAATTGTCTTAATCAGCATTTACTAACTAACTAAATAATCAAAGAAATGCATAAACAAACAAACAAACAGTAGATATAGTTACAAGGAAATGATAGGTGATGGACCAGTCGTAGCTGGATTCTCCACCGACCATGTACACATTCTCCAAAACATGGACATTGTTCAGTTCTCAAGTTCTGTGATGTATAGGAAGTTCCTTTGTTCTACCGTGAAACCTTCTCTCTCTATACTGCCTGGCCATGAGGAGAGAGACTCCTCTAGGAATTTATGACCTGCGATAACAGAGCCTGGGTGTATGGGGAAGAGAGAGGTGGTAAGAGAGAGAGGGGGATGATGCTCTCTATACCCAAAGAGGGCCACGACATGACAGGAGTGGAAACTGTATTTAGCATTATATTACAACAGTTTAGGTTCACAATAATTATATTAGACAACTTCTGATATATCACATGCCTTTTATTTTTCTGCATAAGTAAAATCTACCTTTCATTCCAATTAGACTGCTTTGGATTTCTCCCTGAGCAATATGGCTGCCATGTTCAGCCCATTCTGGAACGTTGAGGGTTCATATATATATATATATATATATAATATATATGCCATTTAGCAGACGCTTTTATCCAAAGCGACTTACAGTCATGTGTGCATACATTCTACGTATGGGTGGTCCCGGGGGATTGAACCCACTACCCTGGCGTTACAAGCGCCATGCTCTACCAACTGAGCTACAGAAGGACCAATTTTATAGGTCGTTATCCATAAAACGTCAGAGCATTCAATTTGCCTGCTGGGGGGGGCAAAGGAGATTATTCAAGGGATTATTAAACAAATGTTAACTATTTGGTTGTAATATCATCACTTCTTGAAGAGCATAGTCAGAAATACACATTCCTGAGTAGTCCATGCAAAACAAATGTGCACATTTAGCTCTATCACTTGAGTTATACAGCAAGTAAATGCATGCTTTTCATGATCATCAGTGGCAGAACAACATATTTTTACCTTGTCAGCTTGGGGATTCAATCTTGCAACCTTTTAGTTACTGGCCCAACGCTCTAACCACTAGGCTACCTGCCACCCTGCCACCCTGATTTTGCAAACTTTCAACGCTCGACCAACGCTCTAACCACTAGACTACCTGCCACTCCATCATTGATTGATGGACCACGTCAAATTGGCTAGCTAGCTAACCACAGATCACTTCAATATAGCTAGTTAACAAGCTAACTTTCAAGAGATAAGCAACAATAGATTACTATTTCAAAATAAAGTTTTTATTAGTTTTATTTGATTGCCATCTAACGTCGTGGCAGTAGTCCGACTGACATCTTTACTTGCTTGCCGATGTTGAGCTCTTTCCTAAAGCCTCATCTCTGAGGAAGCAAGCTAAATTACACGTTGTTTGCTTAGCTACATAGCTAGCTACATGCCAAATGGATAGGCTACTCTCACATATCTGAAATTACATGATCAATTGATGTTTACGGATCATGAAAAGCATGCAGGTACTTGCTGTACAACTCTGTTGATGGAGCTAAATGTGGAATAATCAGAAATGTGTAGTTCTGAATACCTTCTTCAAGAGTGATATTAAAACCAACTAGATATAACATGTATTTAACAATCCCATAAAAATAGCACATACTGTAGTTGTTAATTGGTTAGCGGAGCTGGTGGTCTCCTTGCCCCCCAGCAGCCAAATTGAATGCTCTGCACCATGTTGTGACGTTGTATTGTTAATGACCTATAGGATCTCCATGAGTTTGGCTGAGTAGTTATTGTTCTGTCTGATATTAGCAAAAAGGTTGTTACACTTTCAGTCCTAGAACATAAAAAAAATGAAGGAGTACAGGGCAACATTTCAAGATTCTCTCCCTGAAGTGCACAGGCAGACTGGACCTGAATGGAACCAAAATACAAAATACTATATCATGTTTTTCCTAGTTGAGAACTTTTGGTTTTGCAGGATGGTTTGGGGATCTCCTCCTGGGACATGTAGAGGATGTTGCAATTGGCAGTGTGGAGGAGTGTTTTCTCAGGCTTTCAGGGCTGCCACTCTTGGGAGTCGCATGTTTGTTAAAAACATGTTAAAAAAATATATATATATATATACTCTAGTTTTGGTTCAGCCCTCTTTTGAGCTCTTGATACATTTGGGCCAAGGTTTGTAAAGGTCCACTGCAGACAGTTTCCCACAGAAACGTATGACTTAAAAGCTGGCTTCTCTCTGAAAGTCTATACTGCTCTGTATGCACTGAGCAAACATAGGCTGCACTGCACTAATCTAGTTACACATGTATGCAAACAGCAAAGAAACAAGCACATTAGAAGTAATTTACTCCCCTTTCAGCTCAGTAAAGAAACCTTCATATTTATTCTGTGTGAAGTTCATGTTTGACTTCCCTATTTAATGGTTTTGATGAACACCCTATGTTTCTGTTTAATGCACTTTATTGAAAGACACCCTCCTGAAATGATTGAAAAACCTAGAATTATTAATGAGAGTTCACACAAGCTCATTGTTCGCTCTCAAAGGGATTTGAGTAACATGCTAATGCCTTGACATCTGCCTGAATTTGCTGTGATAATCCGTCATGCGTGAAACAAGGGAAATGAAACCCACTTTGTTGACATGAAGGTTCTCTGCACATTTGGGAGTGACAAGCATTGCCAACGGAAGCCGAAACGTCGACAACATGGTGGTGGAGCCTGGCTTTAAAATGTATTGATTATTTAATTGAGAGAAGTAAGGCCCATATTCAGGAAACTCATAATATTCAGTAGGCCTATATAGGCCTATTAGCGGATGATCCCTACATGGTGGATGGTACTAGGCCCTATATGTTTGCTGTGATCGATGAGATAGGTAATTCTACGTAAGGTTCAAATCATTGGTTTCATTCCACATTTGCCAGGGATTCAAACAGACTTCAGGCAAGAACTTGAAGTTTAACGGCCAGGTGTTCCCTTTTCAAAGCATCTCCTTTGTTCTGTAATTAAGGTCTGTTAACAAAGCTATTTTGATTAATGACAGTTAATGTGGGGGAGAGCGTGCAAAGAGTACCCCGAGGCACGAAACCAAACTGCTCCAGTATCTAAGAGGGAACTAGCAGCTCAGCCTACACCCTTTTCATTTGTACATGACTGAACAATTAACCACAGTCATCTGTCGGTGTTGATTTAGATCCAGGGGAGCTGAGATAGACACATCAGAGATAGAGACGAGGTTCACTCATATCTATCTTCATGTGTGTATGTCTTTCTGGTTCTGTGTGTGTGTGTGCCCTGTGCGTGTGTGTGTGTGTCTGTCAATCCATGCATGCATGTTGTTCTTTCAAATATGGAACCAGACTGGGGGATAAGGAGATAAAGGACTGAAAAGAAGTGACACTTGGATCAATTATTCAGTGTGTGCTTGTCTCTTTGAAGTCTCTCTATTCCCCGAGAGTTAGTTACCCTGACCATGTGACGGTCTCAACAGAGAGTCTTTACTCTCCTCCCTATTCCCTGAGGAAACCGAAGGACAGAGGATAAAATGCCTCCACTTGGGGAAATTATTGGGTACTAGTGCATCATAACTCATTAAAAAAGTGTACGAGATGATGAGGAGTGGGTGAAAGGTGTGGGTGTTTTAGAACATCACAAATGACCCTGTCCTCTAATAAGTGGCCCCTGAGCTGTTGCGGAAGTGACATTTGTATTGATGTTAATGTCGGATAGTTTTATTGATGTAAATGTAGATCCAGTGATCTATGGAGGTAATGACAACCACAGCGCTAATTGCAGTCACCTCCAGGAGCCTGTTCAAAGCTATTTATCTCCCACACTAGTCCTATCTCTCTTTCAATGACCCAACTGAAGGTCAGCTTGTTAATGAATTTTCAGACACTCTGTATCTGTCAGAGTGATAAGACATACAGAACCTCTGTACCAGGCGGAGTCAGAGGAAGGCCCTAAAAATGGTCAGACTCCAGCCACCCAAGTCATAGACTGTTCTTTTTGCTATCGCACCGCAAGCAGTACCGGAGCGCCAAGTCTGGGACCAAAAGGCTCCTGAACACCTTCTACCCCCAAGCCATAAGACTGCTGAACAGTTAATCAAATGGCTACCCAGACAATTTAAATTGACCCCCTTGATTACTTATTTACCTTAATTGTTTTGCGCTGTGACTCCCTTGCACTGACTGCAAACTCACTATAGCCACACACTCACACATACTACACTGACACTCCAGCACGCACACACACACACACACTACATACGCTCACACACACAAAACACACAGACACATGACAATTGCCACCACACACACTCACACACTCACACATATACACACTTTCACACGTCACATACTGTCATGTTTCGTCATTGATTATCATGTCTTGTCCCTGTGCATAACAGAAGGATCCGACCAAGAATGGACCCAGCGACTACGGATTCTCGCAACACTGCCGTCGAGATCCAGGGAGCAATGCTCGGCAGACACGAGCAGGAATTGTCTGCTGCTCGTCATACCGTTGAGACCCTGGCCGCTCAGGTCTCTGACCTCTCAGGACAGTTTCAGAGTCTTCGTCTCGTGCCACCAGCTACTTCCTGGTCTTCCGAGTCTCCGGAACCTAGGGTTAATAACCCACCATGTTACTCTGGGCAGCCCACTGAGTGCCGCTCCTTTCTCACCCAGTGTGATATTGTGTTCTCTCTCCAGCCCAACACATACTCAAGAGAGAGAGAGCTCGGATCGCCTACGTCATATCACTCCTTACTGGTCGGGCTCGGGAGTGGGGCACAGCTATCTGGGAGGCAAGGGCTGAGTGTACTAACAATTATCAGAACTTTAAAGAGGAGATGATACGGGTTTTTGATCGTTCAGTTTTTGGGAAGGAGGCTTCCAGGGCCCTGGCTTCCCTATGTCAAGGTGATCGATCCATAACGGATTACTCTATAGAGTTTCGCACTCTTGCTGCCTCCAGTGACTGGAACGAGCCGGCGTTGCTCGCTCGTTTTCTGGAGGGACTCCACGCTGAGGTTAAAGATGAGATTCTCTCCCGGGAGGTTCCTTCCAGCGTGGACTCTTTGATTGCACTCGCCATCCGCATAGAACGACGAGTAGATCTTCGTCACCGAGCTCGTGGAAGAGAGCTCGCGTTAACGGTGTTCCCCCTCTCCGCATCTCAACCATCTCCTCCCACCGGCTCAGAGACTGAGCCCATGCAGCTGGGAGGTATTCGCATCTCGACTAAGGAGAGGGAACGGAGAATCACCAACCGCCTTTGCCTCTATTGCGGTTCTGCTGGACATTTTGTCATTTCATGTCCAGTAAAAGCCAGAGCTCATCAGTAAGCGGAGGGCTACTGGTGAGCGCTACTACTCAGGTCTCTCCATCAAGATCCTGTACTACCTTGTCGGTCCATCTACGCTGGACTGGTTCGGCTGCTTCCTGCAGTGCCTTGATAGACTCTGGGGCTGAGGGTTGTTTTATGGACGAAGCATGGGCTCGGAAACATGACATTCCTCTCAGACAGTTAGGGAAGCACACGCCCATGTTCGCCTTAGATGGTAGTCTTCTCCCCAGTATCAGATGTGAGACACTACCTTTAACCCTCACAGTATCTGGTAACCACAGTGAGACTATTTCCTTTTTGATTTTTCGTTCACCTTTTACACCTGTTGTTTTGGGTCATCCCTGGCTAGTATGTCATAATCCTTCTATTAATTGGTCTAGTAATTCTATCCTATCCTGGAACGTTTCTTGTCATGTGAAGTGTTTAATGTCTGCTATCCCTCCTGTTTCTTCTGTCCCCTCTTCTCAGGAGGAACCTGGTGATTTGACAGGAGTGCCGGAGGAATATCATGATCTGCGCACGGTCTTCAGTCGGTCCAGAGCCAACTCCCTTCCTCCTCACCGGTCGTATGATTGTTGTATTGATCTCCTTCCGGGGACCACTCCCCCTCGGGGTAGACTATACTCTCTGTCGGCTCCCGAACGTAAGGCTCTAGAGGATTATCTGTCTGTTTCTCTCGACGCCGGTACCGTGGTGCCTTCTTCCTCTCCCGCCGGAGTGGGGTTTTTTTTTTGTTAAGAAGAAGGACGGTACTCTGCGCCCCTGCGTGGATTATCGAGGGCTGAATGACATAACGGTTAAGAATCGTTATCCGCTTCCCCTTATGTCGTCAGCCTTCGAGATTCTGCAGGGAGCCAGGTTCTTTACTAAGTTGGACCTCCGTAACGCTTACCATCTCGTGCGCATCAGAGAGGGGGACGAGTGGAAAACGGCGTTTAACACTCCGTTAGGGCATTTTGAATACCGGGTTCTGCCGTTCGGTCTCGCTAATGCTCCAGCTGTCTTTCAGGCATTAGTTAATGATTTACATTTACATTTACATTTAAGTCATTTAGCAGACGCTCTTATGCAGAGCGACTTACAAATTGGTGCATTCACCTTATGACATCCAGTGGAACAACCACTTTACAATAGTGCATCTAAATATTTTAAGGGGGGGTGAGAAGGATTACTTTATCCTATCCTAGGTATTCCTTAAAGAGGTGGGGTTTCAGGTGTCTCCGGAAGGTGGTGATTGACTCCGCTGTCCTGGCGTCGTGAGGGAGTTTGTTCCACCATTGGGGAGCCAGAGCAGCGAACAGTTTTGACTGAGCTGAGCGGGAACTGTACTTCCTCAGTGGTAGGGAGGCGAGCAGGCCAGAGGTGGATGAACGCAGTGCCCTTATTTGGGTGTAGGGCCTGATCAGAGCCTGGAGGTACTGAGGTGCCGTTCCCCTCACAGCTCCGTAGGCAAGCACCATGGTCTTGTAGCGGATGCGAGCTTCAACTGGAAGCCAGTGGAGAGAGCGGAGGAGCGGGGTGACGTGAGAGAACTTGGGAAGGTTGAACACTAGACGGGCTGCGGCGTTCTGGATGAGTTGTAGGAGTTTAATGGCACAGGCAGGGAGCCCAGCCAACAGCGAGTTGCAGTAATCCAGACGGGAGATGACAAGTGCCTGGATTAGGACCTGCGCCGCTTCCTGTGTGAGGCAGGGTCGTACTCTGCGGATGTTGTAGAGCATGAACCTACAGGAACGGGCCACCGCCTTGATGTTAGTTGAGAACGACAGTTTGTTGTCCAGGATCACGCCAAGGTTCTTAGCGCTCTGGGAGGAGGACACAATGGAGTTGTCAACCGTGATGGCGAGATCATGGAACGGGCAGTCCTTCCCCCGGGAGGAAGAGCAGCTCCGTCTTGCCGAAGTTCAGCTTGAGGTGGTAATCCGTCATCCACACTGATATGTCTGCCAGACATGCAGAGATGCGATTCGCCACCTGGTCATCAGAAGGGGGAAAGGAGAAGATTAATTGTGTGTTGTCTGCATAGCAATGATAGGAGAGACCATGTGAGGTTATGACAGAGCCAAGTGACTTGGTGTATAGCGAGAATAGGAGAGGGCCTAGAACAGAGCCCTGGGGGACACCAGTGGTGAGAGCGCGTAATGATGTACTGAGAGACATGCTGAACATCTTTGTTTTCGTTTACCTTGACGATATCCTGATTTTTTCACCGTCACTCGAGATTCATGTTCAGCACGTTCGACGTGTACTCCAGCGCCTTTTAGAGAATTGTCTCTACGTGAAGGCTGAGAAGTGCGCCTTTCATGTCTCCTCTGTCACATTTCTCGGTTCTGTTATTTCCGCTGAAGGCATTCAGATGGATCCTGCTAAGGTCCAGGCTGTCAGCGATTGGCCCGTTCCTAAGTCACGTGTCGAGTTGCAGCGCTTTCTCGGTTTCGCTAATTTCTATCAGCGTTTCATTCGTAATTTCGGTCAAGTGGCTGCCCCTCTCACAGCTCTTACTTCTGTCAAGACGTGCTTTAAGTGGTCCGGTTCCGCCCAGGGAGCTTTTGATCTCCTCAAGAAGCGTTTTACATCCGCTCCTATCCTTGTTACTCCTGACGTCACTAAACAATTCATTGTCGAGGTTGACGCTTCAGAGGTGGGCGTGGGAGCCATTCTGTCCCAGCGCTTCCATTCTGACGATAAGGTCCATCCTTGCGCTTATTTTTCTCATCGCCTGTCGCCATCGGAACGCAACTATGATGTGGGTAACCGCGAACTGCTCGCCATCCGCTTAGCCCTAGGCGAATGGCGACAGTGGTTGGAGGGGGCGACCGTCCCTTTTGTCGTTTGGACTGACCATAAGAACCTTGAGTACATCCATTCTGCCAAACGACTTAATGCACGTCAAGCTCGTTGGGCGTTGTTTTTCGCTCGTTTCGAGTTCGTGATTTCTTATCGCCCGGGAAATAAGAACACCAAGCCTGATGCCTTATCCCGTCTCTTTAGTTCTTCTGTGGCTTCTACCGACCCCGAGGGGATTCTCCCTGAAGGGCGTGTTGTCGGGTTGACTGTCTGGGGAATTGAGAGACAGGTAAAGCAAGCACTCACTCACACTGCATCGCCGCGCGCTTGTCCTAGTAACCTTCTTTTCGTTCCTGTCTCTACTCGTCTGGCTGTTCTTCAGTGGGCTCACTCTGCCAAGTTAGCTGGCCACCCCGGCGTTCGGGGTACGCTTGCTTCTATTCGCCAGCGGTTTTGGTGGCCTACTCAGGAGCGTGACACGCGCCGTTTTGTGGCTGCTTGTTCGGACTGCGCGCAGACAAAGTCAGGTAACTCTCCTCCTGCCGGTCGTCTCAGACCGCTTCCCATTCCTTCTCGACCATGGTCTCACATCGCCTTAGACTTTATTACCGGTCTGCCTTCGTCTGCAGGGAAGACTGTGATTCTTACGGTTGTCGATAGGTTCTCTAAGGCGGCACATTTCATTCCCCTCGCTAAGCTTCCTTCCGCTAAGGAGACGGCACAAATCATCATTGAGAATGTGTTCAGAATTCATGGCCTCCCGTTAGACGCCGTTTCAGACAGAGGCCCGCAATTCACGTCACAGTTTTGGAGGGAGTTCTGTCGTTTGATTGGTGCTTCCGTCAGTCTCTCTTCCGGTTTTCATCCCCAGTCTAACGGTCAAGCAGAAAGGGCCAATCAGACGATTGGTCGCATTACGCAGCCTTTCTTTTCGAAACCCTGCGTCTTGGGCAGAACAGCTCCCCTGGGCAGAATACGCTCACAACTCGCTTCCTTCGTCTGCTACCGGGCTATCTCCGTTTCAGAGTAGTCTTGGGTACCAGCCTCCTCTGTTCTCGTCCCAGCTCGCCGAGTCCAGCGTTCCCTCCGCTCAGGCTTTTGTCCAACGTTGTGAGCGCACCTGGAGGAGGGTCAGGTCTGCACTTTGCCGTTACAGGGCGCAGACTGTGAGAGCCGCCAATAAACGTAGGATTAAGAGTCCTAGGTATTGTCGCGGTCAGAGAGTGTGGCTTTCCACTCGTAACCTTCCCCTTACGACAGCTTCTCGCAAGTTGACTCCGCGGTTCATTGGTCCGTTCCGTGTCTCTCAGGTCGTCAATCCTGTCGCTGTGCGACTGCTTCTTCCGCGACATCTTCGTCGCGTCCACCCTGTCTTCCATGTCTCCTGTGTCAAGCCTTTTCTTCGCGCCCCGTTCGTCTCCCCCCCCCCGTCCTTGTCGAGGGCGCACCTATTTACAAGGTACGGAAGATCATGGACATGCGTTCTCGGGGACGTGGTCACCAGTACTTAGTGGATTGGGAGGGTTACGGTCCTGAGGAGAGGAGTTGGGTTCCATCTCGGGACGTGCTGGACCGTTCGTTGATTGATGATTTCCTCCGTTGCCGCCAGGGTTCCTCCTCGAGTGCGCCAGGAGGCGCTCGGTGAGTGGGGGGGTACTGTCATGTTTTGTCATTGATTATCATGTCTTGTCCCTGTGCTTCCCTTCTATTCGTTTCCCTCTGCTGGTCTTATTAGGTTCTTTCCCTCTTTCTATCCCTCTCTCTCCCCCTCCCTCTCTCCCTCTCTCGCTCTCTCTCTCTATCGTTCCGTTCCTGCTCCCAGCTGTTCCTCATTCTCCTAACTACCTCATTTACTCTTTCACACCTGTCCCCTATTTTGCCCTCTGATTAGAGTCCCTATTTCTCCCTCTGTTTTCCGCTTCTGTCCTTGTCGGATCCTTGTTTGATGTTTGCTGTTCTGTGTCCTTGTTCCGCCCTGTCGTGTTTTTGCCTTCTTCAGATGCTGCGTGTGAGCAGGTGTCTATGTCAGCTACGGCCTGTGCCTTCCCGAAGCGACCTGCAGTCTGTGGTCGCGTCTCCAGTTGTTCCTCTCTACTGACGAGAGGATTTCAGTTTTCCTGTTTTGTATTTACCTAAGAATATATCCAGGATTATCGTTTTTGTTTAAGACTGGAATAAAGACTCTGTTTCTGTTAAGTCGCTTTTGGGTCGTCATTCACCAGCATAACACATACGCTGCTGCTACTCTGTTTATTCTATATCCTGATTGCCTAGTCACTTTTACCCCTAACAACATGTAGATACTGTATTACCTCAATTACCTCACTTCGTACCCCTGCACATTGACTCGGTACTGGTACTCCTTATATGTACCCTCATTATTGTTTTTATTGTGTTACTATTTCCTTTTTTATTTAGCAAATACTTGTATTAATTTTTAACTCTACGTTGTTGGGAGCGGGCTTGTAAGTAATCATGTCGCTCTCAAGTCTCCAGCTGTTGTACTTGGCTCATATGACCAATACAATTTGATTTGATTTGAAGACTAAGTAGCAGTGTGGATTACCTGTGGTAAATCTGCTCTCTCTGTAGGATTGTTATGACTGGCAAACTTGTGCACATACCATCAAAAGCTTTAATAGTGTATTTTCATTATATAGGCTTAGATGTGTTTTGACTATTATAGGTTTGTTTTTACTGGCCGGTTTGTTTTGGTTATTATAAGCTTGTTGCGGCTGGCAGGTTAAAGTTGCTATGCAGGAGAGACGGATGTGGATTCAATTGTCTACGTACATTGCATGGCTCTAATGAATCCATCAAGTCTCCTCCTCACTGTAGTCTTCTGACACACTGCATAATGGATGAACCATTTGAATCAGTTGAATGTATGTAGGCCTGCGTGTTTGTGAACTGCCTGATTTGATTTAATTGAAAGTTCCTCTAAATTCTCTGTCATGGCGTTTCTGCTCCAGCGTTGAGGCTTGAAGTCTTAATACATTGGCGCACATGAAGGCAAGCAACCCCTGAATAGTAATGTTTAATGATGAATCTAAGTTTATGCTCCCAACTGCATTTTCCCCTTAAACCATTCACTTTAATTATGAAATCGTAAAACATACTTTTTCAATTACTTTTTTCGGTGGGGGTTCTCTCCACTAATTACCAATATGCTCATCACTTCACCATTAATTTCCCCTCAAAATAATGAAATTATGTGTGGTGTATGTGTCAGTTCTGTTGTGATTCCATTAGTTTGTTACAAAATGAGATTACTGGTATTACTTGATGCCTACTGTATTTTGAGACCCACTCTTCCATTAAGGTTTACTAAGCTAGGGCTCAGTATGCTTTCCATTCCCCTCTCACTCCATTCCCCCTGTGTGCCTGAATTGTCAGGTCTATGTAATGTGCTGTACTTGACCCTAGCTTGCCTCTCTTCTCTGTACTGTAAAGAGTGGAGGAGAAGAGAAGAGAGTGGAGGAGAGGAAAATTGGGAGGAGGATTCAGTGGAGGGGTTGGGGTGATAACCTAAGGACTAGTGTTGAGTGACTACTGTCCCTGTGTGTGTCCCTGTGGCCCCTGAAACAGCCCTGATTAACTGGAATATAGGGTTGCGCCCCTGGACCCCCCTAATGGCCACTGAAAGGGACACTTTTCATCCCAAGCAACTCAAATCAAATCAAAATGAGTTATATAGCACTTCATACATCAGCTGATATCTCCAAGTGCTGTACAGAAACCTAGCCTAAAACCCCAAACAGCAAGCAATGCAGGTGTAGAAGCAAGGTGGCGAGCAAAAACTCCCTAGAAAGGCCAAAACCTAGGAAGAAACCTAGAGAGGAACCAGGCTATGTGGGGTGGCCAGTCCTCTTCTGGCTGTGCCGGGTGGAGATTATAACAGAACATGGTCAAGATGTTTAAATGTTCATAAATGACCAGCTTGGTCAAATAATAATAATCACAGGCAGAACAGTTGAAACTGGAGCAGCAGCACGGCCAGGTGGAATGGGGACAGCAAGGAGTCATCATGCCAGGTAGTCCTGAGGCATGTTCCTAGGGCGCAGGTCCTCCAAGAGAGAGAAAAAAGAGAGAAAGAGAGAATTAGAGAGAGCATACTTAAATTCACACAGGACAAGAGATAGGACAGGAGAAGTACTCCAGATATAACAAACTGACCATAACCCCTGACACAAACTACTGCAGCATGAATACTGGAGGCTGAGACAGGAGGGGTCAGGAGACACTGTGTCCCCATCCTATGATACCCCCGGACAGGGCCAAACAGGAAGCAGTGTTGTCTGTCTCTGTAAACACACACAAAAAACACTTCCCATTCCTCTCACTAAAGCATTTTCATCTTCATAGTGCACAGATATTTATAACAGTCAAAGTGTCTATGAGTAATCACTAATTAATCCTGCTTTTAACTGTTAGTAATGTCTCGGTGATTGTTTGTTTTATAAATGGTGATTGGCTTTAATTGAGGACAGAGAGAACACCTTTGCTGACAATGACCCTCCAGGGTTATATGGACAAAGCACAGTCTCTCTCTCTTCTTTAATAAAAAAAATGTTTAACCAGGAAGGCTAGTTGAGAACAAGTTCTCATTTACAACTGCGACCTGGCCAAGATAAAGCAGAGCAGTGCTACACAAACAACAACGCAGTTACACATGGAATAAACAAGAGTACAGTCAATAACACAATAGAAAAAAAGAAATTCTATATACAGTGTGTGCAAATGGCGTGAGGAGGTAAGGAAATAAATAGGCCATAGTTGTGGAGTAATTACAATTTAGCAAATTAACACTGGAGTGATAGATGAGCAGATGATGATGTGCAAGTAGAAGTACTGGTGTTCAAATGAGCAGAAAAGTACATAAACACAATATGAGGATGAGGTTGATAGATTGGTTGGGCTATTTACAGATGGGCTATGTACAGCTGCAGCTATCAGTTAGCTGCTCAGATAGCTGATGTTTAAAGTTCGTCAGGGAACTATAATTCTCCAGCTTCAGTGATTTTTGCAATTCGTCACAGTCACTGGCAGCAGAGAACTGGAAGGAAAGGCGGCCAAAGGAGGTGTTGGCTTTGGGGATGACCAGTGAGAAATACCTGCTGGAGCGCGTGCTACAGGTGGGTGTTGTTATCGTGACCAGTGAGCTGAGATAAGGCGGGGCTTTACCTAGCATAGGCTTATAGATGACGTGGAGGCAGTGGGTCTGGCGACGAATATGGAGTGAGGGCCAGCCAACTAGACCATACAGGTTGCAGTGGTGGGTGGTATAAGGGGCTTGGGTGACAAAAACGGATGGCACTGTCCTAGACTTTATCCAGTTTGCTGATACATTGGAAGCTATTTTGTAAATGACATCGCCAAAGATGAGGATCGGTAGGATGGTCAGTTTTACGAGGGTATGTTTGGCAGCATGCTTTGTTGTGAAATATGAAGCCAATTCTAGATTTAACTTTGGATTGGAGATGTTTGATGTGAGTCTGGAAGGAGAGTTTGCAGTCTAACCAGACACCTAGATATTTATAGTTGTCCAAATATTCTAAGTCAGAACCGTCCAGAGTAGTGATGCTAGTCGACGGGCAGGTGCGGGCAGCGAACGGTTGAAAAGCATGCATTTGGTTTTAGTAGCATTTAAGAGCAGTTGGAGGCCACGGAAGGAGCGTTGTATGGCATTGAAGCTCATCTGGAGGTTAGTTGACACAGTGTCCAAAGAAGGGCCAGATGTATACAGAATGGTGTTGTGTGCGTAGTGGTGGATAAGGGAATCACCCGCAGCAAGAGCGACATCGTTGATATATAAGGAGAAAAGAGTCGGGCCGGGAATTTAAGCCTGCGGTACCCCATAGAGACTGCCAGAGGTCTGGACAACAGGCCCTCCGATTTGACACACTGAACTCTGTCTGAGAAGTAGTTGGTGAACAAGGCGAGGCAGTCATTTGAGAAACCAAGGCTGTCGATAAGAATACGGTGATTGACAGAGTGGAAAGCCTTGGTCAGGACGATGAAGACGGCTGAACAGTACTGTCTTTTATCGATGGTGGTTATGATATCGTTTAGTACCTTGAGCGTGGCTGAGGTGCACCCGTGACCAGCTCTGAAACCGGATTGCACAGCAAAGAAGGTACGGTGGGATTCGAAATGGTCAGTGATCTGTTTATTAACTTGGCTTTCGAAGACTTTAGAAAGGCAGGACAGGATGCATATAGGTCTATAACAGTTTGGGTCCCTTTGAAGAGGGGGATGACCGCGGCAGCTTTCCAATCTTTATGGACCTCGGACGATACGAACAGACTGGTAATAGAGGTTGCAACAATGGCGGTGGATCATTTTAGAAAGAGGCTCCAGATTGTCTAGCCCAGCTGATTTGTACAGGTCCAGGTTTTGCAGCTCTTTCAGAACATATGCTATCTCGATTTTGGTGAAGGAGAAGCTGGGGAGGCTTGGGCAAGTAGCTGCGGGGAGTGCAGAGCTGTTGGCCGAGGTTGGGGTAGCCAGGAGGAAAGCATGACCAGCCGTAGAGAAATGCTTCTTGAAATTCTCAATTATCGTGGATTTATCGGTGGTGACAGTGTTACCTAGCCTCAGTGCAGTGGTCAGCTGGGAGGAGGTGCTCTTATTCTCCATGGACTTTACAGTGTCATAAAACTTTTTGGAGTTAGAGATACAGGATGCAAATTTCTGTTTGAAAAAGCTAGTCTTTGCTTTGTTGACTGCGTGTATTGGTTCCTGACTTCCCTGAAAAGTTGCATATCGCGGGGACTATGCTAGTGCAGTCCGCCACAGGATGTTTAATGTGCTGGTCGAGGGCAGTCAGGTCTGGAGTGAACCAAGGGCTATATCTGTTCTTAGTTCTATATTTTTTGAAAGGGGCATGCTTATTTAAGATGTTGAGGAAATTACTTTTGAAGAACAACCAGGCATCTTCGACTGACAGGATGAGATCAATATCCTTCCAGGATACCCGGGCCAGGTCGATTAGAAAGGTCGGCTTTCAGAAGTGTTTTAGGGAGCATTTGACAGTGATGAGGGGTGGTCGTTTGACAGCGGACCCATAGCGGATGCAGGCAATGAGGCAGTGATCGCTGAGATCCTGATTGAAAACAGCAGAGATGTATTTGGAGGGCAAGTTGGTCAGGATAATATCTTTGAGGGTGCCCATGTTTTCGGATTTAGGGTTGTACCTGGTGGGTTCCTTGATAATTTGTGTGAGATTGAGGGCATCTAGCTTAGATGTTAAGCATGTCCTAGTTTAGGTCACCTAGCAGAACGAACTCTGAAGATAGATGGGGGCAATCAATTCACATATGGTATCCAGGGCACAGCTGGGAGCTAAGGGGTCCTATAACAGGTGGCAACAGTGAGACTTATTTCTGGAGAGATTATGTTTTTTAATTAGAAGCTTGAAGTGTTTGGGTATAGACCTAGAAAGTATGACAGAACTTTGTAGGCTATCTCTGGAGTAGATTGCAACTCCTCCTCCTTTCACACTTCTATCTTGACGGAAAATGTTGTAGTTGGGTATGGAAATCTCTGAATTTGTGGTGGCCTTCTAAACCAGGATTCAGACATGGCAAGGACATCAGGGTTGGCGGAGTGTGCTAAAGCAGTGAGTAAAACAAACTTAGGGAGGAGGCTTCTGATGTTAACATGCATGAAACTAATGCTTTTTCGGTTACAGAAGTCAACAAATGAGAGTGCCTGGGGACACACAGGGCCTGGGTTAACCTCCACATCACCTAAGGAACAGAGGAGTAGGATGAGGGTACGGCTAAATGCTATCAAATCTGGTTGTCTAGTGCGTTGGGGACAGAATAAAAAGAGCAGATTTCTGGTCGTGGTAGAATAGATTCAGGGCATAATGAACAGACAGGGATATGGTGGGGTGCGGGTACAGTGGAGGTAAACCCAGGCACTGAGTGATGACAAGAGAGATTGCATCTCTGGACGCTCTAGTTATGCTGGGTGAGGTCACCGCATGTGTAGGAGATTGGACAAAGGAGGTATCTGAGGCATGTTGAGTGGGACTCGGTGCGCCGCAGTAAACTAAAACAATGATAACTATCCTAAACAACAGTATACAAGGCATATTGACATTTGAGAGTGACATAAAGCGAGGCATAAAGCAATCACAACAATTTGTAATACAACAACAGCTAATCATCTAAGACAACAACAACAGGTAAAATGGCGATGCATGGACAGAGAGGGTCGGTTAACTAAAAACAGGGCCTGAGTTCGAGGCGGGGGCCGACAGATAAACAAAAAACTAAACAAAATGGAGTACTGTGATTAATGAACAGTCCAGCAGGCATCAGCTATGTAGCCAAGCGATCATAGGGTCCAGTGAACAGCAATAGATGGAACAGGGAAACCGCGGGGTAGTCGTTACTACGCTAGCACGTGGGAGACATCGCGATTAAAGTTAGCAGGCTGGGGTTAGTAGAAGTGTCTGCTCCGTCGTCCGACAAAGGCCGGTTGAGGGCACAGTAGATGGAGTTCCGTCGGCAGACCAGTCGTGGTGGTACGGAGAGGCGCCGTGTCGACAAAGGGTCCAGGCCAGATGGCAAAAGAGGTATTGTAGTTGTAGTAATTTCGTTTGCTAGCCGGGAGATGTGCCTGGCTCACGGCTAACTGGTGCTACCTTCGAGGCAGGGGCATTAACCACTATAGCCACTCGGTAGCAGCTAGCTAGCAGCGATGATCCGCTACAAAGGTCAGAGCTCCAGAGCTTATGGTAAGTATCAGGTGGAGTAGTGGATTCTAGCCATGTTGGAGTAGAGTCCTGGAGGCATCTTCTGTGTTGCCGAGTGATCACTGAGTGGACCGGGAGGTCGGCCTCGCTCAGATACTGGCAGGCTGTCAAGTATTATCCAGGCAAAAAAAAAAAACGTCTGGTGTCTCTGCGGAAGGTAAAGGCTGCTGGCAGTGGCTGACAATGACTAAATAGCTAGTAGCTAATTAGCTGGTTAGCTACTGATGGCTAGCTACTGATGGAGGTTCTGTCTATAAGGTCTAAAACACATAGCAGATCCATATCACATTGGGTGAGGCGGGTTACAGGAAGGTATATTTAATTTAAAAATGGAAAAGAGATAATTAATAAGTAGAAATATATACAAAAAGTACACGAAAGAACGACAAACCATGTCTGCACTGCTACACCATCTTGGTTACTTTCACATAGGATTCATGGTATGTTGCCTGTAAAAACAATTGGGCTCCTGTTCCATTTGTCTAAAAATGGATCCTGAATAGACTATAGAAACAGAGGGTTGGTTATCAAAAAGCTCTCCTTCCTGGAAGTCCTCAGCAAAAATACTTCAAAGACAAAAATCACAGTCTATGGTGGCTGAGGTGGGGTTTTTCCTCTTCATCTTCAAGGTGAAGTTCTAAAAGAGGAAGTCAAGCCCGGGTGCTTTAATGTGGTGTCTTTCATTAGCTGCACTTCCCCAGATAAATCAGCTCAGCTCTTCTCCAAGTGTCATCATCCTCCAAAAATATCTGATCTCCCCCATTAAAGTGAAGGATTTGAGAGAGTGATACACACACAAGAAACACTCACCTATGAGGGGTAGAGAATGTCAAGAAAGACACACTGGACAAAACATAAACACTAAGACCACATTAGAGAGTAGTGCTTCCTCTCCATTGTATTATGTCATTGCACAGCACTCTGATGAAGCCAATTTTGTTCTACATTATTCTGAATAAATGGCATTTCACTCCTCAACTCCTACCAAAGAACTGAGTGATGAGTCAGTCCTTGCTTCCGAGTGTAATCACACAGCTCTTCAAGAGGGATCCATTAGTTTAAGACTAAATGGTGATCTCATTCAAGATACAGTATTATAAGGAAAGCTAATTTAGCTAATCAGGCAGTTAGCCTGTGCACATGCAGTAATCAGATGGAGTGCATGGCTTTGATTTATGTGCTCACTGCTCATGTCAATATCATTATGCTGTCAGAGTTCAGACCTGTATGATTTGTCCGGTTTGGAGGGAATATATGTGTGGATGATTAATTCAGCTCAAAGGTAAAGCAAGTAGCACCAGAGTGGTGTTGTATATGATAAAGATAATCTCTGATGTGCCTGAACAAGTCCATGCTAGGTAAAGCTCCGCCTTATCTCAGTTCACTGGTCACGATGCCTACACCCATCCGTAGCACGCGCTCCAGCAGGTGTATCTCACTGATCATCCCTAAAGCCAACACCTCATTTGGCCGCCTTTCGTTCCAGTACTCTGTTGCCTGTGACTGGAACGAACTGCAAAAATCGCTGAAGTTGGAGAATTTTATCTCCCTCACCAACTTCAAACATCAGCTATCTGAGCAGCTAACCGATCGCTGCAGCTGTACATAGTCTATTGGTAAATAGCCCACCCATTTTCACCTACCTCATTCCCATACTGTTTTTATACTGTTTTTATTTATTTTTCTGCTCTTTTGCACACCAATATCTCTACCTGTACATGACCATCTGATCATTTATCACTCCAGTGTTAATCTGCAAAATTGTAATTATTTGCCTACCTCCTCATGCCTCTTGCACACATTGTATATAGACTGCCCCTTCTTTCTACTGTGTTATTGACTTGTTAATTGTTTACTCCATGTGTAACTCTGTGTTGTCTGTTCACACTGCTATGCTTTATCTTGGCCAGGTCGCAGTTGCAAATGAGAACTTGTTCTCAACTATCCTACCTGGTTAAATAAAGGTGAAAAAAAATAAAAAAAAATAAAACAGTCAACAAGTGCCTTGTCTCAGGTGGAAGTAAATAGTAATAAGAAATGTGAATAAAAATATGTTTACCTCTTATTGCAAAAGAGGAAAAACTATTAGTAAAGTTAAAAACAATATTTATCAGCCAAATTGTTGCAGCTGGATTTGATTAAGAATGCTATTCTAGCCGGTCTTCCAAACCTTTTGGAGGGTTGAACTACTGTAACAGTAGGACCTGTAGTTTGATGAAGAAGATAGATAGGGGAGACCTTTGATGAGGGAGATGAGGCCAACCATTCCCCTCTGAAAGCTTGGCAGGATTAGGCTGATGGATTCCCGGGTGCAGAGAGATGTGTCTTCAGGCGGCTTCTATCAGCTACTTCTGTCTGAACTCTAAATGAACAGATCTGTTATCTAGACCCCACTCTGAGCTCTCTCTCCCAGCTCCACTGTTAATGAGAAGTGCTCTAAGATGTGTACATTATTAATAGATGAAAGGAGGGAAGAGAAGGCCACTCATACATCATTAAACATAAACACGCACACACTCATGTCTTTAGTTGGATGTGGATGCACACAGTAATGTATCCTATTCCTTACTTGGAGTCAATACTCTCCACTTTTTAGTGTACTTCTAGTTGTGCTGATCTGGATTGAGGTGGAAGGAATCCCTGCTGACACACGAACAGAAGCACAGAGCTGAACACACAGATCTGCATCCACTAGATTAAGGTCAAACAAGCATCCATCCACTCCAAGAAAGCTGTTTTGCGATGCATGCATTTAATTCTGCCTGGTGAGGATGGACTGGCATCACTACTCTGAGGATTGTTTTTTTGGCATTTGCCTCCTATATTAGGATCATGCTGTGAGGAAATCCGAGACATTTAATGTCATGGATGTTTTTACTTTTGATATAGATACATGCAGTGTAAATTAATTAGATTCTGCACCATTTCACCCACCAATTTTCTGTTCAGCAAGGACACATTTATAGGTTATTTGATAATTTTATGTTGATAAACCCCTAATTATTTCTTACCAGGCATTACACTTTTCTGACAAACTCTCATTAGACCTAATTTTCTTTATGTGGATGGTCCAGATTGTGATAGAAAATGCCTGCAATTTGCCATTAGTTAGACCGTTCTCTCTCTTTCCCAACCTCTACTTCTCTTTCTCTCTACTTCTCTCCCCCTCTCTCTTTTTCTCTCCCTCTCTCTCTACCTCTCTCCCTCTCTCCCTCTCTCTCTACTATCTCCCTCTCAATATCAATATCAATATCAATATCAATGTCTGTCTGTCTGTCTGTCTGTCTGTCTGTCTGTCTGTCTGTCTGTCTGTCTGTCTGTCTGTCTGTCTGTCTGTCTGTCTGTCTGTCTGTCTGTCTGTCTGTCTGTCTGTCTGTCTGTCTGTCTGTCTGTCTGTCTGTCTGTCTGTCTGTCTGTCTGTCTGTCTGTCTGTCTGTCTGTCTGTCTGTCTGTCTGTCTGTCTGTCTGTCTGTCTGTCTGTCTGTCTGTCTGTCTGTCTGTCTGTCTGTCTGTCTGTCTGTCTGTCTGTCTCCGTTAGTTCTGAGTACAGTCTTCCTTCACTGTTCTGGGGGTATATGACCATGATAGTGTTCCAGGAGACCTTTCTTTGTTAGAGGCTGTAATTGGCCTGTTAGCTGTTAAGGCCTTGTCCGTTGTAAACTAAATGTCCCTGAGCTTTTCTTGGCCTGTTTGGAGGCCTCCGGTCAATGGGCATTAAAACTGATACATTTCCCATCAGCACCCTGGGGGAGCCTGTACTGCAGTTCAAAAGCCTGTATTGCAGCTCATAGGCAAGTAAGGCTGAGATCAGGCCTGTGGCAGTGTTTCTCATGCCATTACTTTGGCACGGTGGGAGTCCAGGTAGAGATTTGGCACATCAATTATTTTCAATTGAAAACGTGTTTTTTTTGCAGCTGGTTAATTTTGGGCTTTTTTCCAACTAAAACAGATTCAGATCGATCAAGGGCTCAATGTGAATTGATTCTATTAAATCAATAATGACTATAATTAAACTGCAAAATGATCGATTGTTTAGAACAACTCCTCACTAATCAGATTACAGCAAGGTTTTCATAGCATAGCCTACACTATAGCTCCAGACTAAGCATAGTAACCCAATAGTAACCCAACCTAATCCACATTGATTTTCATCTACCTCTTTGACCAGTTAAATGTTGAAATAGAGGTTACACATTGAATCGATCCCTGCCAAACTTTTAGGCAGTGCATTTCTTTTGTTAAATGGTAGAACAGGTTCAGTCTTAGACATATTTGTTTTCAATGCTTCCTCTTGATGACAGATGTGTATTTTCAATGGCTGACGTTTCTTCTGGTTGGGCCAGCAAGCGTGTGCGCTAGTGTTGATCTTACCACTGCTGCTTGCTATTCAGACACACTCCCTTGGCTCTCAAGTGAAAGAGAACTGAGGGAACCATGCCAGACCTCTCTCCTCAAGGTCACTCTGTTAAAGCCCTAAATCCCAGAGGTCAGTGCCTAGGGAGGGAAGGGAGTGATGGGTGAATGGAGAGAGGGAGGGAGCTAGCAAAGAACAGACTGGAGGACAGAGAGACTCCGTGTGTGACGTGGTGAGGTTGAACTCAGGTGCAGAGAATGGACTAGACGAGGAATCAATGATTTAGGATAAAGTAAATACTTTACTGAGAAACAAGGGAACAGAAGAATCACAGTAACACCGGAACAAAGCAACAAACACTACAGTGGTTCCTCCTTTAAAGTTGCGAGTTTACACCGTGGGACTTACAGGTAATTTGTGGTTTAGCACGGTACCTTGCGCCACCACTGCTCTAGACCAGCGCAAGGGCGAGTTAGAGCACTGATTATGCTTTTGGGTCCTACTGTGTCTCTGACAATGAATGGGCAACATAAACCTAAATAGACACGGATAATTATGCACGACTTCAGTATTGCTTACTAAAACTGTTGTTACACTAAAGGTTTTATTATTTTTATTATTTTGTTTTTATTATTTTATTAGGATTATTTTGCTCTTACTGTAGTGCTGTAAACCACATCTGACCGGTCTCCTTATACAGCGACTGAGTGGTGCAAAGTCTAAGACACTGCAAAGCAGTACAAGCTGTGTTGCTACAGATGGTGGTTTACCCCATGTTCACCCCATGTTCAAGAGTGCCATTTTTCTCGCTCATTTTATATTATTCGAAAATGAAATCATCTCCAAAATATTGTTATTTTTAAAACCAAGTGATTATTATTATTATTGACACTAATAAAGGCATCTTTATGCTTTTATTAATCAAATAATGGTAAAAATACTCTTTCAAAATGCCGATGTTTATTTAGTCATGGATCCATAATGAATTACTATGGGAATAAATATCACTGAATTACAGAAATATCCTCCAATACTCGACATGTTGAGTATTGAGTCACAAATTTGAGTGTAGAAATGTTATGCTCCTAGTGTAACCTTTATTTAACTAGGCAAGTCAGTTAAGAACAAAGTCTTATTTACAAGGACAGCCTACTCCTTCCTCCCCGTCAGGAACCCCGGTCTCCCGCGTGCTCGCCGGACGCTGTGTTCATTAGCTAAATAGCCCAGTACTGTACTCCCGATAACATGCCTACTCCCGATAACATGCCAATATATGTTATGTTGTGATTTTGAATATGAATTATGCCCCTATTTCAGATTACTCTGACGTTTTTCTTACGTTGTACCCAATGATTTATGAAAACTTGCTCGGAAGGTCGATGTCCTCATTGTTGTTTTACATACGTGTTTAATACGTCTTCACACACTTTATTCGAATGATTATGATATGCATATTGTTATATTTGGCAGCACTTATTTGTTTTTCCTTCGCCTCCAACCCCATTCGATGCGTGGAACGGATGTGGGTGGGGCCAGGTCTAAATAAGGTGGATCATTGTTTTTTACTCCCAAAAGCTCTGATGAAGGCCGTGAGGCCGATACGTAAGCTTATTAAAGATCAATGATACTATCAAAAGCAGTGTGCGGTTTCCTTTTCCCCTTCATCTTGTCCAATTGTTACCATACACCTACAAAAAGATTGCTCAGATGTGCGAGTGTTTTATTTTTATTTTCACTGAAACCAAATCTCCATTTGGAGAAATGTTATGCTCTTAGTGCAACCTTTATTTAACTAGGCAAGTCAGTTAAGAACAAATTCTTATTTACAAGGACAGCCTACTCCTTCATCCCAGTCGAGGAAGTGAAACCCGGTCTCCCGTTTTACCGCATTCTCTCGTTCAGTCATTATTGAAGGCTATCAAATGCTTCTCGAAGATGCCCTCTGGTGGTTAAACTAGCACTAACTAGCATTAATGGTACCAGTGGTTGGCACTGAAATAACGTGTCATGGAATTCTACGGCACCATGCAAGCTGCGCCGCAGTACGCTGCAACTTTTAATGGAGGAACCACTGTATGATTAGGAAACTTACTCAGGGGACAGACACACATGGCAACCCAAAATCAAGCTCCTGCAAAACAGAGACAGAAACACACCTTTTTTAAAAGGGGGAATCATAATGGCAAATAGATAACACCTGAGTGTCCTAATTGTCTCTAAGATAGTCTCTGGTGACCGGTGGAACCATGATACTTTGGACAATTCGTCTACAGCGTGTCATGCTGGTGAAAGAGGACCCAAAAGCGACTTGGCGAAAACAGAGTCTTTAATCCAGTAAAGTAAATACAATCAAAAAACACAACTTTCACTCGAAATGACGAGGACAAACTGGAGACTCGATCTTGAACAGCAGGTGAACAGCAGGTTGCCTCGGGAAGGCACTTGAACCAAACAGACTCAGACACCTGCTCACCACGCAGCATCTGAGGAAAACACGACACGACAGGGCGATACACAAACACAGCACGGTGAATTCTAGACAAGGAACCGACAGGGCAGAAACGAATAACAAGGAGAGAAATAGGGACTCTAATCAGGGAAAAGGATCGGGAACAGGTGTGGGAAGGCTAAATGATGATTAGGGGAATAGGAACAGCTGGGAGCAGGAACGGAACGATAGAGAGAAGAGAGAGCGAGAGAGTGAGAGAGGGAGGGGGAGAGAGAGGGATAGAAAGAGGGAAAGAACCTAATAAGACCAGCAGAGGGAAACGAATAGAATGGGGAGCACAGGGACAAGACATGATAATAAATGACAAAACATGACAGTACCCCCCACTCACCGAGCGCCTCCTGGCGCACTCGAGGAGGAATCCTGGCGGCAACGGAGGAAATCATCAATGAGTGAACGGTCCAGCACGTCCCGAGACGGAACCCAACTCCTCTCCTCAGGACCGTAACCCTCCCAATCCACTAAGTATTGGTGACCCCGTCCCCGAGAACGCATGTCCATGATCTTATGTACCTTGTAAATAGGTGCGCTCTCGACAAGGACGGGAGGGGGAGGGAAGACGAACGGGGGTGCGAAGAAAGGGCTTAACACAGGAGACATGGAAGACAGGATGGACGCGACGAAGATGTCGCGGAAGAAGCAGTCGCACAGCGACAGGATTGACGACCTGGGAGACACGGAACGGACCAATGAACCGCGGAGTCAACTTACGAGAAGCTGTCGTAAGAGGAAGGTTGCGAGTGGAAAGCCACACTCTCTGGCCGCAACAATACCTTGGACTCTTAATCCTGCGTTTATTGGCGGCTCTCACAGTCTGTGCCCTGTAACGGCAAAGTGCAGACCTCACCCTCCTCCAGGTGCGCTCACAACGTTGGACAAACGCTTGAGCGGAGGGAACGCTGGACTCGGCAAGCTGGGATGAGAACAGAGGAGGCTGGTAACCCAGACTACTCTGAAACGGAGATAACCCGGTAGCAGACGAAGGAAGCGAAGTGAGCGTATTCTGCCCAGGGGAGCTGTTCTGCCCAAGACGCAGGGTTTCTGAAAGAAAGGCTGCGTAGTATGCGACCAATCGTCTGATTGGCCCTCTCTGCTTGACCGTTAGACTGGGGATGAAACCCGGAAGAGAGACTGACGGACGCACCAATCAAACGACAGAACTCCCTCCAAAACTGTGACGTGAATTGCGGGCCTCTGTCTGAAACGGCGTCTAACGGGAGGCCATGAATTCTGAATACATTCTCGATAATGATTTGTGCCGTCTCCTTAGCGGAAGGAAGTTTAGCGAGGGGAATGAAATGTGCCGCCTTAGAGAACCTATCGACAACCGTAAGAATCACAGTCTTCCCCGCAGACAAAGGCAGACCGGTAATGAAGTCTAGGGCGATGTGAGACCATGGTCGAGAAGGAATGGGGAGCGGTCTGAGACGACCGGCAGGAGGAGAGTTACCCGACTTAGTCTGCGCGCAGTCCGAACAAGCAGCCACGAAACGGCGCGTGTCACACTCCTGAGTCGGCCACCAAAAGCGCTGGCGAATAGACGCAAGAGTGCCTCGAACACCGGGATGACCAGCTAACTTGGCAGAGTGAGCCCACTGAAGAACAGCCAGACGAGTGGAAACAGGAACGAAAAGGAGGTTACTAGGACAAGCGCGCGGCGACGCAGTGTGCGTGAGTGCTTGCTTAACCTGTCTTTCAATTCCCCAGACTGTTAACCCGACAACACGCCCATAAGGAAGAATCCCCTCGGGATCAGTAGAAGCCACAGAAGAACTAAACAGACGGGATAAGGCATCAGGCTTGGTGTTCTTGCTACCCGGACGGTAAGAAATCACAAACTCGAAACGAGCGAAAAATAACGCCCAACGAGCTTGACGGGCATTAAGTCGTTTGGCAGAACGGATGTACTCAAGGTTCTTATGGTCTGTCCAAACGACAAAAGGAACGGTCGCCCCTCCAACCACTGTCGCCATTCGCCTAGGGCTAAGCGGATGGCGAGCAGTTCACGGTTACCCACATCATAGTTGCGCTCAGATGGCGACAGGCGATGAGAAAAATAAGCGCAAGGATGAACCTTATCGTCAGACTGGAAGCGCTGGGATAGAATGGCTCCCACGCCTACCTCTGAAGCGTCAACCTCGACAATGAATTGTCTAGTGACGTCAGGAGTAACGAGGATAGGAGCGGACGTAAAACGTTCTTTTAGAAGATCAAAAGCTCCCTGGGCGGAACCGGACCACTTAAAACACGTCTTGACAGAAGTAAGAGCTGTGAGAGGGGCAGCAACTTGACCGAAATTACGAATGAAACGCCGATAGAAATTAGCGAAACCTAAAAAGCGCTGCAACTCGACACGTGACCTTGGAACGGGCCAATCACTGACAGCTTGGACCTTAGCGGAATCCATCTGAATGCCTTCAGCGGAAATAACGGAACCGAGAAAAGTAACGGAGGAGACATGAAAAGAGCACTTCTCAGCCTTTACGTAGAGACAATTCTCTAAAAGGCGCTGTAGAACACGTCGAACGTGCTGAACATGAATCTCGAGTGACGGAGAAAAAATCAGGATATCGTCAAGATAGACAAAAACAAAGATGTTCAGCATGTCTCTCAGAACATCATTAACTAATGCCTGAAAAACAGCTGGCGCATTGGCGAGACCGAACGGCAGAACCCGGTACTCAAAATGCCCTAACGGAGTGTTAAACGCCGTTTTCCACTCGTCCCCCTCTCTGATGCGCACGAGATGGTAAGCGTTACGAAGGTCCAACTTAGTAAAGCACCTGGCTCCCTGCAGAATCTCGAAGGCTGATGACATAAGGGGAAGCGGATAACGATTCTTAACCGTTATGTCATTCAGCCCTCGATAATCCACGCAGGGGCGCAGAGTACCGTCCTTCTTCTTAACAAAAAAGAACCCCGCCCCGGCCGGAGAGGAAGAAGGCACTATGGTACCGGCGTCAAGAGACACAGACAAATAATCCTCGAGAGCCTTACGTTCGGGAGCCGACAGAGAGTATAGTCTAGCCCGAGGGGGAGTGGTCCCCGGAAGGAGATCAATACTACAATCATACGACCGGTGAGGAGGAAGGGAGTTGGCTCGGGACCGACTGAAGACCGTGCGCAGATCATGATATTCCTCCGGCACTCCTGTCAAATCGCCAGGTTCCTCCTGAGAAGTAGGGACAGAAGAAACGGGAGGGATGGCAGACATTAAACACTTCACATGACAAGAAACGTTCCAGGATAGGATAGAATTACTAGACCAATTAATAGAAGGATTATGACATACTAGCCAGGGATGACCCAAAACAACAGGTGTAAACGGTGAACGAAAAATAAAAAAAAAGAAATAGTCTCACTGTGGTTACCAGATACTGTGAGGGTTAAAGGTAGTGTCTCAAATCTGATACTGGGAAGATGACTACCATCTAAGGCGAACATGGGCGTAGGCTTCTCTAACTCTCTGAAAGGAATGTCATGTTTCCGAACCCATGCTTCGTCCATGAAACAACCCTCAGCCCCAGAGTCTATCAAGGCACTACATGTAGCACCCGAACCGGTCCAGCGTAGATGGACCGACAAAGTAGTACAGGATTTTGATGGAGAGACTTGAGTAGTTGCGCTCACCTGTAGCCCTCCGCTTACAGATGAGCTCTGGCTTTTACTGGACATGAATTAACAAAATGTCCAGCAACTCCGCAATAGAGGCACAGGCGGTTGGTGATCCTCCGTTCCCTCTCCTTAGTCGAGATGCGAATCCCTCCCAGCTGCATGGGCTCAGACTCTGAGCCAGAGGAGGGAGATGGTTGCGATGCGGAGCAGGGAAACACCGTTGATGCGAGCTCTCTTCCACGAGCCCGGTGACGAAGATCTACCCGTCGTTCTATGCGGATGGCGAGAGCAATCAAAGAGTCCACATCTGAAGGAACCTCCCGGGAGAGAATCTCATCCTTAACCACTGCGTGGAGTCCCTCCAGAAAACGAGCGAGCAGCGCCGGCTCGTTCCACTCACTAGAGGCAGCAAGAGTGCGAAACTCAATAGAATAATCCGTTATGGACCGTTCACCTTGGCATAAGGAAGCCAGGGCCCTAGAAGCCTCCCTACCAAAAACTCAACGGTCAAAAACCCGAATCATCTCCTCTTTAAAGTTCTGGTACTTGTTAGAGCAATCAGCCCTTGCCTCCCAGATAGCTGTGCCCCATTCTCGAGCCCGGCCAGTAAGGAGTGAAATGACGTAAGCAACCCGAGCTCTCTCTCTAGAGTATGTGTTGGGTTGGAGAGAGAACACAATCTCACACTGCGTGAGAAAGGAGCGGCACTCAGTGGGCTGCCCGGAGTAGCAAGGTGGGTTATTAACCCTAGGTTCTGGAGGCTCGGCAGGCCAGGAAGTAACAGGTGGCACGAGACGAAGACTCTGGAACTGTCCAGAGAGGTCGGAAACCTGAGCGGCCAGGTTCTCCACGGCATGGCGAGCAGCAGACAATTCCTGCTCGTGTCTGCCGAGCATGGCTCCTTGGATCTCGACGGCAGTGTAACGAGCGTCTGAAGTCGCTGGGTCCATTCCTTGGTCGGTTCCTTCTGTCATGCTGGTGAAAGAGGACCCAAAAGCGACTTGGCGAAAACAGAGTCTTTAATCCAGTAAAGTAAATACAATCAAAAAACACAACTTTCACTCGAAATGACGAGGACAAACTGGAGACTCGATCTTGAACAGCAGGTGAACAGCAGGTTGCCTCGGGAAGGCACTTGAACCAAACAGACTCAGACACCTGCTCACCACGCAGCATCTGAGGAAAACACGACACGACAGGGCGATACACAAACACAGCACGGTGAATTCTAGACAAGGAACCGACAGGGCAGAAACGAATAACAAGGAGAGAAATAGGGACTCTAATCAGGGAAAAGGATCGGGAACAGGTGTGGGAAGGCTAAATGATGATTAGGGGAATAGGAACAGCTGGGAGCAGGAACGGAACGATAGAGAGAAGAGAGAGCGAGAGAGTGAGAGAGGGAGGGGGAGAGAGAGGGATAGAAAGAGGGAAAGAACCTAATAAGACCAGCAGAGGGAAACGAATAGAATGGGGAGCACAGGGACAAGACATGATAATAAATGACAAAACATGACACAGCGTCTTACCATTTCAGGGCGTGAGGCCAGCAGCACTAACCTTGACCTCGACCAGCACTCTACCAATCTCTCAAAGCCTTCAACTCTTAGATTGCTATAAACCTCATGATAAGATCAGTTCTAAGATCTCCTATGACAACACAGTTAGTTGTTGAGTGATGAGCTAAATCCTGTGGAGGTATCTGGATCCTATCGGAAACTGAGACTTATACGGTTGTCACTGATTCGAAACCATCTCGTTGCATTTATGCCCTTTTTGTTTTGACTGGTCAGTGAGACTAGTCCGTTTTGTTATAACTGATGAGTGAGGCTGTTTACACGACTCCTGTTTGACCTGCTGTAAAACAGCTCCAATTCCCCCTTCTGCAATTAGAGCTCCTTTAGTTGTTGTTGCAGTGGACCCTCTAAGGAGGGTATCAACGGTTAACAAGCCTCTGAGCCTCAACTATGCCTTGACTATTTGGTCAGTGACAACATGATGACTGGTGTATAACTGCAGTAAAATGCAACACCTCTCTCTCCTCCGTTATACAACAGTTTTAACAGCCTTTGCCATGGCAACCCAAGGATGGGAGTATAATGAGGGTATCTGAGATGCAGGAGACAGAGAAAGCAGAATTAAACCTTTATCATATCAGACAGAGGAAGTAAGCCGGTGACGTCGACCGCCGAACGCCGCCTGAACAAGGAGAGGGACCGGCGGAAGTTGTGACAGATGTATCAGCATTAGTCCTGTATTATACCAGACAGATGTATCAGCATTAGTCCTGTATTATACCAGACATATGTATCAGCATTAGTCCTGTATTATACCAGACAGAGGTATCATCATTAATCCTGTATTATACCAGACAGAGGTATCATCATTAGTCCTTATTATATCAACAAGAGGAGAACATCTCCAGCACAGGTCGGGCAGTACAAGCCCTTGCGACGCAGGTATCCCAGCTGACCCAACAATTGCAACATCTGAGGGGTTCCGCTGCGCCACCTACACCGGCAGTTCAACCCGCCCCGCCAGAGCCGGATTCCCAGCTAGAGCCACGGCTACCGACACCAGAGGGTTATTCAGGTGATCCTGACTATTGCAGAGCTTTTCTTACGAGATGTTCCATGCATTTCTCGTTGCAGCCACGGACCTTCAACCGTGAACAGTCTAAGGTAGCATTCATACTCACACTGCTATCAGGCAAAGCGGCTCTTTGGGGAACGGCGGTGTGGGCGAACCAGGACCCATGCTGCACCTCTTTCCAGACACTCTCCGAGGAGATGAGAAGGGTCTTCGATCGGGCCGTGGCGGGTAGGGAGGCGGCCAGACTACTCGCTGACCTTCGCCAAGGAGACCGTTCAGTATCGGAATACTCCATCCAATTCCGCACTCTGGCCGCAGAGTGTCAGTGGAACGAGGAGGCGCAGTGGGACATGTTCCTGCATGGGCTGGAGGACCGGATCCAGAAGGAGATTTATGTTCTGGACCTTCCCAGGAGTTTAAATGGACTAGTGGAACTAGCCTTGAGGGTCGACGCTCGTCTGAGTCGTATTGGCCGCCGAGCATGCCCTAACAGACCGTATAACGACATGGAGGGCTGGCATGCCAGCGGCGGGAACACGGCCAGTTCAGCCTCCGCTCACGAACCCATGCAGCTGGGGGAGAGCTCGCCTCTCCCGGGAAGAGAGGGAGAGGCGGAGATCCCAAGGACTCTGTCTCTACTGTGGTAGAGCGGGCCACTTTATCCAATCCTGCCCGGTAAAACATCAGGCCCGGTAGTAAGCATGAGGCTACTATCGGGTGGTGTCACCACAGAGAAGACCTCATCATCTACTCTCCTCCCGGTAAGACTAAGATGGGCCACCCACACGCACGACACCCAAGCCTTACTGGACTCAGGAGCAGAGGGTAATTTCATGGACTTCAAGCTCGCTCACAAACTCCAGATTCCTATCACCTCACTCACGCACAAGATATCCGTCAACGCTCTCAATGGTCAAGAACTCCCCAACATTTCTCACACCACTGAACCTATCACACTCATCACTTCTGCAATCACACTGAGACACTATCATTCCTACTCATGGACTCACCCCTTGCACCATTAGTTCTTGGCCACCCTTGGCTCACCCAACACAACCCCAGAGTTGGCTGGGGTCATAACTCTATATCCATGTGGAGTAACAAGTGTCTTGAGTCCTGTTTAGTGTCTGCTTGTTCGTCTGTGTCTGATTCTGTGTTTCTAGAGTAGGCAGTGGATTTGTCTAACGTGCCCGTTGAATACCTCGACCTGAAGGAGGTGTTCAGTAAGTCCCGTGCTGCTTCCCTTCCTCCGCATCGTCCCTATGACTGTGCAATAGAATTATTGCCAGGTGAGTCTCCGCCTAAAGGCAAGTTATATTCACTCTCTGTTCCTGAGAGGGAGGCTATGGAGAGATTACATCTCTGATTCTCTGGCATCTGGATTCATTCGTCCTTCCTCTTCTCCAGAGGGGGCGGGGTTCTTCTTTGTGGGGAAGAAGGACGGATCTCTGCGTCCTTGCATTGATTACCGTGGGTTGAATAACATCACAGTGAAGAATACATATCCCTTACCGTTGATGTCCTCAGCCTTTGAAAGGTTACAGGGAGCATCCGTGTTCACTAAGTTGGATTTACGTAATGCATATCATTTGGTTCGCATAAGGGGGGGGGGGGGTGACGAATGGAAGACCGCGTTTAACACCCCCAGAGGGCACTTCGAATATTTGGTCATGCCTTTTGGGCTATCCAACTCCCCAGCGGTTTTCCAGGCACTCGTCAATGACGTGCTGAGAGATATGATTGATCAGTTCATATATGTTTACCTGGATGACATACTGATTTTTTCTTCTTCTCTCCAGGAACAGCACGTCAGACGAGTGCTTCAGAGGTTGTTGGAGAATGGACTTTTTGTCAAGGCGGAGAAATGCATTTTTCATGCACAATCCGTTCCATTCCTAGGTTACATCGTCTCGACTGAAGGTATTCGCATGGATCCTGACAAGGTTAAGGCTGTGGTGGATTGGCCAAGCCCAGATTCCCGTAAGGCCCTACAGAGGTTTCTGGGATTCGCCAATTTCTACCGGCGTTTCGTTCGCAACTTTAGCCAGATAGTCACTCCTCTTACCGCCTTAACCTCCCCCAGAGTGACGTTCAGGTGGTCCGATACAGCCGAGGCTGCATTCGCCAAACTCAAGAGCCGCTTTGTTTCGGCTCCCATCCTCATAGCTCCCGATCCCTCGCGTCAGTTCGTGGTCGCTTCAGAGGTGGGGGTAGGTGCGGTACTTTCCCAACGTTCCTCTTCTGACGACAAGATGCACCCTTGCGCGTTCCTTTCCCATCGGTTATCACCTGCGGAACGCAACTACGACATTGGCAACAGAGAGTTGTTGGCAGTGAAGTTAGCACTGGAGGAGTGGCGCCATTGGTTAGAGGGTTCGGGGGTACCTTTTATAGTTTGGACTGATCACAAAAATGTGGAATATATCAGAACCGCCAAGCGACTCAACTCCAGGCAGGCGCGGTGGGCACTCTTTTTCGGACGTTTTGACTTCTCTCTCTCGTATCACCCGGGTTCCAAGAATGTCAAACCCGATTCCCTTTCTTGCATTTTTGACCATTCCGAACGCCCATCCACTCCCGAGTGCATCCTACCCGGAACCCTAGTGGTCTCCACACTCACATGGGAGGTTGAATCGAGGGTCAAAACGGCCTTAGAAGGGGTAACGCCTCCGCCCGATTGCCCGCCTAATCGGTTGTTTGTGCCGGAGGGGTGTCGGTCCGATGTTATTCGGTGGGGGCATTGCTCCAACGTAGCGTGTCATCCAGGAGTCAGCCGCACTAGCTTTTTGGTTAAGCAACGCTTTTGGTGGCCACTGATGGCTCGTGACATTCACAGTTTTGTCTTGGCTTGCTCGGTTTGTGCCACTGGGAAGACTTCTAATCGACCCCCAGATGGGTTACTTCAACCGCTGTCGGTCCCTTCGAGACCCTGGTCCCACATCGCGCTAGCTTTTGTTACCGGCCTCCCGCCCTCCCAGGGCAAGACGGTTGTTTTGACCGTGGTGGAACGGTTCTCGAAGGCGGCTCATTTTATTCCCTTGCCTAAACTACCATCTGCCAAGGAGACAGCGGTAACTGTCGTGGATCACGTCTTTCGCTTACATGGCCTGCCGATGGACGTAGTTTCTGACAGGTGGCCCCAATTTGTGTCCAAGTTTTGGCAAGAGTTTTGTAGGTTACTGGGAGCGAGTGTCAGCCTGTCTTCAGGGTTTCATCCCCAGAGCAATGGTCAAACGGAGAGGGCCAACCAAGATTTGGAGAGAGTGTTGCGATGTTTGGTTTCTAAGAATCCCTCTTCCTGGAGTCAACAACTCTCTATGGTTGAGTACGCTCACAATTCGTTGCCAGTGGCAGCCACGGGTCTCTCTCCGTTTGAGTGTAGTTTAGGTTACCAGCCACCTATCTTTCCCAGTACGGAGTCCGAGGTCACTGTTCCCTCCGCTCACGCTTTCATCCAGAGGTGCCGTCACGCATGGAGCAGAGCCCGTGAGACTCTTCTCCGGGTGGGGGCGCGCACCAAGGCTAAGGCCGATCGCCACCGGTCGAAGCCTCCGGTATACGTCGTTGGCCAAAGAGTGTGGCTTTCTACTAAGAACATTCCACTCCGATCCGTTTCGAACAAGCTTGCCCCCAAATTTATCGGCCCGTTCAAAGTCACCAGGATCATTAGTCCGGTGGCGGTCCGGCTCAAGCTTCCTCCGGCATATAGGAGAATTCATCCTACCTTTCATGTGTCTAAAATAAAACCTGTGTTTCAGGCACACATTAACCCGCCGGTCCCGGTTCCCCCGCCGCCACGACTTGTTGATGGGGAACCCACCTTTTCTGTCAATCGTATTTTGGACTCTAGAAGGAGGGGACGCGGATTCCAGTACCTGGTGGACTGGGAGGGTTACGGCCCGGAGGAGAGAAGTTGGGTGCCTGCTAGGGACATTCTGGATCACTCCCTTATCGATGATTTCAATCGACAGGTAAATTCGCCTGGGAACGCCAAGAGGCGTTCCTAGGGGGGGGGTATTGTCACGGTTCATGAATCCACTGCCTCCCTCTCTCTTTCTCTTTCTCTCTCTCTCTCTCTCTCTCTCTCTCTCTCTCTCTCTCTCTCTCTCTCTCTCTCTCTCTCTCTCTCTCTCTCTCTCTCCCGTGTTTGTGTGGGCGTGGTTCCCAATCTCGGCCTGATTGTCTGCGCCAGCTGGAACCACTTATCTTCCCTTTATATGTTCTGTCACCAGTGTTTCTTGTTGTCAGATCGTTGTTACTTCCCTGAGGTTGTGTCGTGTGTCCGTGCTCATCTCTCGCCGCCCTTGTGTGGATTATCTGCTGTGCTCCTTCCTACCCATCCGGACACACTCCCCTGGATTTCTCAGCACACTATCTTCGGAAGATGCGCCCTAGTCCCTGGGTCGGATTCCGTCTGAGTACAGTCTGTCTGTCCTGTTGCTGCTGTAAACTGTATTCATTAAACCATCGTTGCTTGCATCTTGCATCCGCCTCTGTATTGTCACACATTAGTCCTGTATTATACCAGACAGAGGTATCATCATTAGTCCTTTATTATACCAGACAGAGGTATCATCATTAGTCCTGTAATATAGCAGACAGAGGTATCATTTACTTTTTGAAGTAAGAAGTGTTGTCTTCAGCCCTCCTCCTCATTAGCACCCACTGTTTATTTTGGCACCATGAGAGCAGTTTAGTCCCACTGCCAGCCGTCACACTTTTCCCTGTCCGTCAGAGGGGGAGGTCAAATGAAGTAGAGAAAGAAAGGCCATTTAGGGTTGCGAAATTGTTTGGTTTGTCAGAAAACGGTGGTCTTTGAATTTTGTGATGTGTTCTTATTTACTCTGAGCGTTTTACTCTAGGGATCTGTATGTGTTGGATTTACTGTGTAAGACGTTACACTTGGCAGAAAACCAGACCACCGTGGGCTGTATGAATAGATGTGTGTTGGTAGCATTTGGCCAGAGATGTTTTAGTTTCAGAAGCCCTAATGCCTTATAAATTCCCTTCAGTGTCTGGATTTCAGTTTTTATTATCACCGTAATGTTTTGTGTTTGCTGGAGAATTATTATTATTTACAGTGACAGTCAAACATAAACCAGCTTTTCTCTCTCACTGGCGTTTTATTGGGTAGATTCTAGTTTAACTGTGTGTGCGCGCACGTGTGTGTGTGTGTGTGTGTGTGTGTGTGTGTGTGTGTGTGTGTGTGTGTGTGTGTGTGTGTGTGTGTGTGTGTGTGTGTGTGTGTGTGTGTGTGTGTGTGTGTGTGTGTGTGTGTGTGTGTGTGTGTGTGTGTGTGTGTGTGTGTGTGTGTGTGTGTGTGTGTGTGGTGTTAGTCCTCTTGTTCCTTCTGAGAGTGTGTGGTGTCGGTCAGGGAGGAGAAGCAGCATCATCAGGAGGCTCTCTTAGTAGAGATCAGAGACCAGGGGATTCAGCTTGGAGGGGATTGAACCTCTGAATGAAATGTAAAGGGCGTGTCACTGTACTGACACTGTCTCTCACCACTCTGAGAGCACAGAGATGAAGTATACCTCTCTGCTATTGCCAGACATGAGTAAAGACTATTTCATTTCCTTTGTAACGCCTCACAGGTTTATGGAAGATATTAAATAGGAAATGTGAGGAAATCGAACAAAGCAGACAAAATGATTTGAGACCATATCTGATTGTACTCTCGCTCTCTTTTGCAGAAGGGATTCATAACATGTCCATGGACTCCAGCCCAATGACAATGCCTATGTCAGACCCCAACGCCTGGGCCACAGCTATGAATAACCTGGGCATGGCTCCCATGGGCATGACAGGACAACCCCTTATGTCAGGTACAGCTACTGTATTATAACCATAATCCAGTTATAATCATAACCATACGTCTACTGTAGTTATAACTCTAACCATACCTCTACTATAGTTATAATCCTAACCATACCTCTACTATAGTTATAACCCTAACCCTAACTCTACTACAGTTATAATCCTAACCATACCTCTACTATAGTTATGATCCTAACCATACCTCTACTGTAGTTATAACCCTAACCATACCTCTACTGTAGTTATAACCCTAACCATACCTCTACTATAGTTATGATCCTAACCATACCTCTACTGTAGTTATAACCCTAACCATACCTCTACTATAGTTATAATCCTAACCATACCTCTACTATAGTTATAATCCTAACCATACCTCTACTATAGTTATAACCCTAACCCTACCTCTACTACAGTTATAATCCTAACCATACCTCTACTGTAGTTATAACCCTAACCATACCTCTACTGTAGTTATAACCCTAACCATACCTCTACTATAGTTATAACCCTAACCATACCTCTACTATAGTTATAATCCTAACCATACCTCTACTATAGTTATAACCCTAACCATACCTCTACTACAGTTATAACCCTAACCATACCTCTACTATAGTTATAACCCTAACCATACCTCTACTATAGTTATGATCCTAACCATACCTCTACTGTAGTTATAACCCTAACCATACCTCTACTATAGTTATAACCCTAACCATACCTCTACTATAGTTATAACCCTAACCATACCTCTACTTTAGTTATAATCCTAACCATACCTCTACTATAGTTATAATCCTAACCATACCTCTACTGTAGTTATAACCCTAACCATACCTCTACTATAGTTATAATCCTAACCATACCTCTACTATAGTTATAATCCTAACCATACCTCTACTATAGTTATAATCCTAACCATACCTCTACTATAGTTATAACCCTAACCATACCTCTACTATAGTTATAACCCTAACCATACCTCTACTATAGTTATAACCCTAACCATACCTCTACTATAGTTATAATCCTAACCATACCTCTACTATAGTTATAATCCTAACCATACCTCTACTATAGTTATAATCCTAACCATACCTCTACTGTAGTTATAACTGTAACGGCATTCGTCTATTGAAGGAAGAGAGTCGGACCAAAATGCAGCGTGTTGGTTACTCATGACTTTAATGAATGAAATACGGTACATGAAATAACTGAAAGACGAAAACAACAAACAGAACGTGAAACTATTACAGCCTATCTGGTGAACACTACACAAAGACAGGAACAATCACCCACAAAATACAAAGTGAAACTCAGGTTACCTAAATACGGTTCCCAATCCGAGACAACGAGAATCACCTGACTGATTGAGAATCGCCTCAGGCAGCCAAGCCTAACTAGACACACCCCTAAACAGCCGCGATCCCAAATACTACAAACCCCAATACGAAAAACTACATATAAACCCATGTCACACCCTGGCCTACCCAAACATATAACAAAAACACAAAATACAATGACCAAGGCGTGACAGAACCCCTCCCCTAAGGTGCGGACTCCCGGACGCACCTCAAAACCATAGGGAGGGTCCGGGTGGGCGTCTGTCCATGGTGGCGGCTCCGGCTCGGGACGTGGACCCCACTCCATTAATGTCCTTGTTCCTCCCCTTCGCGTCCTGGGATAATCCACCCTCTCCGCCGACCATGGCCTAATAGTCCTCACCCAGATCCCCACTGGACTGAGGGGCAGCTCGGGACAGAGGGGCAGCTCGGGACAGAGGGGCAGCTCGGGACTGAGGGGCAGCCCGGGACTGAGGGGCAGCCCAGTACTGAGAGGAAGCCCAGTACTGAGAGGAAGCCCAGTACTGAGAGGAAGCCCAGTACTGAGAAGAAGCCCAGTACTGAGATGAAGCTCAGGCAGGTAGTAGGCTCCGGAAAATCCTGGCTGGCTGGCGGAACTGGAAGATTCAGGTTGACTAGCAGATCTGGAAGAGACTGGTTGTCTGGCAGATCTGGAAGAGACTGGTTGACTGGCAGATCTGGAAGAGACTGGTTGTCTGGTAGATCTGGAAGACTGGGAGCACTGGCGGCGCTAGGCAGACTGGGAGCACTGGCGGCGCTGGGCAGACTGGCGGTGCTGGGCAGACTGGCGACGCTGGGCAGACTGGCGACGCTGGGCAGACTGGGAGCACTGGCAGCGCTGGGCAGACTGGGAGCACTGGCGGCGCTGGGCAGACTGGGAGCACTGGCGGCGCTGGGCAGACTGGGAGCACTGGCAGCGCTGGGCAGACTGGGAGCACTGGCGGCGCTGGGCAGACTGGGAGCACTGGCGGCGCTGGGCAGACTGGAGACGCTGGGCAGACTGGCGACGCTGGGCAGACTGGGAGCACTGGCGGCGCTGGGCAGACTGGGAGCACTGGCGGCGCTGGACAGACTGGAGACTCCGGCAGCGCAGGAGTGGAGAAAAGCGCTGGCTGCGCTGAACAGGCGAGGCGCACTGAAGGCCTGCTGCGTGGTGCTGGAACTGGTGGTACTGGATTGAGGACACGCACAGGAAGCCTGGTCTGGGGAGCTGCTACCGGAGGACTGGAGTGTGGAGGTGGCACAGGATGGGCTAGACCGTGAAGGCGTACTGGAGATCTTGAGAGCAGTGTATGCACATGACGTGCAAGGCTAGGGATGTGCACAGGAGGCCTGGTGCGTGAGGCTGGCACCAACTTCACCAGCCGACTAACACGCACCTCAGGTTGAGTATAGAGCGCTAACTCAGGTGCTATCAAATCCCCGACACGATCCGTCGGACGAATATTGTATCTATAGCACCAAGCTAGCAACTCCCTCATTACTCTCCACTCCACTTTCCCCATTAACTCCTTCACAGTCTCTGCTTCGCTCACCTCTAACACTGGCTCTGGTTCTGGTCTCCTCCTTGGCTCCTCACGATAAACAAGGAGAGTTGGCTCAGGTCTATCTCCTGACTCAGCCATACTCTCCCTGAGCCCCCCCCAATACATTTTTTGGGGTGACTTTCGGTTTTCGCTCTGAGCCGCCTTCTCTTTTTTATTGACTCCATTCGCCTATAGTCCTCTTCGCATTGCTGCAGCGAATCCCAGGCGGACGCCTGCACTCTCTCTGGGTCGGCCGCCCACCTTTCGATTTCTTCCCACGTCGTATACTCCATGCCTCTACCGTCCATAACGTCCTGCTTTCGCTGCTGAAGCTGCCGCTGTCGCTGCCAGTTTACACACTGCTCGGTCCGTGAGTGGTGGGTGATTCTGTAACGGCGTTCGTCTGTTGAAGAAAGAGAGTCGGACCGAAATGCGGCGTGTTGGTTACTCATGACTTTAATGAAAGAAACGCGGTACATGAAATACTGATACTGATACTAAATACAAAAACAACAAAACGGAACGTGAAACTTATTACAGCCTATCTGGTCACCACAACACAGAGACAGGAACAATCACCCACGAAATACAAAGCGAAACTATGGCTCCCTAAATACGGTTCCCAATCAGAGACAACGAGAATCACCTGACTCTGATTGAGAATCGCCTCAGGCAGCAAAGCCTATACAACACCCCTAATCAGCCGCGATCCCAAATACTACAAACCCCAATACGAAAAACAACATATAAACCCATGTCACACCCTGGCCTACCCAAACATATAACAAAAACACAAAATACAATGACCAAGGCGTGACAATTTATTTAGCTCCTTTGTACCCCATTATTTTAATTTCTACTTTGCACATTCTTCCACTGCAAATCTACCATTCCAGTGTTTTACTTGCTATATTGTATTCATATAGACTTGTTTATACTGTATTATTGACTGTATGTTCGTTTTATTCCATGTGTAACTCTGTGTCGTTGTATGTGTTGAACTGCTTTGCTTTATCTTGGCCAGGTCGCATTTGTAAATGAGAACTTGTTCTCAACTTGTCTACCTGGTTAAATAAAGGTGAAATTAAAAATAAAAAAATTAAATTTTAACCATACCTTTACTGTAGTTATAACCATACCTCTACTGTAGTTATAACCATAACCATACCTCTACTGTAGTTATAACCCTAACCATACCTCTACTGTAGTTATAACCCTAACCTTTCCTCTACTGTAGTTATAATCCTAACCATACCTCTACTGTAGTTATAACCCTAACCTTTCCTCTACTGTAGTTATAATCCTAACCATACCTATACTGTAGTTATAACCCTAACTCTACTGTAGTTATAATCCTAACCCTAACTCTACTGTACTTATAATCCTAACCCTACCTCTACTGTAGTTATAATCCTAACCCTACCTCTACTGTAGTTAGAACCCTACCTCTACTGTAGTTATAACCCTACCTCTACTGTAGTTATAACCCTACCTCTACTGTAGTTATAACCCTACCTCTACTGTAGTTATAACCCTACATCTACTGTAGTTATAACCCTACCTCTACTGTAGTTATAACCTACCTCTACTGTAGTTATAACCCTACCTCTACTGTAGTTATAACCCTAACCATATCTCTACTGTAGTTATAACCCTACCTCTACTGTAGTTATAACCTACCTCTACTGTAGTTATAACCCTACCTCTACTGTAGTTATAACCCTAACCATATCTCTACTGTAGTTATAACCCTAACCATCCCTCTACTGTAGTTATAACCCGAACCATTCCTCTACTGTATTTATAACCCTAAACATTCCTCTACTGTATTTATAACACTAACCATACCTCTACTGTAGTTATAAACCTAACCATACCTCTACTGTCATTATAACCCTAGCCATACCTCTGCTGTCGTTATAACCCTAACCATACCTCTACTGTATTTATAACCCTAACCATTCCTCTACTGAGTTAGTTAGTGTTATAACTACAGTAGAAGTATGGTTAGAATAATAACTATAGTAGAGGTAGGATTACGGTTATAACTACAGTAGAGGTATGGTTAGGGTTATAACACTAACATACCATACCTAACCTAATCATAGACTGGTTTCTGTAGTCTGTGAATCCTGCAGCCCTCACGTTTGTCTCCGTAGGCCATTTGTTGTGTCTATTAAAATGGGCATGCAGAGCTGAGTCAGCCAGATAGAGTTATGAATCTATTATCAGTCTGAGGACTTGAGAGCAACACAGCTCAGTTCCAGACAGTTGGGAGGAGCTTTGGCAGTATCATCCCTTATTTGCAAAATGCTCATGCAACTCAATTTGTTCCTGTCTGCCATCCACACCACTACTTTATTGATTTATACAAAACTTGTTGAGTTTAGCATAGCATACTAGCTATGATTAAGCCCTAAGCTGTTAACCAAAGGATCCTTCTAATTTACAAAAAGGGCGGAATCATCCTCTGCCTACTGTCATATGTCATCATGTGTCACTCGGACAGGTGAACCATGGAAACATGGCATTAGTCTGTAGCGGTCACTGTCGGTCGCCATCTTGGCTCTACCGAAGACTGTTTGCCTAGTGGCACAGATACGGTATGTTATCATGTGCATCTCAGACAGTTGAAATTACAGTGGCAGAGCTAACAGAAATGTCATCATCATGAATCACACTGTCAGTTGAACCATTTAGGGGGGTCATTGAACAGTATCCACAAAGCGACTCATTGTAGAATACTGATGGTAACTGCTGAGTAATAGAGACGTTTTACCCCTACTCTTATGGGTAAAAAAATAAAATCTATGCATGAAGCCACTTTAGTCAAGAACCACATCTCGTCGACAGATATTTAGAACGCATCATGAGCTGTCCTAACCCGTTAAGTTACCAGCGGATGTCTTCATAATTGAAAAATGTGGTGAGTCAGTGGTTCCTGCGCCACGTGCACTATTTGATCAATCCATAGATAATCTAGATCTACGTGGAACCATACATCTGATGCCTTTGACAATGATTTACAAGGCTTATTTCACATGACATGTCTAAATAGTTATAACAAATAGGCTAATAAATAAACTTGTTTTTGTTTTGATTATTTAATTGACCTAAATCATGCTATTTCAAGATATACATTTGGAGCACAATATCTCTTTGTTAAAAAATATGCCTAAATTGTGCATGCCTATAAATTGGGCAATCAAAGGCATCTAGGGCTTATGTTTACTTTGAATGTGTTAGATGAAAATTATAGACCTTTCAAATGTCGTATGCAACGACAAGCGATTTAGAGTTGTTAAACGGCAGTGAAGAGTTTGTTTATAAACTCATCAATAGACATGCTGCAATGGTGCATGAGGACTGCAGACGTGGCCAGGGCAATAAATTGCAATGTCCGTACTGTGAGACGCCTAAGACAGCGCTACAGGGAGACAGGATGGACAGCTGATCGTCCTCGCAGTGGCAGACCACATGTAACAACACCTGCACAGGATCGGTACATCCGAACATCACACCTGCGGGACAGGTACAGTATGGTAACAACAACTGGCCGAATTACACCAGGAACGCACAATCCCTCCATCAGTGCTCAGACTGTCCACAATAGGCTGAGAGAGGCTGGACTGGGGGCTTGTAGGCCTGTTGTAAGGCAGGTCCTCACCAGACATCACCGGCAACAACCTCGCCTATGGGCACAAACCCACCGTCGCTGGACCAGACAGGACTGGCAAATAGTGCTCTTCACTGACGAGTCACAGTTTTGTTTCATCAGGGGTGATGGTCTGATTCACGTTTATCGTCGAAGGAATTAGAGTTACACCGAGGCCTGTACTCTGGAGCGGGATCGATTTGGAGGTGGAGGGTCCGTCATGGTTTAGGGCAGTGTGTCCCAGCATCATCGGACTGAGCTTGTTGTCATTGCGTTTCAGGGAAGACATCCTCCTCCCTCATGTGGTACCCTTCCTGCAGGCTCATCCTGACATGACCCTCCAGCATGACAATGCCACCATCCATACTGCTCGTTCTGTGCGTGATTTCCTGCAAGACAGGAATGTCATTGTTCTGCCATGACCAGCGAAGAGCCCGGATCTCAATCCAATTGAGCACGTATGGGACCTGTTGGATCGGAGGGTGAGGACGTGGGCGAGGGCTATTCCCCCAGACATGTACGGGAACTTGCCGGTGCCTTGGTGGAAGAGTGAGGTAACATTTCATAGCATGAACACACATTGTCTGTGGAACTTGTTCAGTTTATGTCTCAGTTGTTGAATCTTGTTATGTTCATACAAATATTTACACGTGTTAAGTTTGCTGAAAAGAAACGCAGTTGACAGTGAGATGACGAGATGACGAAATCTACAAGTAACTTCTCTTTCCAGATATGTAAAACAGTCTACATAAACCCTACAAATAAAAACATTGTATACTGCAGGTAGAAAATATCCTGATTAAAATAAATATCCTATAAATCACATTGGCTATACATGGTCTGTCTGCAAGGACCTTGAAACATTGTATCAACTATGGTATTAACTTGGTCCAGCCTGACTCCCGTGCTAGAAAACTTACAACATTGTATAAAATATTCTGGGCCCTCAGTTTCCCATGCCAATGAGCTCTGGACAGACAGACACAGCTGTAGGGTATTTTGCGCAAGGGATAAGAAGTTCTGGTAGGCCTATTTTATAAAGTTTTCACCGGATCAGAGTATGATATTTTCTCTCCCTTTAATGCTGAGTGGTCATCGAAATGGAGAGACTTGGAAAGATTTTTCATATAGGCTACGTTGAGGAATTATTGTCATTAGCAATGGATGTAAAAACAAACTTTGTTTACTTGCTATTTGAGTCGAAGAAAAAATAAGTTCAGAAGCTCCACAGTGATGGTGAGTTAAGGCAATCAGAAATAATAGCTGATCCCCAAACGGGCCCACTTATCGGCCTACATTTTCATGCAGGGCCGGTAGACTAGTCCTATTTCTATATGTGTAATCAATTGCGTGTCCTTACTCAAGATTGACAGGAGCGTGCTAAACAAAAGATAATGAATAAATTGACAACTCGTAAATGGAATGAAATAAATCAAAAGTGTAGCTAGCCTAGGTGGTGTGCTCTGCAAACAATGTGTCCACTCCTACAATGACAACGGTAAGTCTCTAATAATGGTGGAACCAGCTTTCCCCTGAAGCTAGGACAACCACGTCCCTGCCATCATCCAAAAACATCTGAAACTGTTATGCAGGTGAATGAGGACCCAAAAGCGACTTAACGAAAACAGAGTCTTTATACCAGTATAGACAAAAGCGATAATCCTGGATATTATCTAGGTGAAAGCAAACACAGGAAAACTGAAATCCACTCGTCAGTAGAGAGGAATGACTGGAGACGCGACCACAGACTGCAGGTCGCCTCGGGAAGGCATCGGCCGTAGCTGACAATGACACCTGCTCACACGCAGCATCTGAAGAAGTCAAAACACGACAGGGCGGAACAAGGACACAGAACAGCGAACATCATACAAGGATCCGACAAGGACAGAAGCGGAAAACAGAGGGAGAAATAGGGACTCTAATCAGAGGGCAAAATAGGGGACAGGTGTGAAAACAGTAAATGAGGTAGTTAGGAGAATGAGGAACAGCTGGGAGCAGGAACGGAACGATAGAGAGAGAGAGCGAGAGAGGGATAGAAAGAGGGAAAGAACCTAATAAGACCAGCAGAGGGAAACGAATAGAAGGTAAGCACAGAGACAAGACATGATAACCAATGACAAAACATGACAGAAACCCCTACCTCTTTAAAGAGTATCTTAAATAATCCTACAGCACCCCCCACCTAGCTATTTTAAGATCTTAACTGTAAGTCGCTCTAGATAAGAGCGTCTGCTAAATCACTAAAATGTAAAATGTTATACATCATAAAGTAAACTGTCAAGCAACCACTCTACTCTGAGAAACAGTGTGAGACAGATGTGGATACAAGAGTTTGTGTACTATGACATCATGTAGGAAGTCACCCACGCAATACTTTCTTCTCCTACATCCTGTCTGGCATGGGAAAAAGATATAACATTTTGATTTCCAAATTTGACATCATGCAATTTAAAAGAGGCAAGCTATTTTGAATTTGATGTCAAATTTGGAAATCACAGTGTAAAAAAAGTAATTATTGTCAGACTCAGAACTTTATCGAAATACACTGAACAAAAATATAAATACAATATGTGAAATGTTGGTCCCTGTCAGTGAGCATTTCTCCTTTGCCAAAATAATCGATCCACCTGACAGTTGTGGCATATCAAGAAGATGATTAAACAGCATAATCATTACACAGATGCACCTTGTGCTGGGGACAATAAAAGGCTAATCATTACACAAATGCACCTTGTGCTGGGGCAATAAAAGGATACTCTAAAATGTGCAGTTTAGTCACACAACACAATGTCACAGATGTCTCAAGTTTTGAGGAGTGTACAATTGGCATGCTGACTGCAGGAATGTTCACCAGAGCAGTTGCCAGAGAATGTAATTTTAATTTCTCTATCATAAACTGCTTCCAACATCTTTTTGGAGAATTTGGCAGAACGTCCAACCAGTCTCACAACCGTAGACCATGTGTAACTACACCAGCCCAGGACCTCCACATCTGGCTTCCTCATCTGCAGAATGGTCTGAGACTAGCCACTTGGACAGCTGATGAAACTGTGGGTTTGCACGACCAAAGAATTTCTGCATAAACAATCAGAAACCTCCTCAGAGAAGCTCATCTGCTTCCTCGTTGTCCTCACCAGGGTCTTGACCTGACTGCAGTTCGGCGTCGTCACCGACTTAGGTGGGCAGATGTTAACCTTCGATGGCCACTGGCACGCTAGAGAAGTGTGCCCTTCACAGGTGAATCACGGTTTCAACTGTACCGGGCAGATGGCAGACAACATATATGGTGTGGGCGAGTGGTTTGCTGATGTCAACGTCAATGCCCCATGGTGGCGTTTGGGTTATGGCATAGGCAGGCATAAACTATGGACAACGAACACAATTAATGGCAATTTGAATGCACAGAGATACCGTGACGAGATCCTGAGACCCATTCTCATGCCATTCATCCACCGCCATCACCTCATGTTTCAGCATGATGATGCTGAACATCTAGGAGCAACAACGGCTCAGCCACGAAGTGGTAGGCCAGACAAGCTCACAGAACGGGATCAACGAGTGCTGGAGCGGGAGTTCCAAACTGCCTCTGGAAGCAACGTCAGCACAAGAACTGTTCGTCGGGAGCTTCATGAAATGGGTTTTCATGGCCGAGCAGCCACACACAAACCTAAGATCACCATGCATAAAGCCAAGTTTTGGCTGGAGTGGTGTAAATCTCACCGCTATTGGACTCTGGAGCAGTGGATGTGCATTTTCTGGAGTATTGAATCGGGCTTCACCATCTGACACCTCTGGGTTTGGCGGATGCCAGGAAAACGCTACCTGCCCCAATGCATAGTGCCAACTGTAAAGTTTGGTCGAGGAGGATTAATGGTCTGGGGCTGTTTTTCATGATTCAGGCTAGGCCCCTTAGTTCCAGTCAAGGAAAATCTTAACGCTACAGCGTTCAATGACATTCCACACGATTCTGTTCTTCCAACTTTGTGGCAACAGATTGGGGAAGTCACTTTCCTGTTTCAGCATGATTATGCCCTCATGCACAAAGCGAGGTCCATACAGAAATGGTTTGTCGAGATCTGTGTGGAATAATTTGACTGGCCTGCACAGAGCCCTGACCTCAACCCTATCAAAGACCTTTGGGATGAATTGGAACACCGACTGCGAGCCAGAACTAATCGCCCAACATCACAGCCTGACCTCACGAATGCTCTTGTGGCTGAATGGAAGCAAGTCCCCACAGCAATGTTCCAACATCTAGTTGAAAGCCTTCCCAGAGGAGTGTAGGCTGTTATAACAGCAAGGAAGGAACTCACTCCATATTAATGGCCATTATTTTGGGAAGAGATGTTTGACGATCAGGTGTCCACATACTTTTGGCCATGTAGTGTATTTGTGACCAACCGATGCATATCTGTATTCCCAGTCATGAAATCCATAGATTAGGGCCTAATACATTTATTTCAACTGACTGATTTCCTTACATGAACTGTAAGTCAGTACAATCTTTGAAATTGTTGCGTTTTTATTTTTGTTCAGTGTAATATATTTATTTTACAAAAGTAATGAAGTGCAGATATCATATTTTGAAGTGCAAAGATTAAATTTGACATCCACATGCATACATGCATACTATTCATACAACCAGAGGAGCAGGTCAGTCTGAGCTGTCTTTCGGCTCTAGACTCCATGCTATGCTGTACTGTGCTCTGCTGTGCATGCATTGCCACATAACACTGCATTGTTGTACATCTCATTCAGTGCTGTGCCATACTACGCTGTTGTGTCTAGAGGTCGACCGACTATGATTTTCCAACGCCGATACCGATTATTGGAGGACCAAAAAAGGCAGATATTGTATTTTTTTTAAATGTTTTTTTAATTTATTTATCTTTTTTTCTATTTAAAAAAAATTTATCTATTTGTAATAATGACAATTATAACAATACTGAATGAACACTTTTATTTGAACTTAATATAATACATCAATAAAATCAATTTAGCCTCAAATAAATAATGAAACATGTTCAATTTAGTTTAAATAATGCAAAAACAAAGTAAAAGTGCAATATGTGCCATGTAAAAAAAGCTATTGTTTAAGTTCCTTGCTCAGAACATGAGAACATATGAAAGCTGGTGGTTCCAGCTTGGTTAACATGGTCAAAATGAGTCTTCAATATTCCCAGGTAAGAGGTTTTAGGTTGTAGTTATTATATAGAAATTATAGGACTATTTCTCTCTATACCATTTCCATTTCATATACCTTTGACTATCGGATGTTCTTATAGGCACTTTAGTATTGCCAGTGTAACAGTACAGCTTCCGTCCCTCTCCTCCCCCCTACCTGGGCTCGAACCAGGACACATCGACAACAGCCACCCTCGAAGCATCCATTACCCATCGCTCCACAAAAGCCGCGGCCCTGCAAGGGGAACAACTGCTTCAAGGTCTCAGAGCGAGTTACGTCACCAATTGAAACGCTATTAGCGCGCACGCCTCTAACTAGCTAGCCATTTCACATCGGTTACACCAGTCTAATCTCGGGAGTTGATAGGCTTGGAGTCATAAACAGCTCAATGCTTGAAGCACAGGGAAGAGCTGCTGGCAAACGCACGAAAGTGCTGTTTGAATGAACGTCCCACCAGGCCAACATCCGGTGAAACTGCAGAGAGCTAACATTTTAAATACACCATTTGTTGTATTAAACATTCTTGTAATTACATGTATCTTACATCATTTAAAAGATGAACGTCTCACACAAGTATTACTAGCATTTTCCAACCAAGCATTAGCGTCACGAAAGTCAGAAATAACAATAAAATCCCCGGGACCACCCATACGTAGAATGTATGCACACATGACTGTAAGTCGCTTTGGATAAAAGCGTCTGCTAAATGGCATATATAATATATTATTATTATTATTATGATAATATATAGACTGCATTAACAGAAATGACCATAATAAAACAAGCATTGTAGTTGAGAAATTATGTGACTTAAAGGTACATGTACTACTGGTCATACCGGTGTGCCATGCCAGTGGCTTCTGCAATGTATTAGTCTACTCAGACAGGCGTGAATGAGTGTGCCAAAAATAGTTTTGTATATACAGTGCATTTGGAAGGTATTCAGACCCCTGGACTTTTTCCACATTTTGTTAGCCTCATTATAAAAATAGATTCAATGAATTTGTTTCCCTCATCAATTTACACACAATACTCCATAATAACAAAGCGAAAATTGTTTTTTTGAAATGTTTGCAAATTGAAATATAACATTTACATACGTTTTCAGACCCTTTGCTATGAGACTCGAAATTTCGGTTTCCATTGACCATCCTTGGTAAATTCAATTGAATGGACATGATTTGGAAAGGCACACACCTGTTTACATAAGGTACCACAGTTGACGGTGCATGTCAGAGCAAAAACCAAGCCATGAGGTCAAAGAAATTGTCCGTAGAGCTCTGAGACAGGATTGTGTCGAGCCACAGATCTGGGAAAGGGTACCAAAAAATGTCTGCACCATTGAATGTCCCCAAGAACACAGTGGCCTCCGTCATTCCTAAATGGAAGTAGTTTGGAACCACCAAGACTCTTCCTAGAGCTGGCCGCCCGGCCAAACTTAGCAATCAAATAACATTTGTAGAGATAGAAGAACCTTCCAGAAGGACAACCATCTTTGCAGCACACCAATTAGGCCTTTATGGTAGAAAACCAGTCCTCAGTAAAAATGCACGACAGCCCGCAAAAGGCACCTAAAGAACTCTCGGACCATGAAAAACAAGATTCTCTGGTGTGATGTAACCAAGATTGAACTCTTTGGCCTGAATGGAGGAAACTGGCACTATTCGTATGGTGAAGCATGGTGGTGGCAGCATCATGCTGTGGCATGTGGGGATATTTGTCAGTGTCAGGTACTGGTAGATTAGTCATGATCGAGGGAAAGATGAACCGTGCAAAGTACAGAGAGATCCTTGATGAAAACCTGCTCCAGAGCGCTCAGGACCTCAGACTGGGGTGAAGGTTCACCTTTCAACAGGACAACGACCCTAAGCACAAAACCAAGACAACGCAGGAGTAGCTTCAGGACAAGTCTCTGAATGTCCTTGAGTGGCCCAGCCAGAGCCCAGACTGGAACCCAATCGAACATCTCTGGAGAGACCTGAAAATAGCTTCGCTGCGATGCTCCCCATCCAACCTGACAGAGCTTGAGAGGATCTGCAGAGAAGAATGCTGGTGTGCCAAGCTAATTGCATCATACGAAAGAAGACTCAAAGTTGTAATCGCTGCCAAATGTGCTACAACAAAGTACTTAGACCATGGTGCTTGCCTACGGAGCTGTGAGGGGAACGGCACCTCAGTACCTCCAGGCTCTGATCAGGCCCTACACCAAACAAGGGCACTGCGTTCATCCACCTCTGGCCTGCTCGCCTCCCTACCACTGAGGAAGTACAGTTCCCGCTCAGCCCAGTCAAAACTGTTCGCTGCTCTGGCCCCCCAATGGTGGAACAAACTCCCTCACGACGCCAGGACAGCGGAGTCAATCACCACCTTCCGGAGACACCTGAAACCCCACCTCTTTAAGGAATACCTAGGATAGGATAAAGTAATCCTTCTCACCCCCCTTAAAAGATTTAGATGCACTATTGTAAAGTGGCTGTTCCACTGGATGTCATAAGGTGAATGCACCAATTTGTAAGTCGCTCTGGATAAGAGCGTCTGCTAAATGACTTAAATGTAAATGTAAATGTACTTAGTAAAGGGTCTGAATACTTATGTAAATGTAATATATATCTGTTTTTTATTTTCAATAAATTGACAAAAATTAATAAAAATGTGTTTTTGCTTTGTCATTATGGGGTATTATGTGTAGATTGATAGGGGGGGGGGTATTTTAATCAATTTTAGAATAAGGCTGTAACATAACAAAATGTGAAAAAAGGCTAGGGGTATGAATACTTTCCAAATGCACTGTATATTTGCCTCTGCACTACAAAAAAAAACTTTCAGTCAACCATCAGCCTATCAACCAAACAATGGGGTCAGCCCTACAGGATTCCTAGGACCTTTTCTGAGATGCTTTGTGTATACGGGCCCAGAGCTCCTTCTAGACTGATGACGTTCCATTAGCGTTTGTTTCATGCTTTGGTACCGAGAGGTTGAGATGAATGAAACGCAATAAGGTGCTATGTTTCTGGTGTTTATTATTTTTTAAATATCATTAAAAGAACTGCGGAGCATTTATCACTTTACCATTACATTTCTACTTCACCATTTCACCCCACCATCTCCATTGATCAAATCAAATCAAATCAAATTTTATTTGTCACATACACATGGTTAGCAGATGTTAATGCGAGTGTAGCGAAATGCTTGTGCTTCTAGTTCCGACAATGCAGTGATAACCAACAAGTAATCTAACTAACAATTCCAAAACTACTGTCTTATACACAGTGTAAGGGGATAAGGAACATGTACATAAGGATATATGAATGAGTGATGGTACAGAGCAGCATACAGTAGATGGTATCGAGTACAGTATATACATGTGAGATGAGTGTGTAGACAAAGTAAACAAAGTGGCATAGTTAAAGTGGCTAGTGATACATGTGTTACAAAGGATGCAGTCGATGTTGTAGAGTACAGTATATACATATGCATATGAGATGAATAATGTAGGGTAAGTAACATTATATAAGGTAGCATTGTTTAAAGTGGCTAGTGATATATTTACATCATTTCCCATCAATTCCCATTATTAAAATGGCTGGAGTTGGGTCAGTGTCAATGACAGTGTGTTGGCAGCAGCCACTCAATGTTAGTGGTGGCTATTTAACAGTCTGATGGCCTTGAGATAGAAGCTGTTTTTCAGTCTCTCGGTCCCAGATTTGATGCACCTGTACTGACCTCGCCTTCTGGATGATAGCGGGGTGAACAGGCAGTGGTTCGGGTGGTTGATGTCCTTGATGATCTTTATGGCCTTCCTGTAACAACGGGTGGTGTAGGTGTCCTGGAGGGCAGGTAGTTTGCCCCGGTGATGCGTTGTGCAGTCCTCACTACCCTCTGGAGAGCCTTACGGTTGAGGGCGGAGCAGTTGCCGTACCAGGCGGTGATACAGCCCGCCAGGATGCTCTCGATTGTGCATCTGTAGAAGTTTGTGAGTGCTTTTGGTGACAAGCCGAATTTCTTCAGCCTCCTGAGGTTGAATAGGCGCTGCTGCGCCTTCTTCACGACGCTGTCAGTGTGAGTGGACCAATTCAGTTTGTCTGTGATGTGTATGCCGAGGAACTTAAAACTAGCTACCCTCTCCACTACTGTTCCATCGATGTGGATAGGGGGTGTTCCCTCTGCTGTTTCCTGAAGTCCACAATCATCTCCTTAGTTTTGTTGACGTTGAGTGTGAGGTTATTTTCCTGACACCACACTCCAAGGGCCCTCACCTCCTCCCTGTAGGCCGTCTCGTCGTTGTTGGTAATCAAGCCTACCACTGTTGTGTCGTCCGCAAACTTGATGATTGAGTTGGAGGCGTGCGTGGCCACGCAGTCGTGGGTGAACAGGGAGTACAGGAGAGGGCTCAGAACGCACCCTTGTGGGGCCCCGTGTTGAGGATCAGCGGGGAGGAGATGTTGTTGCCTACCCTCACCACCTGGGGGCGGCCCGTCAGGAAGTCCAGTACCCAGTTGCACAGGGCGGGGTCGAGACCCAGGGTCTCGAGCTTGATGACGAGCTTGGAGGGTACTATGGTGTTGAATGCCGAGCTGTAGTCGATGAACAGCATTCTCACATAGGTATTCCTCTTGTCCAGGTGGGTTAGGGCAGTGTGCAGTGTGGTTGAGATTGCATCGTCTGTGGACCTATTTGGGCGGTAAGCAAATTGGAGTGGGTCTAGGGTGTCAGGTAGGGTGGAGGTGATATGGTCCTTGACTAGTCTCTCAAAGCACTTCATGATGACGGAAGTGAGTGCTACGGGGCGGTAGTCGTTTAGCTCAGTTACCTTAGCTTTCTTGGGAACAGGAACAATGGTGGCCCTCTTGAAGCATGTGGGAACAGCAGACTGGTATAGGGATTGATTGAATATGTCCGTAAACACACCGGCCAGCTGGTCTGCGCATGCTCGGAGGGCGCGGCTGGGGATGCCGTCTGGGCCTGCAGCCTTGCGAGGGTTAACACGTTTAAATGTCTTACTCACCTCGGCTGCAGTGAAGGAGAGACTGCATGTTTCCGTTGCAGGCCGTGTCAGTGGCACTGTATTGTCCTCAAAGCGGGCAAAAAGTTATTTAGTCTGCCTGGGAGCAAGACATCCTGGTCCGTGACTGGGCTGGATTTCATCTTGTAGTCCGTGATTGACTGTAGACCCTGCCACATGCCTCTTGTGTCTGAGCCATTGAATTGAGATTCCACTTTGTCTCTGTACTGACGCTTAGCTTGTTTGATAGCCTTACGGAGGGAATAGCTGCACTGTTTGTATTCAGTCATGTTGCCAGACACCTTGCCCTGATTAAAAGCAGTGGTTCGCGCTTTCAGTTTCACGCGAATGCTGCCATCAATCCACGGTTTCTGGTTAGGGAATGTTTTTAGCGTTGCTATGGGAACGACATCTTCGACGCACGTTCTAATGAACTCGCACACCGAATCAGCGTATTCGTCAATATTCCCATCTGACGCAATACGAAACATGTCCCATGTCCACGTGATGGAAGCAGTCTTGGAGTGTAGAGTCAGCTTGGTCTGACCAGCGTTGGACAGACCTCAGCGTGCAGCCATGTGTCTATTTTCTGTCCTTATTATATATATTCTTTCCCAAAGCTTTTTATAAACCACATCCTTCAGCTTGTTTAAAAGCACATTCATGTCAACAGAGCTACTGAATTATAGGCCTCACGGCAACTTCACTCCGCCACATATTTCAAATGAAGTGGGCATGAAGAATGCTATTCCCACCTACTGAGTTTTCCCTATTTCATTTCAATTGTACAGTTTACGGAGCTTCTTCCAGACTTAGCAAACTCTCTGTCCTAGTTTACTGTGCTGCCTATGCAAAATAAAATTATATTTTGTTGAGTGAGGTATCGTCTTAGTACTGTGTTGGAGAGGAAAACTCTGGTGTGCGTGCGCGTGTGTGTTTTGTCACTGAGCGCCTTGGGCCATTGGACAGCATAATGCGCTTAGTGCTGTTACCTTATTAGAGGACTCTCTCTCCCACAGCTGCATTGGTATCATACCAACATTGCCAGCAGGTAGGGCTGTAGTCAGGTTGGCTGTGTAGTAGTGGGATTGGGGTTTCGGGGTGGGAGGGCTGTAGTCCTACTTATGAATCACCTGGAGAAACATCTGTTCCGTAGCATGTTATCTATTTCTCCCACCTCTCTCTCCATCTCTCTATTCCTCTACTCTGTCCCTGTTGTCTCTCTCTCTCTCCACTTTCCCTCTCCTCTCTCTACCCCTCTCTCTCATTCTCCACCCCTCTGCTCTGAAACAGAGTTACCACTCTGCTCCACTGCTACAAAACTCTGAACCAAAGTAAAGTAGGACAAATAATACTAATATGGCTATCACACTGAACAGTTACTTATACATTTATACAGTTGAAGTCAGAAGTTTACATACACCAAATACATTTAAACTCAGTTTCTCACAATTCCTGACATTTAATCCTATTAACAAATCCCTGTTTTAGGTCAGTTAGGTTCACCACTTTATTTTAAGAATATGAAATGTCAGAATAATAGCAGAAAATGATTTATTTCAGCTTTTATTTCTTTCATCACATTCCCAGTGGGTCAGAAGTATTTCTCCTGACAGAGGTGGTGTAACTGAGTCAGGTTTGTAGGCTTCCTTGCTCGCACAAGCTTTTTCAGTTCTGCCCAGAAAGTTTCTATTGGATTGAGATCAGGGCTTTGTGATGGCCACTCCAATACCTTGACATTGTTGTTCTTAAGCCATTTAGCCACAACTTTGGAAGTATGCTTGGGGTCATTATCCATTTGGAAGACCCATTTGCGACCAAGCTTTAACTTCCTGACTGATGTCTTGAGATGTTGCTTCAATATATCCACATAATTTTCCTCCCTCATGATGCCATCTATTTTGTGAAGTGCACCAGTCCCTCCTGCAGCAAAGCACCCCTACAACATGATGCTGCCACCCCCGTGCTTCACGGTTTGGATGGTGTTCTTCGGCTTGCAAGCCTCCCCCTTTTTCCTCCAAACATAAGAATGGTCATTATGGACAAACAGTTCTATTTCTATTTCATCAGACCAGAGGACATTTCTCCAAAAAGTACAATCTTTGTCCCCATGTGCAGTTGCAAACCGTAGTCTGGCTTTTTTACGGCGGATTTTGGAGCAGTGGCTTCTTCCTTGCTGAGCGGCCATTCAGGTTATTTCAATATAGGACTCGTTTTAATGTGGATATAGATACTTTTGTACCTGTTTCCTCCAGAATCTTCACAAGGTCATTGCTGTTGTTCTGGGATTGATTTGCACTTTTCACGCCGAAGTACATTAATCTCTAGGAGACAGAACGCGTCTCCTTCCTGAGCGGTATGACAGCTGGGTGGTCCCATAGTGTTTATACTTGCGTACTATTGTTTGTACAGATGAACGTGGTACCTCCAGGAGTTTGGAAATTGCTCCCAAGGATGAATCAGACTTGTGGAGGTCGACAATATATTTTTTTTTTCTGAGGTCTTGGCTGATTTCCTTTGATTTTCCAATGATGTCAAGGAAAGATGCAATGAGTTTGAGGGTAGGCCTTGAAATGCTTCCACAGGTACACCTCCAATTGACTCAAATTATGTCAATTAGCCTATCAGAAGCTTCTAAAGCCATGACATCATTTCTGGAATTTTCCAAGCTGTTTAAAGGCACAGTCAACTTAGTGTAATTCTGATCCATTGGAATTTTGATAAAGTGAATTATAAGTGAAATAATCTGTCTGTAAACAATTATTGGAAAAATGACTTGTGTCATGCACAAAGTAGATGTCCTAACCGACTTGCCAAAACTATAGTTTGTGAACAAGAAATTTGTGGAGTGGTTGAAAAACAAGTTTTGATGACTCCAATCTAAGTGTATGTAACTTCTGACTTCAAATGTATTTAATCAAGTGTTGGCTTGGTACCGCTCTGAAGGACCTATCCCTTGGAACACAGAACAACCCTACCACAGAACAATCACAACTGGACACTTTCTGGGCCTCTGTCTCAATTTGAGTCCACATCTGCTCTCAATGGCCCAGAAAGGAAGAGACTAACATTGCAATACAGTAGCAATACAGTAGCATTTGTCATGGCTTTTATAAAACCTGATTGAAGACAAACCAATCCAGACTATAATTAGGACCATATGAAATCTTCTATGGCTTTCTTATCTCTGTTTCTGCCTCGTCTTTTCCTCCTCTCTCGCTCTGTCTTGTTTTCAAAGTGGGGACCTCCCCATAAACCATCTATTATCCAAGACACTTGATACATTAAAGGGGAATGGAAACACTTTAGGAAGTAAATCTGAGCAAAGAGATGTATTCGATCCACAAATACTAAACATGTGCATTTAACATAAAAACATCTCTATATTTTGTATTTTGATTGTCAACCAGGTTTATGTGATCTATGGTCAGCGGAATTTTGAATTGCCATAGTAACGACTGACGCCAGTGCTTCACTGGCAGGAATCAAGTGGTATTGAGTTTTCGCGAGGAGATTGAATCGAAGAGAGTTAAGTTAGGAGCGGACAACGAAGATGGCAATAACAAGTAGTAATTCAAACATGAACTGTATGAATTGGCAACAGAAAAATCCCTCGGTAAACTACCATCCTGCCCAGGGACCCACAACTTTTGAAGAAATGGCTCCATGTCCTGAAGAGGAAGGACGTGCCAGCTCGAGCTAGCAGGATCTGCAGACAGCACTTCGCAGAGGCAGACCTTTGCGATGAAGGGCACTTTCAGTCAGGCAACTGGGAGTTTCCGAATGGAAAGGAGTCATGCGCCTACGTTGAAGCCCTCTGCTAGTGCCTCCATTTGTTATGGTGTAGGGGTTACCGACCAACCATCATCAACATCGCTGACTTTGGAGTCAAGCAAAATCGACTGAACGCGAGCCAATGCAATGAAGTCTGAGGTAACGTTAACCGGTCATGACTGTTGTTGACTAGGCTAGCGTTAGACACTGGAGAACTTTGTTGCAACTCTAGTTGAAGGTAACCAGCTAATTGCATCCGAAGTGTTTTGTGTAACACCCCCAGCAAATAACTTTAGCAAGCAACTCAACTGCAACTAAAATTGCAACAGTTTATCCGTGTACCCTTGTTATTAGGTAGTTACTGTAGCTAGCTTCCACCTCAGATAGTCAAGTACTGTAAAACATTTTGTTGACAGATTTGTTTTTGTATTGTTTTGTTAGCTCCACCTCATTTAGCTAGACTGAAGTTGACATAGCAAATGTTTGCTGAAAAATAAATGTCCTGTATTTGCTGTGTGTGTGTGTGTGTGTTGACAAAGCATTCAAGACAGGAAGCTTGTTAATGCCAACTGGGTTCAGTTGTCTTAACAAAAGTGTTTTTTGTTTTTTTTAGGATGACATCTTCATCCCTGAAAATGTTTTCATCCTGGAGGAGACTGTGCACGAGGCAGAGGAGGTACATGCAAATCCATGTTTTTTCAAGTATTTGCAGTGATTATTGAATATAACTATAGTCTAATAGATGCCCTAATTGTTTTCTAGCACCAGGGAAGAACGGTTAGTACAGCATGCCAAACTGACTCCTGGGTGCCAGAGTGTTCCTCATGCTGGGGTGGAGAAGAGGTCCACCGGGACCATCACTAAAGAGCTCGGGGCCCAGCTAGATTGAGCTCACAACCATCAGTACATAACTGAGTCCTGCCCCTACACTCCACAGATGGAGCTGACAGAGAGTGAGATCAGTGAAGACCTCAACTTCCTGTATGAACCTGAGAGCTCAGAATCACGATCATCACAGTGCGAGCCAGGATATACTATCGGATCACTTTGGGGGAGCGGGATGGTGTTCCGAAAATGGAGAAGGAGCAGGCCATTCAACAGCGAATTAAAAGATACACACATCCACAAAGGAAATTGGGTGGAATTGTTTTTCAGCTGATTCTTTTTTTACCCATTTCAACCCGTTTTTAACCATGTCCCAATGGATGTGCTACCTTGTCCGGGTCCTGCTGTTTCGACTCTCTCTCTCAACCTATGAATGCTCAGCTATGAAAGCCAACACCTCAGGAGCAAATGTCAGTTGAACTGTTGCACCCTCTATAACCACTGTGGTTGTTGTTTTGATGTAAAAAGGGCTTTTGTAAAATACATTTGAGTGATTGATTGTTTGCTGTGCTGGATGTTGTGTATTCACAAACTGTCTGAGTGATGGGACATTTTCATAGTATCTGTAACATACTGACAGGAACCTCTGACTGGATGTAATACATCACCGTCTAGACAGACTGACAGAAACCTCTGACTGGATTTAATACATCACCATCCAGACAGACTGACATAAATCTCTGACTGGATCTAATACAGTCACCAGAAAGACTGACAGGAACCTCTGACTGGATGTAATACATCACCATCCAGACAGACTGACGGGAACCTCTGACTGGATGTAATACAGTCACCATCCAGACAGACTTACGGGAACCCCTGACTGGATGTAATACAGTCACCATCCAGACAGACTTACGGGAACCCCTGACTGGATGTAATACAGTCACCATCAAGACAGACTGACAGGAACCTCTGACTGGATGTAATACATCACCATCCAGCCAGACTGACAGGAACCTCTGACTGGGTGTAATACATCACCATCTAGACAGACTGACCTTTGACTGGATGTATTACAGTCACCATCCAGACAGACAGACAGTAACCTCTGACTGGGTGTAATACTGTCAGAAACCTCTGACCTGGATGTAATACATCACCATCCAGACAGACGAACAGGAACCTCTGACTGGATGTAATACATCACCATCCAGACAGACTGACGTGAACCTCTGACTGGATGTAATACAGTCACCAGGCAGACTGACAGGAACCTCTGACTGGATGTAATGCATCACCATCTCGACAGACTCACAGAAATATCTGACTGGATGTAATACATCACCATCCAGACAGACTGATGGGAACCTCTGACTGGATGTAATACAGTCACCATCAAGACAGACTGACAGGAACCTCTGACTGGATGTAATACAGTCACCAGACAGACTGACAGAAACCTCTGACTGGATGTAATACATCACCATCCAGCCAGACTGACAGGAACCTCTGACTGGATGTAATACATCACCATCTAGACAGACTGACAGGAACCTCTGACTGGATGTAATACAGTCACCATCCAGACAGACTGACAGGAACCTCTGACTGGGTGTAATACATCACCATCTAGACAGAATGACAGAAACCTCTGACCTGGATGTAATACATCACCATCCAGACAGACTGACAGGAACCTCTGACTGGGTGTAATACATCACCATCTAGACAGAATGACAGAAACCTCTGACCTGGATGTAATACATCACCATCCAGACAGACTGACAGAAATCTCTGACTGGATGTAATACAGTCACCAGACAGACTGACAGGAACCTCTGACTGGGTGTAATACATCACCATCTAGACAGACTGACCTTTGACTGGATGTATTACAGTCACCATCCAGACAGACAGACAGTAACCTCTGACTGGGTGTAATACTGTCAGAAACCTCTGACCTGGATGTAATACATCACCATCCAGACAGACGAACAGGAACCTCTGACTGGATGTAATACATCACCATCCAGACAGACTGACGTGAACCTCTGACTGGATGTAATACAGTCACCAGGCAGACTGACAGGAACCTCTGACTGGATGTAATGAATCACCATCTCGACAGACTCACAGAAATCTCTGACTGGATGTAATACATCACCATCCAGACAGACTGATGGGAACCTCTGACTGGATGTAATACAGTCACCATCAAGACAGACTGACAGGAACCTCTGACTGGATGTAATACAGTCACCAGACAGACTGACAGAAACCTCTGACTGGATGTAATACATCACCATCCAGCCAGACTGACAGGAACCTCTGACTGGATGTAATACATCACCATCCAGACAGACTGACAGGAACCTCTGACTGGGTGTAATACATCACCATCTAGACAGAATGACAGAAACCTCTGACCTGGATGTAATACATCACCATCCAGACAGACTGACAGAAATCTCTGACTGGATGTAATACAGTCACCAGACAGACTGACAGGAACCTCTGACTGGGTGTAATACATCACCATCTAGACAGACTGACCTTTGACTGGATGTATTACAGTCACCATCCAGACAGACAGACAGTAACCTCTGACTGGGTGTAATACTGTCAGAAACCTCTGACCTGGATGTAATACATCACCATCCAGACAGACAAACAGGAACCTCTGACTGGATGTAATACATCACCATCCAGACAGACTGACGTGAACCTCTGACTGGATGTAATACAGTCACCAGGCAGACTGACAGGAACCTCTGACTGGATGTAATGCATCACCATCTCGACAGACTCACAGAAATCTCTGACTGGATGTAATACATCACCATCCAGACAGACTGATGGGAACCTCTGACTGAGTGTAATACAGTCACCATCAAGACAGACTGACAGGAACCTCTGACTGGATGTAATACAGTCACCAGACAGACTGACAGAAACCTCTGACTGGATGTAATACATCACCATCCAGCCAGACTGACAGGAACCTCTGACTGGATGTAATACATCACCATCTAGACAGACTGACAGGAACCTCTGACTGGATGTAATACAGTCACCATCCAGACAGACTGACAGGAACCTCTGACTGGGTGTAATACATCACCATCTAGACAGAATGACAGAAACCTCTGACCTGGATGTAATACATCACCATCCAGACAGACTGACAGGAACCTCTGACTGGGTGTAATACATCACCATCTAGACAGAATGACAGAAACCTCTGACCTGGATGTAATACATCACCATCCAGACAGACTGACAGAAATCTCTGACTGGATGTAATACAGTCACCAGACAGACTGACAGGAACCTCTGACTGGATGTAATACATCACCATCCAGACAGACTGATGGGAACCTCTGACTGGGTGTAATACAATCACTATCCAGACAGACTGACAGGAAACTCTGACTGGATGTAATACAGTCACCAGGCAGACTGACAGAAACCTCTGACTGGATGTAATACATCACCATCCAGACAGACTGATGGGAACCTCTGACTGGGTGTAATACAGTCACCATCCAGACAAGGCTGACAGGAACCTCTGACTGGACGTAATACATCACCATCCAGACAGACTGACGTGAACCTCTGACTGGATGTAATACAGTCACCAGGCAGACTGACAGGAACCTCTGACTGGATGTAATGCATCACCATCTCAACAGACTCACAGAAACCTCTGGCTGGATGTAAATACATCACCATCCAGACAGACTGACGGGAACCTCTGACTGGATGTAATACAGTCACCAGACAGACTGACAGGAACCTCTGACTGCACGTAATACATCACCATCCAGACAGACTGACAGGAACCTCTGACTGGGTGTAATACATCACCATCTAGACAGACTGACCTTTGACTGGATGTATTACAGTCACCATCCAGACAGACAGACAGTAACCTCTGACTGGGTGTAATACTGTCAGAAACCTCTGACCTGGATGTAATACATCACCATCCAGACAGACGAACAGGAACCTCTGACTGGATGTAATACATCACCATCCAGACAGACTGACGTGAACCTCTGACTGGATGTAATACAGTCACCAGGCAGACTGACAGGAACCTCTGACTGGATGTAATGCATCACCATCTCGACAGACTCACAGAAATCTCTGACTGGATGTAATACATCACCATCCAGACAGACTGATGGGAACCTCTGACTGGATGTAGTACAGTCACCATCCAGACAGACTGACAGAAACCTCTGACTGGATGTAATACAGTCACCAGACAGACTGACAGAATCCTCTGACTGAATGTAATACAGTCACCAGACACACTGACAGGAACCTCTGACTGGATGTAATACATCACCATCCAGACAGACTGACAGGAACCTCTGACTGGATGTAATACATCACCATCTAGACAGACTCACAGAAACCTCTGACTGGATGTAATACATCACCATCCAGACAGACTGACGGGAACCTCTGACTGGATGTAATACAGTCACCATCCAGACAAGGCTGACAGGAAACTCTGACTGGACGTAATACATCACCATCCAGACATATTGACAGGAACCTCTGACTGGACGTAATAAAGTCACAAGTCAGGCTGACAGGAACCTCTGACTGGACGTAATACATCACCATCCAGACAGACTGACAGGAACCTCTGACTGGGTGTAATAATGTCAGAAACCTCTGACCTGGATGTAATACATCACCATCCAGACAGACGAACAGGAACCTCTGACTGGATGTAATACATCACCATCCAGACAGACTGACGGGAACCTCTGACTGGATGTAATACATCACCATCCAGACAGACTGACGGGAACCTCTGACTGGATGTAATACAGTCACCAGGCAGACTGACAGGAACCTCTGACTGGATGTAATGCATCACCATCTCGACAGACTGACGGGAACCTCTGACTGGATGTAATACAGTCACCATCCAGACAAGGCTGACAGGAACCTGTGACTGGACGTAATACAGTCACCATCCAGACAGACTGACAGGAACCTGTGACTGGATGTAATACAGTCACCATCCAGACAGACTGACAGGAACCTCTGACTGGATGTAATACATCACCATCCAGACAGACTGATGGGAACCTCTGACTGGATGTAGTACAGTCACCATCCAGACAGACTGACAGAAACCTCTGACTGGATGTAATACATCACCATCCAGACAGACTTACGGGAACCTCTGACTGGATGTAATACATCACCATCTAGACAGACTGACAGGAACCTCTGACTGGATGTATTACAGTCACCATCCAGACAGACTGACATGAACCTCTAACTGGGTGTAATACATCACCATCTAGACAGACTGCCAGAAACCTCTGACCTGGATGTAATACATCACCATCCAGACAGACTGACAGGAACCTCTGACTGGGTGTAATACATCACCATCTAGACAGACTGACAGAAACCTTTGACTGTATGTATTACAGTCACCATCCAGACAGACTGACAGGAACCTCTGACTGGGTGTAATACATCACCATCTAGACAGACTGACCTTTGACTGGATGTATTACAGTCACCATCCAGACAGACAGACAGTAACCTCTGACTGGGTGTAATAATGTCAGAAACCTCTGACCAGGATGTAATACATCACCATCCAGACAGACGAACAGGAACCTCTGACTGGATGTAATACATCACCATCCAGACAGACTGACGGGAACCTCTGACTGGATGTAATACATCACCATCCAGACAGACTGAAGGGAACCTCTGACTGGATGTAATACAGTCACCAGGCAGACTGACAGGAACCTCTGACTGGATGTAATGCATCACCATCTCGACAGACTGACGGGAACCTCTGACTGGATGTAATACAGTCACCATCCAGACAAGGCTGACAGGAACCTGTGACTGGACGTAATACAGTCACCATCCAGACAGACTGACAGGAACCTGTGACTGGATGTAATACAGTCACCATCCAGACAGACTGACAGGAACCTCTGACTGGATGTAATACATCACCATCCAGACAGACTGATGGGAACCTCTGACTGGATGTAGTACAGTCACCATCCAGACAGACTGACAGAAACCTCTGACTGGATGTAATACATCACCATCCAGACAGACTTACGGGAACCTCTGACTGGAGGTAATACAGTCACCATCCAGACAGACTGACAGGAACCTCTGACTGGATGTAATACAGTCACCATCCAGACAAGGCTGACAGGAAACTCTGACTGGACGTAATACATCACCATCCAGACATATTGACAGGAACCTCTGACTGGACGTAATAAAGTCACAAGTCAGGCTGACAGGAACCTCTGACTGGACGTAATACATCACCATCCAGACAGACTGACAGGAACCTCTGACTGGGTGTAATAATGTCAGAAACCTCTGACCTGGATGTAATACATCACCATCCAGACAGACGAACAGGAACCTCTGACTGGATGTAATACATCACCATCCAGACAGACTGACGGGAACCTCTGACTGGATGTAATACATCACCATCCAGGCAGACTGACAGGAACCTCTGACTGGATGTAATGCATCACCATCTCGACAGACTGACGGGAACCTCTGACTGGATGTAATACAGTCACCATCCAGACAAGGCTGACAGGAACCTGTGACTGGACGTAATACAGTCACCATCCAGACAGACTGACAGGAACCTGTGACTGGATGTAATACAGTCACCATCCAGACAGACTGACAGGAACCTCTGACTGGATGTAATACATCACCATCCAGACAGACTGATGGGAACCTCTGACTGGATGTAGTACAGTCACCATCCAGACAGACTGACAGAAACCTCTGACTGGATGTAATACATCACCATCCAGACAGACTTACGGGAACCTCTGACTGGATGTAATACATCACCATCTAGACAGACTGACAGGAACCTCTGACTGGATGTATTACAGTCACCATCCAGACAGACTGACATGAACCTCTAACTGGGTGTAATACATCACCATCTAGACAGACTGCCAGAAACCTCTGACCTGGATGTAATACATCACCATCCAGACAGACTGACAGGAACCTCTGACTGGGTGTAATACATCACCATCTAGACAGACTGACAGAAACCTTTGACTGTATGTATTACAGTCACCATCCAGACAGACTGACAGGAACCTCTGACTGGGTGTAATACATCACCATCTAGACAGACTGACCTTTGACTGGATGTATTACAGTCACCATCCAGACAGACAGACAGTAACCTCTGACTGGGTGTAATAATGTCAGAAACCTCTGACCAGGATGTAATACATCACCATCCAGACAGACGAACAGGAACCTCTGACTGGATGTAATACATCACCATCCAGACAGACTGACGGGAACCTCTGACTGGATGTAATACATCACCATCCAGACAGACTGAAGGGAACCTCTGACTGGATGTAATACAGTCACCAGGCAGACTGACAGGAACCTCTGACTGGATGTAATGCATCACCATCTCGACAGACTGACGGGAACCTCTGACTGGATGTAATACAGTCACCATCCAGACAAGGCTGACAGGAACCTGTGACTGGACGTAATACAGTCACCATCCAGACAGACTGACAGGAACCTGTGACTGGATGTAATACAGTCACCATCCAGACAGACTGACAGGAACCTCTGACTGGATGTAATACATCACCATCCAGACAGACTGATGGGAACCTCTGACTGGATGTAGTACAGTCACCATCCAGACAGACTGACAGAAACCTCTGACTGGATGTAATACATCACCATCCAGACAGACTTACGGGAACCTCTGACTGGAGGTAATACAGTCACCATCCAGACAGACTGACAGGAACCTCTGACTGGATGTAATACAGTCACCAGACAGACTGACAGAAACCTCTGACTGAATGTAATACAGTCACCAGACAGACTGACAGAAACCTCTGACCTGGATGTAATACATCACCATCCAGACAGACTGACAGGAACCTCTGACTGGATGTAATACATCACCATCCAGACAGACTGAAAGGAACCTCTGACTGGATGTAATACATCACCATCTAGACAGACTGACAGGAACCTCTGACTGGATGTATTACAGTCACCATCCAGACAGACTGACAGGAACCTCTAACTGGGTGTAATACATCACCATCTAGACAGACTGCCAGAAACCTCTGACCTGGATGTAATACATCACCATCCAGACAGACTGACAGGAACCTCTGACTGGGTGTAATACATCACCATCTAGACAGACTGACAGAAACCTTTGACTGGATGTATTACAGTCACCATCCAGACAGACTGACAGGAACCTCTGACTGGATGTAATACAGTCACCAGACAGATTGACAGAAACCTCTGACCTGGATGTAATACATCACCATCCAGACAGACTTACAGGAACCTCTGACTGGATGTAATACATAACCATCCAGACAGACTGACAGAAACCTCTGACCTGGATATAATACATCACCATCCAGACAGACTGACAGGAACCTCTGACTGGATGTAATACATCACCATCCAGACAGACTGACGGGAACCTCTGACTAGATGTAATACAGTCACTATCCAGACAGACTGACAGGAACCTCTGACTGGATGTAATACAGTCACCAGGCAGACTGACAGAAACCTCTGACTGGATGTAATACATCACCATCCAGACAGACTGATGGGAACCTCTGACTGGATGTAATACAGTCACCAGACAGACTGACGGGAACCTCTGACTGGACGTAATACATCACCATCCAGACAGACTGACCTTTGACTGGATGTATTACAGTCACCATCCAGACAGACAGACAGTAACCTCTGACTGGGTGTAATACTGTCAGAAACCTCTGACCTGGATGTAATACATCACCATCCAGACAGACGAACAGGAACCTCTGACTGGATGTAATACATCACCATCCAGACAAACTGACGTGAACCTCTGACTGGATGTAATGCATCACCATCTCGACAGACTCACAGAAATCTCTGACTGGATGTAATACATCACCATCCAGACAGACTGATGGGAACCTCTGACTGGATGTAGTACAGTCACCATCCAGACAGACTGACAGAAACCTCTGACTGGATGTAATACAGTCACCAGACAGACTGACAGAATCCTCTGACTGGATGTAATACATCACCATCCAGACAGACTGATGGGAACCTCTGACTGGATGTAATACATCACCATCCAGACAGACTGACGGGAACCTCTGACTGGATGTAATAATGTCAGAAACCTCTGACCTGGATGTAATACATCACCATCCAGACAGACAAACAGGAACCTCTGACTGGATGTAATACATCACCATCCAGACAGACTGACGGGAACCTCTGACTGGATGTAATACATCACCATCCAGACAGACTGACGGGAACCTCTGACTGGATGTAATACAGTCACCAGGCAGACTGACAGGAACCTCTGACTGGATGTAATGCATCACCATCTCGACAGACTGACGGGAACCTCTGACTGGATGTAATACAGTCACCATCCAGACAGACTGACAGGAACCTGTGACTGGATGTAATACAGTCACCATCCAGACAGACTGACAGGAACCTGTGACTGGATGTAATACAGTCACCATCCAGACAGACTGACAGGAACCTCTGACTGGATGTAATACAGTCACCAGACAGACTGACAGAAACCTCTGACCTGGATGTAATACAGTCACCATCCAGACAGACTGACAGGAACCTGTGACTGGATGTAATACAGTCACCATCCAGACAGACTGACAGGAACCTCTGACTGGATGTAATACAGTCACCATCCAGACAGACTGACAGGAACCTGTGACTGGATGTAATACAGTCACCATCCAGACAGACTGACAGGAACCTGTGACTGGACGTAATACAGTCACCATCCAGACAGACTGACAGGAACCTGTGACTGGATGTAATACAGTCACCATCCAGACAGACTGACAGGAACCTGTGACTGGATGTAATACAGTCACCATCCAGACAGACTGACAGGAACCTCTGACTGGATGTAATACAGTCACCAGACAGACTGACAGAAACCTCTGACCTGGATGTAATATATCACCATCCAGACAGACTGACAGGAACCTCTGACTGGGTGTAATACATCACCATCTAGACAGAATGACAGAAACCTCTGACCTGGATGTAATACATCACCATCCAGACAGACTGACAGAAATCTCTGACTGGATGTAATACAGTCACCAGACAGACTGACAGGAACCTCTGACTGGATGTAATACATCACCATCCAGACAGACTGACGGGAACCTCTGACTAGATGTAATACAGTCACTATCCAGACAGACTGACAGGAACCTCTGACTGGATGTAATACAGTCACCAGGCAGACTGACAGAAACCTCTGACTGGATGTAATACATCACCATCCAGACAGACTGATGGGAACCTCTGACTGGGTGTAATACAGTCACCATCCAGACAAGGCTGACAGGAACCTCTGACTGGACGTAATACATCACCATCCAGAGAGACTGACAGGAACCTCTGACTGGATGTAATACAGTCACCAGACAGACTGACGGGAACCTCTGACTGGACGTAATACATCACCATCCAGACAGACTGACCTTTGACTGGATGTATTACAGTCACCATCCAGACAGACAGACAGTAACCTCTGACTGGGTGTAATACTGTCAGAAACCTCTGACCTGGATGTAATACATCACCATCCAGACAGACGAACAGGAACCTCTGACTGGATGTAATACATCACCATCCAGACAGACTGACGTGAACCTCTGACTGGATGTAATACAGTCACTATCCAGACAGACTGACAGAAACCTCTGACTGGATGTAATGCATCACCATCTCGACAGACTCACAGAAATCTCTGACTGGATGTAATACATCACCATCCAGACAGACTGATGGGAACCTCTGACTGGATGTAGTACAGTCACCATCCAGACAGACTGACAGAAACCTCTGACTGGATGTAATACAGTCACCAGACAGACTGACAGAATCCTCTGACTGGATGTAATACATCACCATCCAGACAGACTGATGGGAACCTCTGACTGGATGTAATACATCACCATCCAGACAGACTGACGGGAACCTCTGACTGGATGTAATAATGTCAGAAACCTCTGACCTGGATGTAATACATCACCATCCAGACAGACGAACAGGAACCTCTGACTGGATGTAATACATCACCATCCAGACAGACTGACGGGAACCTCTGACTGGATGTAATACATCACCATCCAGACAGACTGACGGGAACCTCTGACTGGATGTAATACAGTCACCAGGCAGACTGACAGGAACCTCTGACTGGATGTAATGCATCACCATCTCGACAGACTGACGGGAACCTCTGACTGGATGTAATACAGTCACCATCCAGACAAGGCTGACAGGAACCTGTGACTGGACGTAATACAGTCACCATCCAGACAGACTGACAGGAACCTGTGACTGGATGTAATACAGTCACCATCCAGACAGACTGACAGGAACCTGTGACTGGATGTAATACAGTCACCATCCAGACAGACTGACAGGAACCTCTGACTGGATGTAATACAGTCACCAGACAGACTGACAGAAACCTCTGACCTGGATGTAATACATCACCATCCAGACAGACTGACAGGAACCTCTGACTGGATGTAATACATCACCATCCAGACAGACTGAAAGGAACCTCTGACTGGATGTAATACATCACCATCTAGACAGACTGACAGGAACCTCTGACTGGATGTATTACAGTCACCATCCAGACAGACTGACAGGAACCTCTAACTGGGTGTAATACATCACCATCCAGACAGACTGACAGGAACCTCTGACTGGATGTAATATAGTCACCATATAGACTGACAGGAACCGCTGACTGGAAGTAATACAGTCACCATCCAGACAGACTGACAGGAACCTCTGACTGGATGTAATACATCACCATCTCGACAGACTCACAGAAACCTCTGACTGGATGTAATACATCACCATCCAGACAGACTGACGGGAACCTCTGACTGGATGTAATACATCACCATCTTGACAGACTGACAGAAACCTCTGACTGGATGTAATTTCAGTCACCAGACAGACTGACAGGAACCTCTGACTGGATGTAATACATCACCATCCAGACAGACTGACGGGAACCTCTGACTGGACGTAATACATCACCATCCAGACAGACTGATAGAAACTGCTGACTGGATGTAATAAATCTCCATCCAGACAGACAAGACAGGAACCTCTGACTGGATGTAATACAGTCACCATCCAGACAGACTGACAGGAACCTCTGACTGGGTGTAATACATCACCATCTAGACAGACTGACAGAAACCTCTGACCTGGATGTAATACATCACCATCCAGACAGACTGACAGAAACCTCTGACCTGGATGTAATACATCACCATCTCGACAGACTGACAGAAATCTCTGACTGGATGTAATACATCACCATCCAGACAGACTGACGGGAACCTCTGACTGGACGTAATACATCACCATCCAGACAGACTGATAGAAACCGCTGACTGGATGTAATACAGTCACCATCCAGACAGACTGACAGAAACCTCTGACTGGATGTAATACAGTCACCATCCAGACAGACTGACAGAAACCTTTGACTGGATGTAATACAGTCACCATCCAGACAGACTGACAGGAAACTCTGACTGGATGTAATACATCACCATCTCGACAGACTCACAGAAACCTCTGACTGGATGTAATACAGTCACCATCCAGACAGACTGACAGGAAACTCTGACTGGATGTAATACATCACCATCTAGACAGACTGCCAGAAACCTCTGACCTGGATGTAATACATCACCATCCAGACAGACTGACAGGAACCTCTGACTGGGTGTAATACATCACCATCTAGACAGACTGACAGAAACCTTTGACTGGATGTATTACAGTCACCATCCAGACAGACTGACAGGAACCTCTGACTGGATGTAATACATCACCATCTAGACAGACTGACAGAAACCTTTGACTGGATGTATTACAGTCACCATCCAGACAGATTGACAGAAACCTCTGACTGGATGTAATACATCACCATCCAGACAGACTGACAGGAACCTCTGACTGGATGTAATATAGTCACCATATAGACTGACAGGAACCGCTGACTGGAAGTAATACAGTCACCATCCAGACAGACTGACAGGAACCTCTGACTGGATGTAATATATCACCATCTCGACAGACTCACAGAAACCTCTGACTGGATGTAATACATCACCATCCAGACAGACTGACGGGAACCTCTGACTGGATGTAATACATCACTATCTTGACAGACTGACAGAAACCTCTGACTGGATGTAATTTCAGTCACCAGACAGACTGACAGGAACCTCTGACTGGATGTAATACATCACCATCCAGACAGACTGACGGGAACCTCTGACTGGACGTAATACATCACCATCCAGACAGACTGATAGAAACTGCTGACTGGATGTAATACAGTCACCATCCAGACAGACTGACAGAAACCTTTGACTGGATGTAATACAGTCACCATCCAGACAGACTGACAGGAAACTCTGACTGGATGTAATACATCACCATCTCGACAGACTCACAGAAACCTCTGACTGGATGTAATACATCACCATCCAGACAGACTGATGGGAACCTCTGACTGGATGTAATACAGTCACCATATAGACTGACAGGAACCTCTGACTGGATGTAATACATCACCATCTCGACAGACTGACAGAAACCTTTGACTGGATGTCATACAGTCACCATCCAGACAGACTGACAGGAACCTCTGACTGGATGTAATGCAGTCACCAGACAGACTGACAGAAACCTCTGAATGGACGTAATACATCACCATCCAAACAGACGGATAGAAACCGCTGACTGGATGTAATACATCACCATCTCGACAGACTGACAGGAACCTCTGACTGGATGTAATACAGTCACCATCCAGACAGACTGACAGAAACCTTTGACTGGATGTCATACAGTCACCATCCAGACAGACTGACAGGAACCTCTGACTGGATGTAATACAGTCACCAGACAGACTGACAGGAACCTCTGACTGGGTGTAATACATCACCATCTAGACAGACTGACAGAAACCTCTGACCTGGATGTAATACATCACCATCCAGACAGACTGACAGAAACCTTTGACTGGATGTAATACAGTCACCATCCAGACAGACTGACAGGAAACTCTGACTGGATGTAATACATCACCATCTCGACAGACTCACAGAAACCTCTGACTGGATGTAATACAGTCACCATCCAGACAGACTGACAGGAAACTCTGACTGGATGTAATACATCACCATCTAGACAGACTGCCAGAAACCTCTGACCTGGATGTAATACATCACCATCCAGACAGACTGACAGGAACCTCTGACTGGGTGTAATACATCACCATCTAGACAGACTCAGAAACCATGGATGTATTACTCACCATCCAGACAGACTGACAGGAACCTCTGACTGGATGTAATACATCACCATCTTGACAGAAACCTTTGACTGGATGTATTACAGTCACCATCCAGACAGATTGACAGAAACCTCTGACTGGATGTAATACATCACCATCCAGACAGACTGACAGGAACCTCTGACTGGATGTAATATAGTCACCATATAGACTGACAGGAACCGCTGACTGGAAGTAATACAGTCACCATCCAGACAGACTGACAGGAACCTCTGACTGGATGTAATATATCACCATCTCGACAGACTCACAGAAACCTCTGACTGGATGTAATACATCACCATCCAGACAGACTGACGGGAACCTCTGACTGGATGTAATACATCACTATCTTGACAGACTGACAGAAACCTCTGACTGGATGTAATTTCAGTCACCAGACAGACTGACAGGAACCTCTGACTGGATGTAATACATCACCATCCAGACAGACTGACGGGAACCTCTGACTGGACGTAATACATCACCATCCAGACAGACTGATAGAAACTGCTGACTGGATGTAATAAATCTCCATCCAGACAGACAAGACAGGAACCTCTGACTGGATGTAATACAGTCACCATCCAGACAGACTGACAGGAACCTCTGACTGGGTGTAATACATCACCATCTAGACAGACTGACAGAAACCTCTGACCTGGATGTAATACATCACCATCCAGACAGACTGACGGGAACCTCTGACTGGACGTAATACATCACCATCCAGACAGACTGATAGAAACCGCTGACTGGATGTAATACAGTCACCATCCAGACAGACTGACAGAAACCTCTGACTGGATGTAATACATCACCATCTCGACAGACTGACAGAAACCTTTGACTGGATGTCATACAGTCACCATCCAGACAGACTGACAGGAACCTCTGACTGGATGTAATGCAGTCACCAGACAGACTGACAGAAACCTCTGAATGGACGTAATACATCACCATCCAAACAGACGGATAGAAACCGCTGACTGGATGTAATACATCACCATCTCGACAGACTGACAGGAACCTCTGACTGGATGTAATACAGTCACCATCCAGACAGACTGACAGAAACCTTTGACTGGATGTCATACAGTCACCATCCAGACAGACTGACAGGAACCTCTGACTGGATGTAATACAGTCACCAGACAGACTGACAGGAACCTCTGACTGGGTGTAATACATCACCATCTAGACAGACTGACAGAAACCTCTGACCTGGATGTAATACATCACCATCCAGACAGACTGACAGAAACCTCTGACATGGATGTAATACATCACCATCCAGACAGACTGACAGGAACCTCTGACTGGATGTAATACATCACCATCTCGACAGACTGACAGAAATCTCTGACTGGATGTGATACATCACCATCCAGACAGACTGACGGGAACCTCTGACTGGACGTAATACATCACCATCCAGACAGACTGATAGAAACCGCTGACTGGATGTAATACAGTCACCATCCAGACAGACTGACAGAAACCTCTGACTGGATGTAATACAGTCACCATCCAGACAGACTGACAGAAACCTTTGACTGGATGTAATACAGTCACCATCCAGACAGACTGACAGGAACCTCTGACTGGTTGTAATACATCACCATCTCGACAGACTCACAGAAACCTCTGACTGGATGAAATACATCACCATCCAGACAGACTGACAGAAATCTCTGACTGGATGTAATACAGTCACCAGACAGACTGACAGGAACCTCTGACTGGATGTAATACAGTCACCAGACAGACTGACAGGAACCTCTGACTGGATGTAATACATCACCATCTAGACAGACTTACAGAAACCTCTGACTGGATGTAAAACATCACCATCCAGACAGACTGACGGAACATTTGACTGGATGTAATACAGTCACCAGACAGACTGACAGAAACCTCTGACTGGATGTAATACATCACCATCCAGACAGACTGACGGGAACCTCTGACTGGATGTAATACAGTCACCAGACAGACTGACAGGAACCTCCGACTGGATGTAATACATCACCATCTCGACAGACTCACAGAAACCTCTGACTGGATGTAATACATCACCATCCAGACAGACTGATGGGAACCTCTGACTGGATGAAATACATCACCATCCAGACAGACTGACAGAAATCTCTGACTGGATGTAATACAGTCACCATACAGACTGACAGGAACCTCTGACTGGATGTAATACATCACCATCCAGACAGACTGACGGGAACCTCTGACTGGATGTAATACATCACCATCTAGACAGACTGACGGGAACCTCTGACTGGAAGTAATACATCACCATCCAGACAGGCTGAAAGGAACCTCTGACTGGATGTAATACATCACCATCTCGACAGACTGACAGGAACCTCTGACTGGATGTAATACATCACCATCTCGACAGACTGACAGGAACCTCTGACTGGATGTAATACAGTCACCATATAGACTGACAGGAACCTCTGACTGGAAGTAATACATCACCATCCAGACAGACTGACGGGAACCTCTGACTGGATGTAATACAGTCACCAGACAGACTGACAGGAACCTCTGACTGGATGTAATACATCACCATCTCGACAGACTCACAGAAACCTCTGACTGGATGTAATACATCACCATCCAGACAGACTGATGGGAACCTCTGACTGGATGTAATACAGTCACCATATAGACTGACAGGAACCTCTGACTGGATGTAATACATCACCATCTAGACAGACTTACAGAAACCTCTGACTGGATGTAAAACATCACCATCCAGACAGACTGACGGAACATTTGACTGGATGTAATACAGTCACCAGACAGACTGACAGAAACCTCTGACTGGATGTAATACATCACCATCCAGACAGACTGACGGGAACCTCTGACTGGATGTAATACATCACCATCTCGACAGACTCACAGAAACCTCTGACTGGATGTAATACATCACCATACAGACAGACTGATGGGAACCTCTGACTGGATGTAATACAGTCACCATATAGACTGACAGGAACCTCTGACTGGATGTAATACATCACCATCTCGACAGACTGACAGAAACCTCTGACTGGATGAAATACATCACCATCCAGACAGACTGACAGAAATCTCTGACTGGATGTAATACAGTCACCATACAGACTGACAGGAACCTCTGACTGGATGTAATACATCACCATCCAGACAGACTGACGGGAACCTCTGACTGGATGTAATACATCACCATCTAGACAGACTGACAGGAACCTCTGACTGGATGTAATATATCACCATCCAGACAGACTGACGGGAACCTCTGACTGGAAGTAATACATCACCATCACGACAGACTGACAGGAACCTCTGACTGGATGTAATACATCACCATCCAGACAGACTGACGGGAACCTCTGACTGGATGTAATACATCACCATCTTGACAGACTGACAGAAACCTCTGACTGGATGAAATACATCACCATCCAGACAGACTGACAGGAACCTCTGACTGGATGTAATACATCACCATCTCGACAGACTCACAGAAACCTCTGACTGGATGTAATATATCACCATCTCGACAGACTGACAGGAACCTCTGACTGGATGTAATACAGTCACCATATAGACTGACAGGAACCTCTGACTGGAAGTAATACAGTCACCATCCAGACAGACTGACAGGAACCTCTGACTGGATGTAATACATCACCATCTCGACAGACTCACAGAAACCTCTGACTGGATGTAATACATCACCATCCAGACAGACTGACGGGAACCTCTGACTGGATGTAATACATCACCATCTTGACAGACTGACAGAAACCTCTGACTGGATGAAATACATCACCATCCAGACAGACTGACAGAAATCTCTGACTGGATGTAATACAGTCACCAGACAGACTGACAGGAACCTCTGACTGGATGTAATACATCACCATCCAGACAGACTGACGGGAACCTCTGACTGGACGTAATACATCACCATCCAGACAGACTGATAGAAACTGCTGACTGGATGTAATACATCACCATCCAGACAGACTGACGGGAACCTCTGACTGGACGTAATACATCACCATCCAGACAGACTGACGGGAACCTCTGACTGGATGTAATACATCACCATCTTGACAGACTGACAGAAACCTCTGACTGGATGAAATACATCACCATCCAGACAGACTGACAGGAACCTCTGACTGGATGTAATACATCACCATCTCGACAGACTCACAGAAACCTCTGACTGGATGTAATATATCACCATCTCGACAGACTGACAGGAACCTCTGACTGGATGTAATACAGTCACCATATAGACTGACAGGAACCTCTGACTGGAAGTAATACAGTCACCATCCAGACAGACTGACAGGAACCTCTGACTGGATGTAATACATCACCATCTCGACAGACTCACAGAAACCTCTGACTGGATGTAATACATCACCATCCAGACAGACTGACGGGAACCTCTGACTGGATGTAATACATCACCATCTTGACAGACTGACAGAAACCTCTGACTGGATGAAATACATCACCATCCAGACAGACTGACAGAAATCTCTGACTGGATGTAATACAGTCACCAGACAGACTGACAGGAACCTCTGACTGGATGTAATACATCACCATCCAGACAGACTGACGGGAACCTCTGACTGGACGTAATACATCACCATCCAGACAGACTGATAGAAACTGCTGACTGGATGTAATACATCTCCATCCAGACAGACAAGACAGGAACCTCTGACTGGATGTAATACATCACCATCTAGACAGACTGACAGAAATCTCTGACTGGATGTAATACAGTCACCAGACTGACTGACAGGAACCTCTGACTGGATGTAATACATCACCATCTAGACAGACTGACAGGAACCTCTAACTGGATGTAATACATCACCATCCGGACAGACTGAAAGGAACCTCTGCCTGGATGTAATACATCACCATCTCGACAGACAGACAGGAACCTCTGACTTGATGTAATACAGTCACCATCCAGACAGACTGACAGGAACCTCTGACCTGGATGTAATACATCACCATCCAGACAGACTGACAGGAATCTCTGACTGGATGTAATACAGTCACCATCCAGACAGTCTGACAGAAACCTTTGACTGGATGTAATACAGTCACCATCCAGACAGACTGACAGGAACCTCTGACTGGATGTAATACAGTCACCAGACAGACTGACAGGAACCTCTGACTGGATGTAATACATCACCATCTCGACAGACTCACAGAAACCTCTGACTGGATGTAATACATCACCATCCAGACAGACTGATGGGAACCTCTGACTGGATGTAATACAGTCACCATATAGACTGACAGGAAACTCTGACTGGATGTAATACATCACCATCCCGACAGACTGACAGAAACCTCTGACTGGATGAAATACATCACCATCCAGAAAGACTGACAGAAATCTCTGACTGGATGTAATACATCACCATCTCGACAGACTGACAGGAATCTCTGACTTGATGTAATACAGTCACCATCCAGACAGACTGACAGGAACCTCTGACTGGGTGTAATACATCACCATCCAGACAGACTGACAGAAACCTCTGACCTGGATGTAATACATCACCATCCAGACAGACTGACAGGAACCTCTGACTGGGTGTAATACATCACCATCTAGACAGACTGACAGAAACCTCTGACCTGGATGTAATACATCACCATCTCGACAGACTCACAGAAACCTCTGACTGGATGTAATACATCACCATCCAGACAGACTGATGGGAACCTCTGACTGGATGTAATACAGTCACCATATAGACTGACAGGAACCTCTGACTGGATGTAATACATCACCATCTAGACAGACTTACAGAAACCTCTGACTGGATGTAAAACATCACCATCCAGACAGACTGACGGAACATTTGACTGGATGTAATACAGTCACCAGACAGACTGACAGAAACCTCTGACTGGATGTAATACATCACCATCCAGACAGACTGACGGGAACCTCTGACTGGATGTAATACATCACCATCTCGACAGACTTACAGAAACCTCTGACTGGATGTAATACATCACCATACAGACAGACTGACAGAAATCTCTGACTGGATGTAATACAGTCACCATACAGACTGACAGGAACCTCTGACTGGATGTAATACATCACCATCCAGACAGACTGACGGGAACCTCTGACTGGATGTAATACATCACCATCGAGACAGACTGACAGGAACCTCTGACTGGATGTAATATATCACCATCCAGACAGACTGACGGGAACCTCTGACTGGAAGTAATACATCACCATCACGACAGACTGACAGGAACCTCTGACTGGATGTAATACATCACCATACAGACAGACTGACGGGAACCTCTGACTGGATGTAATACATCACCATCTTGACAGACTGACAGAAACCTCTGACTGGATGAAATACATCACCATCCAGACAGACTGACAGGAACCTCTGACTGGATGTAATACATCACCATCTCGACAGACTCACAGAAACCTCTGACTGGATGTAATATATCACCATCTCGACAGACTGACAGGAACCTCTGACTGGATGTAATACAGTCACCATATAGACTGACAGGAACCTCTGACTGGAAGTAATACAGTCACCATCCAGACAGACTGACAGGAACCTCTGACTGGATGTAATACATCACCATCTCGACAGACTCACAGAAACCTCTGACTGGATGTAATACATCACCATCCAGACAGACTGACGGAACCTCTGACTGGATGTAATACATCACCATCTTGACAGACTGACAGAAACCTCTGACTGGATGAAATACATCACCATCCAGACAGACTGACAGAAATCTCTGACTGGATGTAATACAGTCACCAGACAGACTGACAGGAACCTCTGACTGGATGTAATACATCACCATCCAGACAGACTGACGGGAACCTCTGACTGGACGTAATACATCACCATCCAGACAGACTGATAGAAACTGCTGACTGGATGTAATACATCTCCATCCAGACAGACAAGACAGGAACCTCTGACTGGATGTAATACATCACCATCTAGACAGACTGACAGAAATCTCTGACTGGATGTAATACAGTCACCAGACTGACTGACAGGAACCTCTGACTGGATGTAATACATCACCATCTAGACAGACTGACAGGAACCTCTGACTGGATGTAATACATCACCATCCGGACAGACTGAAAGGAACCTCTGCCTGGATGTAATACATCACCATCTCGACAGACAGACAGGAACCTCTGACTTGATGTAATACAGTCACCATCCAGACAGACTGACAGGAACCTCTGACCTGGATGTAATACATCACCATCCAGACAGACTGACAGGAACCTCTGACTGGATGTAATACAGTCACCATCCAGACAGTCTGACAGAAACCTTTGACTGGATGTAATACAGTCACCATCCAGACAGACTGACAGGAACCTCTGACTGGATGTAATACATCACCATCTTGACAGACTGACAGAAACCTCTGACTGGATGAAATACATCACCATCCAGACAGACTGACAGAAATCTCTGACTGGATGTAATACAGTCACCAGACAGACTGACAGGAACCTCTGACTGGATGTAATACATCACCATCCAGACAGACTGACGGGAACCTCTGACTGGACGTAATACATCACCATCCAGACAGACTGATAGAAACTGCTGACTGGATGTAATACATCTCCATCCAGACAGACAAGACAGGAACCTCTGACTGGATGTAATACATCACCATCTAGACAGACTGACAGAAATCTCTGACTGGATGTAATACAGTCACCAGACTGACTGACAGGAACCTCTGACTGGATGTAATACATCACCATCTAGACAGACTGACAGGAACCTCTGACTGGATGTAATACATCACCATCCGGACAGACTGAAAGGAACCTCTGCCTGGATGTAATACATCACCATCTCGACAGACAGACAGGAACCTCTGACTTGATGTAATACAGTCACCATCCAGACAGACTGACAGGAACCTCTGACCTGGATGTAATACATCACCATCCAGACAGACTGACAGGAACCTCTGACTGGATGTAATACAGTCACCATCCAGACAGTCTGACAGAAACCTTTGACTGGATGTAATACAGTCACCATCCAGACAGACTGACAGGAACCTCTGACTGGATGTAATACAGTCACCAGACAGACTGACAGGAACCTCTGACTGGATGTAATACATCACCATCTCGACAGACTCACAGAAACCTCTGACTGGATGTAATACATCACCATCCAGACAGACTGATGGGAACCTCTGACTGGATGTAATACAGTCACCATATAGACTGACAGGAACCTCTGACTGGATGTAATACATCACCATCCAGACAGACTGACAGAAACCTCTGACTGGATGAAATACATCACCATCCAGAAAGACTGACAGAAATCTCTGACTGGATGTAATACATCACCATCTCGACAGACTGACAGGAATCTCTGACTTGATGTAATACAGTCACCATCCAGACAGACTGACAGGAACCTCTGACTGGGTGTAATACATCACCATCTAGACAGACTGACAGAAACCTCTGACCTGGATGTAATACATCACCATCCAGACAGACTGACAGAAACCTCTGACCTGGATGTAATACATCACCATCCAGACAGACTGGCAGAAACCTCTGACTTGATGTAATACAGTCACCATCTCGACAGACTGACAGAAATCTCTGACTGGATGTAATACAGTCACCAGACAGACTGACATAAATCTCTGACTGGATGTAATACAGTCACCATCCAGACAGACTGACAGAAATCTCTGACTGGATGTAATACAGTCACCATCCAGACAGACTGACAGAAACCTCTGACTGGATGTAATACAGTCACCATCCAGACAGACTGACAGGAACCTCTGACTGGATGTAATACAGTCACCAGACAGACTGACATGAACCTATGACTGGATGTAATACATCACCATCCAGACAGACTGACAGAAACCTTTAACTGGATGTAATACAGTCACCATCCAGACAGACTGACAGGAACCTCTGACTGGATGTAATACATCACCATCTCGACAGACTCACAGAAACCTCTGACTGGATGTAATACATCACCATCCAGACAGACTGACGGGAACCTCTGACTGGATGTAATACATCACCATCTTGACAGACTGACAGAAACCTCTGACTGGATGAAATACATCACCATCCAGACAGACTGACAGAAATCTCTGACTGGATGTAATACAGTCACCAGACAGACTGACAGGAACCTCTGACTGGATGTAATACATCACCATCTCGACAGACTCACAGAAACCTCTGACTGGATGTAATACATCACCATCCAGACAGACTGATGGGAACCTCTGACTGGATGTAATACAGTCACCATATAGACTGACAGGAACCTCTGACTGGATGTAATACATCACCATCCCGACAGACTGACAGAAACCTCTGACTGGATGAAATACATCACCATCCAGAAAGACTGACAGAAATCTCTGACTGGATGTAATACATCACCATCTCGACAGACTGACAGGAATCTCTGACTTGATGTAATACAGTCACCATCCAGACAGACTGACAGGAACCTCTGACTGGGTGTAATACATCACCATCTAGACAGACTGACAGAAACCTCTGACCTGGATGTAATACATCACCATCTTGACAGACTGACAGAAACATCTGACTGGATGAAATACATCACCATCCAGACAGACTGACAGAAATCTCTGACTGGATGTAATACAGTCACCAGACAGACTGACAGGAACCTCTGATTGGATGTAATATATCACCATCCAGACAGACTGACGGGATCCTCTGACTGGACGTAATACATCACCATCCAGACAGACTGATAGAAACTGCTGACTGGATGAAATACATCACCATCCAGACAGACTGACAGAAATCTCTGACTGGATGTAATACAGTCACCAGACAGACTGACAGGAACCTCTGACTGGATGTAATACATCACCATCTCGACAGACTCACAGAAACCTCTGACTGGATGTAATACATCACCATCCAGACAGACTGACGGGAACCTCTGACTGGATGTAATACATCACCATCTTGACAGACTGACAGAAACCTCTGACTGGATGAAATACATCACCATCCAGACAGACTGACAGAAATCTCTGACTGGATGTAATACAGTCACCAGACAGACTGACAGGATCCTCTGACTGGATGTAATACATCACCATCCATACAGACTGACGGGAACCTCTGACTGGACGTAATACATCACCATCCAGACAGACTGATAGAAACTGCTGACTGGATGTAATACATCTCCATCCAGACAGACAAGACAGGAACCTCTGACTGGATGTAATACATCACCATCTAGACAGACTGACAGAAATATCTGACTGGATGTAATACAGTCACCAGACTGACTGACAGGAACCTCTGACTGGATGTAATACATCACCATCTAGACAGACTGACAGGAACCTCTGACTGGATGTAATACATCACCATCTGGACAGACTGAAAGGAACCTCTGCCTGGATGTAATACATCACCATCTCGACAGACAGACAGGAACCTCTGACTTGATGTAATACAGTCACCATCCAGACAGACTGACAGGAACCTCTGACCTGGATGTAATACATCACCATCCAGACAGACTGACAGAAACCTCTGACCTGGATGTAATACATCACCATCCAGACAGACTGACAGAAACCTCTGACCTGGATGTAATACAGTCACCATCTCGACAGACTGACAGAAATCTCTGACTGGATGTAATACAGTCACCAGACAGACTGACATAAATCTCTGACTGGATGTAATACAGTCACCATCCAGACAGACTGACAGAAATCTCTGACTGGATGTAATACAGTCACCATCCAGACAGACTGACAGAAACCTCTGACTGGATGTAATACAGTCACCATCCAGACAGACTGACAGGAACCTCTGACTGGATGTAATACAGTCACCAGACAGACTGACATGAACCTCTGACTGGATGTAATACATCACCATCCAGACAGACTGACAGAAACCTTTAACTGGATGTAATACAGTCACCATCCAGACAGACTGACAGGAACCTCTGACTGGATGTAATACATCACCATCTCGACAGACTCACAGAAACCTCTGACTGGATGTAATACATCACCATCCAGACAGACTGACGGGAACCTCTGACTGGATGTAATACATCACCATCTTGACAGACTGACAGAAACCTCTGACTGGATGAAATACATCACCATCCAGACAGACTGACAGAAATCTCTGACTGGATGTAATACAGTCACCAGACAGACTGACAGGAACCTCTGACTGGATGTAATACATCACCATCTCGACAGACTCACAGAAACCTCTGACTGGATGTAATACATCACCATCCAGACAGACTGATGGGAACCTCTGACTGGATGTAATACAGTCACCATATAGACTGACAGGAACCTCTGACTGGATGTAATACATCACCATCCCGACAGACTGACAGAAACCTCTGACTGGATGAAATACATCACCATCCAGAAAGACTGACAGAAATCTCTGACTGGATGTAATACATCACCATCTCGACAGACTGACAGGAATCTCTGACTTGATGTAATACAGTCACCATCCAGACAGACTGACAGGAACCTCTGACTGGGTGTAATACATCACCATCTAGACAGACTGACAGAAACCTCTGACCTGGATGTAATACATCACCATCCAGACAGACTGACAGAAACCTCTGACCTGGATGTAATACATCACCATCCAGACAGACTGACAGAAACCTCTGACTTGATGTAATACAGTCACCATCTTGACAGACTGACAGAAATCTCTGACTGGATGTAATACAGTCACCAGACAGACTGACATAAATCTCTGACTGGATGTAATACAGTCACCATCCAGACAGACTGACAGAAATCTCTGACTGGATGTAATACAGTCACCATCCAGACAGACTGACAGAAACCTCTGACTGGATGTAATACAGTCACCATCCAGACAGACTGACAGGAACCTCTGACTGGATGTAATACAGTCACCAGACAGACTGACATGAACCTCTGACTGGATGTAATACATCACCATCCAGACAGACTGACGGAAACCTTTAACTGGATGTAATACAGTCACCATCCAGACAGACTGACAGGAACCTCTGACTGGATGTAATACATCACCATCTCGACAGACTCACAGAAACCTCTGACTGGATGTAATACATCACCATCCAGACGGGAACCTCTGACTGGATGTAATACATCACCATCTTGACAGACTGACAGAAACCTCTGACTGGATGAAATACATCACCATCCAGACAGACTGACAGAAATCTCTGACTGGATGTAATACAGTCACCAGACAGACTGACAGGAACCTCTGACTGGATGTAATACATCACCATCCAGACAGACTGACGGGATCCTCTGACTGGACGTAATACATCACCATCCAGACAGACTGATAGAAACTGCTGACTGGATGAAATACATCACCATCCAGACAGACTGACAGAAATCTCTGACTGGATGTAATACAGTCACCAGACAGACTGACAGGAACCTCTGACTGGATGTAATACATCACCATCCAGACAGACTGACGGGAACCTCTGACTGGATGTAATACATCACCATCTTGACAGACTGACAGAAACCTCTGACTGGATGAAATACATCACCATCCAGACAGACTGACAGAAATCTCTGACTGGATGTAATACAGTCACCAGACAGACTGACAGGAACCTCTGACTGGATGTAATACATCACCATCCAGACAGACTGACGGGAACCTCTGACTGGACGTAATACATCACCATCCAGACAGACTGATAGAAACTGCTGACTGGATGTAATACATCTCCATCCAGACAGACAAGACAGGAACCTCTGACTGGATGTAATACATCACCATCTAGACAGACTGACAGAAATCTCTGACTGGATGTAATACAGTCACCAGACTGACTGACAGGAACCTCTGACTGGATGTAATACATCACCATCTAGACAGACTGACAGGAACCTCTGACTGGATGTAATACATCACCATCCGGACAGACTGAAAGGAACCTCTGCCTGGATGTAATACATCACCATCTCGACAGACAGACAGGAACCTCTGACTTGATGTAATACAGTCACCATCCAGACAGACTGACAGGAACCTCTGACCTGGATGTAATACATCACCATCCAGACAGACTGACAGGAACCTCTGACTGGATGTAATACAGTCACCATCCAGACATTCTGACAGAAACCTTTGACTGGATGTAATACAGTCACCATCCAGACAGACTGACAGGAACCTCTGACTGGATGTAATACATCACCATCTCGACAGACTCACAGAAACCTCTGACTGGATGTAATACATCACCATCCAGACAGACTGATGGGAACCTCTGACTGGATGTAATACAGTCACCATATAGACTGACAGGAACCTCTGACTGGATGTAATACATCACCATCCTGACAGACTGACAGAAACCTCTGACTGGATGTAATACATCACCATCCAGACGGGAACCTCTGACTGGATGTAATACATCACCATCTTGACAGACTGACAGAAACCTCTGACTGGATGAAATACATCACCATCCAGACAGACTGACAGAAATCTCTGACTGGATGTAATACAGTCACCAGACAGACTGACAGGAACCTCTGACTGGATGTAATACATCACCATCCAGACAGACTGACGGGATCCTCTGACTGGACGTAATACATCACCATCCAGACAGACTGATAGAAACTGCTGACTGGATGAAATACATCACCATCCAGACAGACTGACAGAAATCTCTGACTGGATGTAATACAGTCACCAGACAGACTGACAGGAACCTCTGACTGGATGTAATACATCACCATCCAGACAGACTGACGGGAACCTCTGACTGGATGTAATACATCACCATCTTGACAGACTGACAGAAACCTCTGACTGGATGAAATACATCACCATCCAGACAGACTGACAGAAATCTCTGACTGGATGTAATACAGTCACCAGACAGACTGACAGGAACCTCTGACTGGATGTAATACATCACCATCCAGACAGACTGACGGGAACCTCTGACTGGACGTAATACATCACCATCCAGACAGACTGATAGAAACTGCTGACTGGATGTAATACATCTCCATCCAGACAGACAAGACAGGAACCTCTGACTGGATGTAATACATCACCATCTAGACAGACTGACAGAAATCTCTGACTGGATGTAATACAGTCACCAGACTGACTGACAGGAACCTCTGACTGGATGTAATACATCACCATCTAGACAGACTGACAGGAACCTCTGACTGGATGTAATACATCACCATCCGGACAGACTGAAAGGAACCTCTGCCTGGATGTAATACATCACCATCTCGACAGACAGACAGGAACCTCTGACTTGATGTAATACAGTCACCATCCAGACAGACTGACAGGAACCTCTGACCTGGATGTAATACATCACCATCCAGACAGACTGACAGGAACCTCTGACTGGATGTAATACAGTCACCATCCAGACATTCTGACAGAAACCTTTGACTGGATGTAATACAGTCACCATCCAGACAGACTGACAGGAACCTCTGACTGGATGTAATACATCACCATCTCGACAGACTCACAGAAACCTCTGACTGGATGTAATACATCACCATCCAGACAGACTGATGGGAACCTCTGACTGGATGTAATACAGTCACCATATAGACTGACAGGAACCTCTGACTGGATGTAATACATCACCATCCTGACAGACTGACAGAAACCTCTGACTGGATGAAATACATCACCATCCAGAAAGACTGACATAAATCTCTGACTGGATGTAATACATCACCATCTCGACAGACTGACAGGAATATCTGACTTGATGTAATACAGTCACCATCCAGACAGACTGACAGGAACCTCTGACTGGGTGTAATACATCACCATCTAGACAGACTGACAGAAACCTCTGACCTGGATGTAATACATCACCATCCAGACAGACTGACAGAAACCTCTGACCTGGATGTAATACATCACCATCCAGACAGACTGACAGAAACCTCTGACTTGATGTAATACAGTCACCATCTCGACAGACTGACAGAAATCTCTGACTGGATGTAATACAGCCACCAGACAGACTGACATAAATCTCTGACTGGATGTAATACAGTCACCATCCAGACAGACTGACAGAAATCTCTGACTGGATGTAATACAGTCACCATCCAGACAGACTGACAGAAACCTCTGACTGGATGTAATACAGTCACCATCCAGACAGACTGACAGGAACCTCTGACTGGATGTAATACAGTCACCAGACAGACTGACATGAACCTCTGACTGGATGTAATACATCACCATCCAGACAGACTGACAGAAACCTTTAACTGGATGTAATACAGTCACCATCCAGACAGACTGACAGGAACCTCTGACTGGATGTAATACATCACCATCTCGACAGACTCACAGAAACCTCTGACTGGATGTAATACATCACCATCCAGACAGACTGACGGAACCTCTGACTGGATGTAATACATCACCATCTTGACAGACTGACAGAAACCTCTGACTGGATGAAATACATCACCATCCAGACAGACTGACAGAAATCTCTGACTGGATGTAATACAGTCACCAGACAGACTGACAGGAACCTCTGACTGGATGTAATACATCACCATCCAGACAGACTGACGGGATCCTCTGACTGGACGTAATACATCACCATCCAGACAGACTGATAGAAACTGCTGACTGGATGTAATACATCTCCATCCAGACAGACAAGACAGGAACCTCTGACTGGATGTAATACATCACCATCTAGACAGACTGACAGAAATCTCTGACTGGATGTAATACAGTCACCAGACTGACTGACAGGAACCTCTGACTGGATGTAATACATCACCATCTAGACAGACTGACAGGAACCTCTGACTGGATGTAATACATCACCATCCAGACAGACTGAAAGGAACCTCTGCCTGGATGTAATACATCACCATCTCGACAGACAGACAGGAACCTCTGACTTGATGTAATACAGTCACCATCCAGACAGACTGACAGGAACCTCTGACTGGGTGTAATACATCGCCATCTAGACAGACTGACAGAAACCTCTGACCTGGATGTAATACATCACCATCCAGACAGACTGACAGGAATCTCTGACTGGATGTAATACATCACCATCTCGACAGACTCACAGAAACCTCTGACTGGATGTAATACATCACCATCCAGACAGACTGATGGGAACCTCTGACTGGATGTAATACAGTCACCATATAGACCGACAGGAACCTCTGACTGGATGTAATACATCACCATCTCGACAGACTGACAGAAACCTCTGACTGGATGTAATACATAACCATCTAGACAGACTGACAGGAACCTCTGACTTGATGTAATACAGTCACCATCTCGACAGACTGACAGAATACTCTGACTGGATGTAATACAGTCACCAGACAGACTGACAGGAACCTCTGACTGGATGTAATACAGTCACCATCCAGACAGACTGACAGAAACCTCTGACTGGATGTAATACAGTCACCATCCAGACAGACTGACAGGAACCTCTGACTGGATGTAATACAGTCACCAGACAGACTGACATGAACCTCTGACTGGATGTAATACATCACCATCCAGACAGACTGACGGAACCTCTGACTGGATGTAATACATCACCATCCAGACAGACTGACAGAAATCTCTGACTGGATGTAATACAGTCACCATCCAGACAGACTGACAGGAACCTCCGACTGGATGTAATACATCACCATCTAGACAAACTGACAGAAACCTCTGACTGGATGTAATACATCACCATCCAGACAGACTGACATAAATCTCTGACTGGATGTAATACAGTCACCAGACAGACTGACAGGAACCTCTGACTGGATGTAATACATCACCATCCAGACAGACTGACGGGAACCTCTGACTGGATGTAATACAGTCACCATCCAGACAGACTGACAGAAACCTCTGACTGGATGTAATACAGTCACCATCCAGACAGACTGACAGAAATATTTGACTGGATGTAATACAGTCACCATCCAGACAGACTGACAGGAACCTCTGACTGGATGTAATACAGTCACCAGACAGACTGACATGAACCTCTGACTGGATGTAATACATCACCATCCAGACAGACTGACAGAAACCTTTAACTGGATGTAATACAGTCACCATCTCGACAGACTGACAGGAACCTCTGACTGGATGTAATACAGTCACCAGACAGACTGACAGGAACCTCTGACTGGATGTAATACATCACCATCTAGAGAGACTGACAGAAACCTCTGACTGGATGTAATACATCACCATCCAGACAGACTGACAGAAATCTCTGACTGGATGTAATACAGTCACCAGACAGACTGACAGGAACCTCTGACTGGATGTAATACATCACCATCCAGACAGACTGACGGGAACCTCTGACTTAATGTAATACAGTCACCATCCAGACAGACTGACAGGAACCTCCGACTGGATGTAATACAGTCACCATCCAGACAGACTGACAGAAACCTATGACTGGACATAATACATCACCATCCAGACAGACTGACAGGAACCTCTGACTGGATGTAATACAGTCACCAGACAGACTGACAGGAACCTCTGACTGGATGTAATACATCACCATCTAGACAGACTGACAGGAACCTCTGACTGGATGTAATACATCACCATCCAGACAGACTGATGGGAACCTCTGACTGGATGTAATACAGTCACCATATAGACCGACAGGAACCTCTGACTGGATGTAATACATCACCATCTCGACAGACTGAGAAACCTCTGACTGGATGTAATACATAACCATCTAGACAGACTGACAGGAACCTCTGACTGGATGTAATACATCACCATCTAGACAGACTGACAGGAACCTCTGACTGGATGTAATACAGTCACCAGACAGACTGACATTAACCTCTGACTGGATGTAATACATCACCATCCAGACAGACTGACAGAAACCTTTAACTGGATGTAATACAGTCACCATCCAGACAGACTGACAGGAACCTCTGACTGGATGTAATACAGTCACCAGACAGACTGACAGGAACCTCTGACTGGATGTAATACATCACCATCTAGACAGACTGACAGAAACCTCTGACTGGATGTAATACAGTCACCATCCAGACAGACTGACAGAAATCTCTGACTGGATGTAATACAGTCACCAGACAGACTGACAGGAACCTCTGACTGGATGTAATACATCACCATCCAGACAGACTGACGGGAACCTCTGACTTAATGTAATACAGTCACCATCCAGACAGACTGACAGGAACCTCTGACTGGATGTAATACATAACCATCTAGACAGACTGACAGGAACCTCTGACTGGATGTAATACATCACCATCTAGACAGACTGACAGGAACCTCTGACTGGATGTAATACATCACCATCCAGACAGACTGACGGGAACCTCTGACTGGAAGTAATACATCAACATCCAGACAGGCTGAAAGGAACCTCTGACTGGATGTAATACATCACCATCTCGACAGACTGACAGGAACCTCTGACTTGATGTAATACAGTCACCATCCAGACAGACTGACAGGAACCTCTGACTGGGTGTAATACATCACCATCTAGACAGACTGACAGAAACCTCTGACCTGGATGTAATACATCACCATCCAGACAGACTGACAGAAACCTCTGACCTGGATGTAATACATCACCATCCAGACAGACTGACAGAAACCTCTGACTCATCTCATATGTATATACTGTACTCGATACCATCTACTGTATGCTGCTCTGTACCATCACTCATTCATATATCCTTATGTACATGTTCCTTATCCCCTTACACTGTGTATAAGACAGTAGTTTTGGAATTGTTAGTTAGATTACTTGTTGGTTATCACTGCATTGTCGGAACTAGAAGCACAAGCATTTCGCTACACTCGCATTAACATCTGCTAACCATGTGTATGTGACAAATAAAATTTGATTTGATTTGATTTGACTGGATGTAATACAGTCACCATCTAGACAGACTGACAGGAACCTCTGACTGGATGTAATACAGTCACCAGACAGACTGACATGAACCTCTGACTGGATGTAATACATCACCATCCAGACAGACTGACAGAAACCTTTAACTGGATGTAATACTGTCACCATCCAGACAGACTGACAGGAACCTCTGACTGGATATAATACAGTCACCAGACAGAATGACAGGAACCTCTGACTGGATGTAATACATCAACATCTAGACAGACTCACAGAAACCTCTGACTGGATGTAATACATCACCATCCAGACAGACTGACGGGAACCTCTGACTGGATGTAATACATCACCATCCAGACAGACTGACAGAAATCTCTGACTGGATGTAATACAGTCACCATCGAGACAGACTGACAGGAACCTCCGACTGGATGTAATACAGTCACCATCCAGACAGACTGACAGAAACCTCTGACTGGACATACTACATCACCATCCAGACAGACTGACAGGAACCTCTGACTGGATGTAATACAGTCACCAGACAGACTGACAGGAACCTCTGACTGGATGTAATACAGTCACCAGACAGACTGACGGGAACCTCTGACTGGATGTAATACAGTCACCATCCAGACAGACTGACAGGACCCTCTGACTGGATGTAATACAGTCACCAGACAGACTGACAGGAACCTCTGACTGGATGTAATACATCACCATCTAGACAGACTCACAGAAACCTCTGACTGGATGTAATACATCACCATCCAGACAGAATGACGGGAACCTCTGTCTGGATGTAATACAGTCACCATCCAGACTGACAGGAACCTCTGACTGGATGTAATACATCACCATCCAGACAGACTGACATAAATCTCTGACTGGATGTAATACAGTCACCAGACAGACTGACAGGAACCTCTGACTGGATGTAATACATCACCATCCAGACAGACTGACGGGAACCTCTGACTGGATGTAATACAGTCACCATCCAGACAGACTGACAGAAACCTCTGACTGGATGTAATACAGTCACCATCCAGACAGACTGACAGAAATATTTGACTGGATGTAATACAGTCACCATCCAGACAGACTGACAGGAACCTCTGACTGGATGTAATACAGTCACCAGACAGACTGACATGAACCTCTGACTGGATGTAATACATCACCATCCAGACAGACTGACAGAAACCTTTAACTGGATGTAATACAGTCACCATCCAGACAGACTGACAGGAACCTCTGACTGGATGTAATACAGTCACCAGACAGACTGACAGGAACCTCTGACTGGATGTAATACATCACCATCTAGACAGACTGACAGAAACCTCTGACTGGATGTAATACATCACCATCCAGACAGACTGACAGAAATCTCTGACTGGATGTAATACAGTCACCAGACAGACTGACAGGAACCTCTGACTTAATGTAATACATCACCATCCAGACAGACTGACGGGAACCTCTGACTTAATGTAATACAGTCACCATCCAGACAGACTGACAGGAACCTCCGACTGGATGTAATACAGTCACCATCCAGACAGACTGACAGAAACCTCTGACTGGACATAATACATCACCATCCAGACAGACTGACAGGAACCTCCGACTGGATGTAATACATCACCATCCAGCCAGACTGACAGGAACCTCTGACTGGATGTAATACAGTCACCAGACAGACTGACGGGAACCTCTGACTGGATGTAATACAGTCACCATCCAGACAGACTGACAGGAACCTCTGACTGGATGTAATACAGTCACCAGACAGACTGACAGGAACCTCTGACTGGATGTAATACATCACCATCTAGACAGACTCACAGAAACCTCTGACTGGATGTAATACATCACCATCCAGACAGACTGACGGGAACCTCTGACTGGATGTAATACATCACCATCCAGACAGACTGACAGAAATCTCTGACTGGATGTAATACAGTCACCATCCAGACAGACTGACAGAAACCTCTGACTGGATGTAATACAGTCACCATCCAGACAGACTGACAGAAACATTAGACTGGATGTAATACAGTCACCATCCAGACAGACTGACAGGAACCTCTGACTGGATGTAATCCAGTCACCAGACAGACTGACAGGAACCTCTGACTGGATGTAATACATCACCATCTAGACAGACTGACAGAAACCTCTGACTGGACATAATACATCACCATCCAGACAGACTGACAGGAACCTCTGACTGGATGTAATACAGTCACCATCCAGACAGACTGACAGAAACCTCTGACTGGACATAATACATCACCATCCAGACAGACTGACAGGAACCTCCGACTGGATGTAATACATCACCATCCAGACAGACTGATGGTAACCTCTGACTGGATGTAATACAGTCACCAGACAGACAGACTGACAGGAACCTCTGACTGGATGTAATACAGTCACCAGACAGACTGACATGAACCTCTGACTGGATGTAATACATCACCATCCAGACAGGCTGACAGAAACCTTTAACTGGATGTAATACAGTCACCATCCAGACAGACTGACAGGAACCTCTGACTGGATGTAATACAGTCACCAGACAGACTGACAGGAACCTCTGACTGGATGTAATACATCACCATCTAGACAGACTGACAGAAACCTCTGACTGGATGTAATACATCACCATCCAGACAGACTGACAGAAATCTCTGACTGGATGTAATACAGTCACCAGACAGACTGACAGGAACCTCTGACTGGATGTAATACATCACCATCCAGACAGACTGACGGAACCTCTGACTTAATGTAATACAGTCACCATCCAGACAGACTGACAGGAACCTCCGACTGGATGTAATACAGTCACCATCCAGACAGACTGACAGAAACCTCTGACTGGACATAATACATCACCATCCAGACAGACTGACAGGAACCTCCGACTGGATGTAATACATCACCATCCAGACAGACTGACAGGAACCTCTGACTGGATGTAATACAGTCACCAGACAGACTGACAGGAACCTCTGACTGGATGTAATACAGTCACCATCCAGACAGACTGACAGGAACCTCTGACTGGATGTAATACAGTCACCAGACAGACTGACAGGAACCTCTGACTGGATGTAATACATCACCATCTAGACAGACTCACAGAAACCTCTGACTGGATGTAATACATCACCATCCAGACAGACTGACGGGAACCTCTGACTGGATGTAATACATCACCATCCAGACAGACTGACAGAAATCTCTGACTGGATGTAATACAGTCACCATCCAGACAGACTGACAGAAACCTCTGACTGGATGTAATACAGTCACCATCCAGACAGACTGACAGAAACATTTGACTGGATGTAATACAGTCACCATCCAGACAGACTGACAGGAACCTCTGACTGGATGTAATCCAGTCACCAGACAGACTGACAGGAACCTCTGACTGGATGTAATACATCACCATCTAGACAGACTGACAGAAACCTCTGACTGGACATAATACATCACCATCCAGACAGACTGACAGGAACCTCTGACTGGATGTAATACAGTCACCATCCAGACAGACTGACAGAAACCTCTGACTGGACATAATACATCACCATCCAGACAGACTGACAGGAACCTCCGACTGGATGTAATACATCACCATCCAGACAGACTGATGGTAACCTCTGACTGGATGTAATACAGTCACCAGACTGACAGGAACCTCTGACTGCATGTAATACATCACCATATAGACAGACTGACAGAAACCTCTGACTGGATGTAATACAGTCACCAGACAGACTGACAGGACCCTCTGACTGGATGTAATACAGTCACCAGACAGACTGACAGGAACTTCTGACTGGATGTAATACATCACCATCCAGACAGACTGACAGAAATCTCTGACTGGATGTAATACAGTCACCAGACAGACTGACAGGAACCTCTGACTGGATGTAATACATCACCATCCAGACAGACTGACGGGAACCTCTGACTTAATGTAATACAGTCACCATCCAGACAGACTGACAGGAACCTCCGACTGGATGTAATACAGTCACCATCCAGACAGACTGACAGAAACCTCTGACTGGACATAATACATCACCATCCAGACAGACTGACAGGAACCTCCGACTGGATGTAATACATCACCATCCAGACAGACTGACAGGAACCTCTGACTGGATGTAATACAGTCACCAGACAGACTGACAGGAACCTCTGACTGGATGTAATACAGTCACCATCCAGACAGACTGACAGGAACCTCTGACTGGATGTAATACAGTCACCAGACAGACTGACAGGAACCTCTGACTGGATGTAATACATCACCATCTAGACAGACTCACAGAAACCTCTGACTGGATGTAATACATCACCATCCAGACAGACTGACGGGAACCTCTGACTGGATGTAATACATCACCATCCAGACAGACTGACAGAAATCTCTGACTGGATGTAATACAGTCACCATCCAGACAGACTGACAGAAACCTCTGACTGGATGTAATACAGTCACCATCCAGACAGACTGACAGAAACATTTGACTGGATGTAATACAGTCACCATCCAGACAGACTGACAGGAACCTCTGACTGGATGTAATCCAGTCACCAGACAGACTGACAGGAACCTCTGACTGGATGTAATACATCACCATCTAGACAGACTGACAGAAACCTCTGACTGGACATAATACATCACCATCCAGACAGACTGACAGGAACCTCTGACTGGATGTAATACAGTCACCATCCAGACAGACTGACAGAAACCTCTGACTGGACATAATACATCACCATCCAGACAGACTGACAGGAACCTCCGACTGGATGTAATACATCACCATCCAGACAGACTGATGGTAACCTCTGACTGGATGTAATACAGTCACCAGACTGACAGGAACCTCTGACTGCATGTAATACATCACCATATAGACAGACTGACAGAAACCTCTGACTGGATGTAATACAGTCACCAGACAGACTGACAGGACCCTCTGACTGGATGTAATACAGTCACCAGACAGACTGACAGGAACCTCTGACTGGATGTAATACATCACCATCTAGACAGACTCACAGAAACCTCTGACTGGATGTAATACATCACCATCCAGACAGACTGACGGGAACCTCTGTCTGGATGTAATACAGTCACCATCCAGACTGACAGGAACCTCTGACTGGATGTAATACATCACCATCTAGACAAACTGACAGAAACCTCTGACTGGATGTAATACATCACCATCCAGACAGACTGACATAAATCTCTGACTGGATGTAATACAGTCACCAGACAGACTGACAGGAACCTCTGACTGGATGTAATACATCACCATCCAGACAGACTGACGGGAACCTCTGACTGGATGTAATACAGTCACCATCCAGACAGACTGACAGGAATCTCTGACTGGATGTAATACATCACCATCTCGACAGACTCACAGAAACCTCTGACTGGATGTAATACATCACCATCCAGACAGACTGATGGGAACCTCTGACTGGATGTAATACAGTCACCATATAGACCGACAGGAACCTCTGACTGGATGTAATACATCACCATCTCGACAGACTGACAGAAACCTCTGACTGGATGTAATACATAACCATCTAGACAGACTGACAGGAACCTCTGACTTGATGTAATACAGTCACCATCTCGACAGACTGACAGAATACTCTGACTGGATGTAATACAGTCACCAGACAGACTGACAGGAACCTCTGACTGGATGTAATACAGTCACCATCCAGACAGACTGACAGAAACCTCTGACTGGATGTAATACAGTCACCATCCAGACAGACTGACAGGAACCTCTGACTGGATGTAATACAGTCACCAGACAGACTGACATGAACCTCTGACTGGATGTAATACATCACCATCCAGACAGACTGACGGGAACCTCTGACTGGATGTAATACATCACCATCCAGACAGACTGACAGAAATCTCTGACTGGATGTAATACAGTCACCATCCAGACAGACTGACAGGAACCTCCGACTGGATGTAATACATCACCATCTAGACAAACTGACAGAAACCTCTGACTGGATGTAATACATCACCATCCAGACAGACTGACATAAATCTCTGACTGGATGTAATACAGTCACCAGACAGACTGACAGGAACCTCTGACTGGATGTAATACATCACCATCCAGACAGACTGACGGGAACCTCTGACTGGATGTAATACAGTCACCATCCAGACAGACTGACAGAAACCTCTGACTGGATGTAATACAGTCACCATCCAGACAGACTGACAGAAACCTCTGACTGGATGTAATACATCACCATCCAGACAGACTGACAGAAATCTCTGACTGGATGTAATACAGTCACCAGACAGACTGACAGGAACCTCTGACTGGATGTAATACATCACCATCCAGACAGACTGACGGGAACCTCTGACTTAATGTAATACAGTCACCATCCAGACAGACTGACAGGAACCTCCGACTGGATGTAATACAGTCACCATCCAGACAGACTGACAGAAACCTCTGACTGGACATAATACATCACCATCCAGACAGACTGACAGGAACCTCTGACTGGATGTAATACAGTCACCAGACAGACTGACAGGAACCTCTGACTGGATGTAATACATCACCATCTAGACAGACTGACAGGAACCTCTGACTGGATGTAATACATCACCATCCAGACAGACTGATGGGAACCTCTGACTGGATGTAATACAGTCACCATATAGACCGACAGGAACCTCTGACTGGATGTAATACATCACCATCTCGACAGACTGACAGAAACCTCTGACTGGATGTAATACATAACCATCTAGACAGACTGACAGGAACCTCTGACTGGATGTAATACATCACCATCTAGACAGACTGACAGGAACCTCTGACTGGATGTAATACAGTCACCAGACAGACTGACATTAACCTCTGACTGGATGTAATACATCACCATCCAGACAGACTGACAGAAACCTTTAACTGGATGTAATACAGTCACCATCCAGACAGACTGACAGGAACCTCTGACTGGATGTAATACAGTCACCAGACAGACTGACAGGAACCTCTGACTGGATGTAATACATCACCATCTAGACAGACTGACAGAAACCTCTGACTGGATGTAATACAGTCACCATCCAGACAGACTGACAGAAATCTCTGACTGGATGTAATACAGTCACCAGACAGACTGACAGGAACCTCTGACTGGATGTAATACATCACCATCCAGACAGACTGACGGGAACCTCTGACTTAATGTAATACAGTCACCATCCAGACAGACTGACAGGAACCTCTGACTGGATGTAATACATAACCATCTAGACAGACTGACAGGAACCTCTGACTGGATGTAATACATCACCATCTAGACAGACTGACAGGAACCTCTGACTGGATGTAATACATCACCATCCAGACAGACTGACGGGAACCTCTGACTGGAAGTAATACATCAACATCCAGACAGGCTGAAAGGAACCTCTGACTGGATGTAATACATCACCATCTCGACAGACTGACAGGAACCTCTGACTTGATGTAATACAGTCACCATCCAGACAGACTGACAGGAACCTCTGACTGGGTGTAATACATCACCATCTAGACAGACTGACAGAAACCTCTGACCTGGATGTAATACATCACCATCCAGACAGACTGACAGAAACCTCTGACCTGGATGTAATACATCACCATCCAGACAGACTGACAGAAACCTCTGACTCATCTCATATGTATATACTGTACTCGATACCATCTACTGTATGCTGCTCTGTACCATCACTCATTCATATATCCTTATGTACATGTTCCTTATCCCCTTACACTGTGTATAAGACAGTAGTTTTGGAATTGTTAGTTAGATTACTTGTTGGTTATCACTGCATTGTCGGAACTAGAAGCACAAGCATTTCGCTACACTCGCATTAACATCTGCTAACCATGTGTATGTGACAAATAAAATTTGATTTGATTTGATTTGACTGGATGTAATACAGTCACCATCTAGACAGACTGACAGGAACCTCTGACTGGATGTAATACAGTCACCAGACAGACTGACATGAACCTCTGACTGGATGTAATACATCACCATCCAGACAGACTGACAGAAACCTTTAACTGGATGTAATACTGTCACCATCCAGACAGACTGACAGGAACCTCTGACTGGATATAATACAGTCACCAGACAGAATGACAGGAACCTCTGACTGGATGTAATACATCAACATCTAGACAGACTCACAGAAACCTCTGACTGGATGTAATACATCACCATCCAGACAGACTGACGGGAACCTCTGACTGGATGTAATACATCACCATCCAGACAGACTGACAGAAATCTCTGACTGGATGTAATACAGTCACCATCGAGACAGACTGACAGGAACCTCCGACTGGATGTAATACAGTCACCATCCAGACAGACTGACAGAAACCTCTGACTGGACATACTACATCACCATCCAGACAGACTGACAGGAACCTCTGACTGGATGTAATACAGTCACCAGACAGACTGACAGGAACCTCTGACTGGATGTAATACAGTCACCAGACAGACTGACGGGAACCTCTGACTGGATGTAATACAGTCACCATCCAGACAGACTGACAGGACCCTCTGACTGGATGTAATACAGTCACCAGACAGACTGACAGGAACCTCTGACTGGATGTAATACATCACCATCTAGACAGACTCACAGAAACCTCTGACTGGATGTAATACATCACCATCCAGACAGAATGACGGGAACCTCTGTCTGGATGTAATACAGTCACCATCCAGACTGACAGGAACCTCTGACTGGATGTAATACATCACCATCCAGACAGACTGACATAAATCTCTGACTGGATGTAATACAGTCACCAGACAGACTGACAGGAACCTCTGACTGGATGTAATACATCACCATCCAGACAGACTGACGGGAACCTCTGACTGGATGTAATACAGTCACCATCCAGACAGACTGACAGAAACCTCTGACTGGATGTAATACAGTCACCATCCAGACAGACTGACAGAAATATTTGACTGGATGTAATACAGTCACCATCCAGACAGACTGACAGGAACCTCTGACTGGATGTAATACAGTCACCAGACAGACTGACATGAACCTCTGACTGGATGTAATACATCACCATCCAGACAGACTGACAGAAACCTTTAACTGGATGTAATACAGTCACCATCCAGACAGACTGACAGGAACCTCTGACTGGATGTAATACAGTCACCAGACAGACTGACAGGAACCTCTGACTGGATGTAATACATCACCATCTAGACAGACTGACAGAAACCTCTGACTGGATGTAATACATCACCATCCAGACAGACTGACAGAAATCTCTGACTGGATGTAATACAGTCACCAGACAGACTGACAGGAACCTCTGACTTAATGTAATACATCACCATCCAGACAGACTGACGGGAACCTCTGACTTAATGTAATACAGTCACCATCCAGACAGACTGACAGGAACCTCCGACTGGATGTAATACAGTCACCATCCAGACAGACTGACAGAAACCTCTGACTGGACATAATACATCACCATCCAGACAGACTGACAGGAACCTCCGACTGGATGTAATACATCACCATCCAGCCAGACTGACAGGAACCTCTGACTGGATGTAATACAGTCACCAGACAGACTGACGGGAACCTCTGACTGGATGTAATACAGTCACCATCCAGACAGACTGACAGGAACCTCTGACTGGATGTAATACAGTCACCAGACAGACTGACAGGAACCTCTGACTGGATGTAATACATCACCATCTAGACAGACTCACAGAAACCTCTGACTGGATGTAATACATCACCATCCAGACAGACTGACGGGAACCTCTGACTGGATGTAATACATCACCATCCAGACAGACTGACAGAAATCTCTGACTGGATGTAATACAGTCACCATCCAGACAGACTGACAGAAACCTCTGACTGGATGTAATACAGTCACCATCCAGACAGACTGACAGAAACATTAGACTGGATGTAATACAGTCACCATCCAGACAGACTGACAGGAACCTCTGACTGGATGTAATCCAGTCACCAGACAGACTGACAGGAACCTCTGACTGGATGTAATACATCACCATCTAGACAGACTGACAGAAACCTCTGACTGGACATAATACATCACCATCCAGACAGACTGACAGGAACCTCTGACTGGATGTAATACAGTCACCATCCAGACAGACTGACAGAAACCTCTGACTGGACATAATACATCACCATCGAGACAGACTGACAGGAACCTCCGACTGGATGTAATACATCACCATCCAGACAGACTGATGGTAACCTCTGACTGGATGTAATACAGTCACCAGACAGACAGACTGACAGGAACCTCTGACTGGATGTAATACAGTCACCAGACAGACTGACATGAACCTCTGACTGGATGTAATACATCACCATCCAGACAGGCTGACAGAAACCTTTAACTGGATGTAATACAGTCACCATCCAGACAGACTGACAGGAACCTCTGACTGGATGTAATACAGTCACCAGACAGACTGACAGGAACCTCTGACTGGATGTAATACATCACCATCTAGACAGACTGACAGAAACCTCTGACTGGATGTAATACATCACCATCCAGACAGACTGACAGAAATCTCTGACTGGATGTAATACAGTCACCAGACAGACTGACAGGAACCTCTGACTGGATGTAATACATCACCATCCAGACAGACTGACGGGAACCTCTGACTTAATGTAATACAGTCACCATCCAGACAGACTGACAGGAACCTCCGACTGGATGTAATACAGTCACCATCCAGACAGACTGACAGAAACCTCTGACTGGACATAATACATCACCATCCAGACAGACTGACAGGAACCTCCGACTGGATGTAATACATCACCATCCAGACAGACTGACAGGAACCTCTGACTGGATGTAATACAGTCACCAGACAGACTGACAGGAACCTCTGACTGGATGTAATACAGTCACCATCCAGACAGACTGACAGGAACCTCTGACTGGATGTAATACAGTCACCAGACAGACTGACAGGAACCTCTGACTGGATGTAATACATCACCATCTAGACAGACTCACAGAAACCTCTGACTGGATGTAATACATCACCATCCAGACAGACTGACGGGAACCTCTGACTGGATGTAATACATCACCATCCAGACAGACTGACAGAAATCTCTGACTGGATGTAATACAGTCACCATCCAGACAGACTGACAGAAACCTCTGACTGGATGTAATACAGTCACCATCCAGACAGACTGACAGAAACATTTGACTGGATGTAATACAGTCACCATCCAGACAGACTGACAGGAACCTCTGACTGGATGTAATCCAGTCACCAGACAGACTGACAGGAACCTCTGACTGGATGTAATACATCACCATCTAGACAGACTGACAGAAACCTCTGACTGGACATAATACATCACCATCCAGACAGACTGACAGGAACCTCTGACTGGATGTAATACAGTCACCATCCAGACAGACTGACAGAAACCTCTGACTGGACATAATACATCACCATCCAGACAGACTGACAGGAACCTCCGACTGGATGTAATACATCACCATCCAGACAGACTGATGGTAACCTCTGACTGGATGTAATACAGTCACCAGACTGACAGGAACCTCTGACTGCATGTAATACATCACCATATAGACAGACTGACAGAAACCTCTGACTGGATGTAATACAGTCACCAGACAGACTGACAGGACCCTCTGACTGGATGTAATACAGTCACCAGACAGACTGACAGGAACTTCTGACTGGATGTAATACATCACCATCCAGACAGACTGACAGAAATCTCTGACTGGATGTAATACAGTCACCAGACAGACTGACAGGAACCTCTGACTGGATGTAATACATCACCATCCAGACAGACTGACGGGAACCTCTGACTTAATGTAATACAGTCACCATCCAGACAGACTGACAGGAACCTCCGACTGGATGTAATACAGTCACCATCCAGACAGACTGACAGAAACCTCTGACTGGACATAATACATCACCATCCAGACAGACTGACAGGAACCTCCGACTGGATGTAATACATCACCATCCAGACAGACTGACAGGAACCTCTGACTGGATGTAATACAGTCACCAGACAGACTGACAGGAACCTCTGACTGGATGTAATACAGTCACCATCCAGACAGACTGACAGGAACCTCTGACTGGATGTAATACAGTCACCAGACAGACTGACAGGAACCTCTGACTGGATGTAATACATCACCATCTAGACAGACTCACAGAAACCTCTGACTGGATGTAATACATCACCATCCAGACAGACTGACGGGAACCTCTGACTGGATGTAATACATCACCATCCAGACAGACTGACAGAAATCTCTGACTGGATGTAATACAGTCACCATCCAGACAGACTGACAGAAACCTCTGACTGGATGTAATACAGTCACCATCCAGACAGACTGACAGAAACATTTGACTGGATGTAATACAGTCACCATCCAGACAGACTGACAGGAACCTCTGACTGGATGTAATCCAGTCACCAGACAGACTGACAGGAACCTCTGACTGGATGTAATACATCACCATCTAGACAGACTGACAGAAACCTCTGACTGGACATAATACATCACCATCCAGACAGACTGACAGGAACCTCTGACTGGATGTAATACAGTCACCATCCAGACAGACTGACAGAAACCTCTGACTGGACATAATACATCACCATCCAGACAGACTGACAGGAACCTCCGACTGGATGTAATACATCACCATCCAGACAGACTGATGGTAACCTCTGACTGGATGTAATACAGTCACCAGACTGACAGGAACCTCTGACTGCATGTAATACATCACCATATAGACAGACTGACAGAAACCTCTGACTGGATGTAATACAGTCACCAGACAGACTGACAGGACCCTCTGACTGGATGTAATACAGTCACCAGACAGACTGACAGGAACCTCTGACTGGATGTAATACATCACCATCTAGACAGACTCACAGAAACCTCTGACTGGATGTAATACATCACCATCCAGACAGACTGACGGGAACCTCTGTCTGGATGTAATACAGTCACCATCCAGACTGACAGGAACCTCTGACTGGATGTAATACATCACCATCTAGACAAACTGACAGAAACCTCTGACTGGATGTAATACATCACCATCCAGACAGACTGACATAAATCTCTGACTGGATGTAATACAGTCACCAGACAGACTGACAGGAACCTCTGACTGGATGTAATACATCACCATCCAGACAGACTGACGGGAACCTCTGACTGGATGTAATACAGTCACCATCCAGACAGACTGACAGAAACCTCTGACTGGATGTAATACAGTCACCATCCAGACAGACTGACAGAAATCTTTGACTGGATGTAATACAGTCACCATCCAGACAGACTGACAGGAACCTCGCACTGGATGTAATACAGTCACCAGACAGACTGACATGAACCTCTGACTGTATGTAATACATCACCATCCAGACAGACTGACAGAAACCTTTAACTGGATGTAATACAGTCACCATCCAGACAGACTGACAGGAACCTCTGACTGGATGTAATACAGTCACCAGACAGACTGACAGGAACCTCTGACTGGATGTAATACATCACCATCTAGACAGACTGACAGAAACCTCTGACTGGATGTAATACATCACCATCCAGACAGACTGACAGAAATCTCTGACTGGATGTAATACAGTCACCAGACAGACTGACAGGAACCTCTGACTGGATGTAATACATCACCATCCAGACAGACTGACGGGAACCTCTGACTGAATGTAATACAGTCACCATCCAGACAGACTGACAGGAACCTCTGACTGGATGTAATACAGTCACCAGACAGACTGACAGGAACCTCTGACTGGATGTAATACATCACCATCTAGACAGACTCACAGAAACCTCTGACTGGATGTAATACATCACCATCCAGACAGACTGACGGGAAACTCTGACTGGATGTAATACATCACCATCCAGACAGACTGACAGAAATCTCTGACTGGATGTAATACAGTCACCATCCAGACAGACTGACAGAAACCTCTGACTGGATGTAATACAGTCACCATCCAGACAGACTGACAGAAACATTTGACTGGATGTAATACAGTCACCATCCAGACAGACTGACAGGAACCTCTGACTGGATGTAATCCAGTCACCAGACAGACTGACAGGAACCTCTGACTGGATGTAATACATCACCATCCAGACAGACTGACGGGAACCTCTGACTGGATGTAATACAGTCACCATCCAGACAGACTGACAGGAAGCTCTGACTGGATGTAATACATCACCATCTAGACAGACTGACAGAAACCTCTGACTGGACATAATACATCACCATCCAGACAGACTGACAGGAACCTCCGACTGGATGTAATACATCACCATCCAGACAGACTGATGGTAACCTCTGACTGGATGTAATACAGTCACCAGACAGACTGACAGGAACCTCTGACTGTATGTAATACATCGCCATATAGACAGACTGACAGAAACCTCTGACTGGATGTAATACATCACCATCCAGACAGACTGACGGGAACCTCTGACGTGGATGTAATACAGTCACCATCCAGACAGACTGACAGGAACCTCTGACTGGATGTAATACATCACCATCCAGACAGACTGACGGGAACCTCCGATGTGGATGTAATACAGTCACCATCCAGACAGACTGACAGGAACCTCTGACTGGATGTAATACAGTCACCAGACAGACTGACAGGAACCTCTGACTGGATGTAATACATCACCATCCAGACAGACTGACGGGAACCTCTGACTGAATGTAATACAGTCACCATCCAGACAGACTGACAGGAACCTCTGACTGGATGTAATACAGTCACCAGACAGACTGACAGGAACCTCTGACTGGATGTAATACATCACCATCTAGACAGACTCACAGAAACCTCTGACTGGATGTAATACATCACCATCCAGACAGACTGACGGGAAACTCTGACTGGATGTAATACATCACCATCCAGACAGACTGACAGAAATCTCTGACTGGATGTAATACAGTCACAATCCAGACAGACTGACAGGAACCTCTGACTGGATGTAATCCAGTCACCAGACAGACTGACAGGAACCTCTGACTGGATGTAATACATCACCATCCAGACAGACTGACGGGAACCTCTGACTGGATGTAATACAGTCACCAGACAGACTGACAGGAACCTCTGACTGGATGTAATACATCACCATCTAGACAGACTGACAGAAACCTCTGACTGGATGTAATACATCACCATCCAGACAGACTGACAGAAATCTCTGACTGGATGTAATACAGTCACCATCCAGACAGACTGACAGAAACCTCTGACTGGATGTAATACAGTCACCATCCAGACAGACTGACAGAAACATTTGACTGGATGTAATACAGTCACCATCCAGACAGACTGACAGGAACCTCTGACTGGATGTAATCCAGTCACCAGACAGACTGACAGGAACCTCTGACTGGATGTAATACATCACCATCCAGACAGACTGACGGGAACCTCTGACTGGATGTAATACAGTCACCATCCAGACAGACTGACAGGAACCTCTGACTGGATGTAATACATCACCATCTAGACAGACTGACAGAAACCTCTGACTGGACATAATACATCACCATCCAGACAGACTGACAGGAACCTCCGACTGGATGTAATACATCACCATCCAGACAGACTGATGGTAACCTCTGACTGGATGTAATACAGTCACCAGACAGACTGACAGGAACCTCTGACTGTATGTAATACATCGCCATATAGACAGACTGACAGAAACCTCTGACTGGATGTAATACATCACCATCCAGACAGACTGACGGGAACCTCTGACGTGGATGTAATACAGTCACCATCCAGACAGACTGACAGAAACCTCTGACTGGATGTAATACATCACCATCCAGACAGACTGACGGGAACCTCTGACGTGGATGTAATACAGTCACCATCCAGACAGACTGACAGGAACCTCTGACTGGATGTAATACAGTCACCAGACAGACTGACAGGAACCTCTGACTGGATGTAATACATCACCATCCAGACAGACTGACGGGAACCTCTGACTGAATGTAATACAGTCACCATCCAGACAGACTGACAGGAACCTCTGACTGGATGTAATACAGTCACCAGACAGACTGACAGGAACCTCTGACTGGATGTAATACATCACCATCTAGACAGACTCACAGAAACCTCTGACTGGATGTAATACATCACCATCCAGACAGACTGACGGGAAACTCTGACTGGATGTAATACATCACCATCCAGACAGACTGACAGAAATCTCTGACTGGATGTAATACAGTCACCATCCAGACAGACTGACAGGAACCTCTGACTGGATGTAATCCAGTCACCAGACAGACTGACAGGAACCTCTGACTGGATGTAATACATCACCATCCAGACAGACTGACGGGAACCTCTGACTGGATGTAATACAGTCACCATCCAGACAGACTGACAGGAACCTCTGACTGGATGTAATACATCACCATCTAGACAGACTGACAGAAACCTCTGACTGGACATAATACATCACCATCCAGACAGACTGACAGGAACCTCCGACTGGATGTAATACATCACCATCCAGACAGACTGATGGTAACCTCTGACTGGATGTAATACAGTCACCAGACAGACTGACAGGAACCTCTGACTGTATGTAATACATCGCCATATAGACAGACTGACAGAAACCTCTGACTGGATGTAATACATCACCATCCAGACAGACTGACGGGAACCTCTGACGTGGATGTAATACAGTCACCATCCAGACAGACTGACAGGAACCTCTGACTGGATGTAATACAGTCACCAGACAGACTGACAGGAACCTCTGACTGGATGTAATACAGTCACCAGACAGACTGACGGGAACTTCTGACTGGATGTAATACATCACCATCCAGACAGACTGACGGGAACCTCTGACCTGGATGTAATACAGTCACCAGACAGACTGACAGGAACCTCTGACTGGATGTAATACATCACCATCCAGACAGACTGACGGGAACCTCTGACCTGGATGTAATACAGTCACCAGACAGACTGACGGGAACCTCTGACTGGATGTAATACATCACCATCCAGACAGACTGACGGGAACCTCTGACCTGGATATAATACAGTCACCAGACAGACTGACAGGAACCTCTGACTGGATGTAATACAGTCACCAGACAGACTGACGGGAACCTCTGACTGGATGTAATCCAGCCACAATCCGCTGGGATTTTGGGCTGTATCGCCACCACCTCTCTATAACACACACACTCTTACTCTAGCAGACCCTCTAGTTGAGGTGTTTCGGGCATCATGTCTGTGTTGTTACTGCTACGAGAACAAATTATTTGATCTGGGACAACGATCAGCTCAAACATGAATGGCTTCAGTAGGTTTATTGGCACCCTAACTAACATTTCATTCTCTGTATTAAACTAATTCTCAGACTCGGAGCTACTCTGTAAATTCAGCCATTTTTGGGAGTTACAAAATTTTCTCTCCTGCCAGTGACGCAACAATGCCAATATGGCAATTTACAATTACAGTTCTAAATCCTAGTGTTTCCATTCCCCTTTTAACTGCACTTTCGATTAGATGTATTGGCTCTCTGGTAAGCAACACCACCTGCCACCAAGTCATTGCATCATCAGTCTTTCTAGAGCCAAGTATACTGAACAAAAATATAAATGCAACATGTAAAGTGAAATAAAAGATGGCAGAAATTTTCCATATGTACAAAAATTGTATTTCTCTGAAATTGTGTGCACAAATTTGTTTACATCCCTGTTAGTGAGCATTTTTCCTCTGCCAAGATAATCCATCTACCTGACAGGTGTGGCATATCAAGAAGCTGATTAAACAGCATGATCATTACACAGGTGAAACTTGTGCTGGAGACAATAAAGGGCCATTCTAATTGTGCAGTTTTCTCATACAACACAATGCCACAGATGTCTCAAGTTTTGAGTGAATTTGCAATTTACATGCTGACTGTAGACATGTCCAACAGAGCTGTTGTCAGAGAATTGAAAGTTAATTTATCTACCATAAGCCGGCTCCAACGTCATTTTTAGAGAATTCGGCAGTACATCCAACCGGCCGCACAACTGCAGACCACGTGTAACCAAGCCAGCCCAGGACCTCCACATCCAGCTTCTTCACCTGCAGGATCGGATGAGGAGTGGCGTGCTCAGGAATATTTATGTCTGTTATAAAGCCACTTTGTGGGTGAAAAATACATTCTGATTGGCTGGACCTGGCTCCCAAGTGGGTGGGCCTGCGCCCCTGCCCAGTCATCTGAAATTCATAGATTTGGGCCTGATGAATTTATTTCAATTGACTGATTTCCTTATATGAATTGTAACTCAGTAAAATCTTTGAAATTGTTGTATGACCGAATACAAACAGTGCAGCTATTCCCTCCGCAAGGCTATTAAACAAGCTAAGCGTCAGTACAGAGACAAAGTAGAATCTCAATTCAACAGCTCAGACACAAGAGGCATGTGGCAGGGTCTACAGTCAATCACGGACTACAAGAAGAAACCCAGCCCAGTCACGGACCAGGATGTCTTGCTCCCAGGCAGACGAAATAACTTTTTTGCCCGCTTTGAGGACAATACAGTGCCACTGACACGGCCTGCAACGAAAACATGCGGCCTCTCCTTGACTGCAGCCGAGGTGAGTAAGACATTTAAACGTGTTAACCCTCGCAAGTCTGCAGGCCCAGACGGCATCCCCAGCCGCGCCCTCAGAGCATGCGCAGACCAGCTGGCCGGTGTGTTTACGGACATATTCAATCAATCCCTATACCAGTCTGCTGTTCCCACATGCTTCAAGAGGGCCACCATTGTTCCTGTTCCCAAGAAAGCTAAGGTAACTGAGCTAAACGACTACAGCCCCGTATCACTCACTTCCGTCATCATGAAGTGCTTTGAGAGACTAGTCAAGGACCATATCACCTCCACCCTACCTGACACCCTAGACCCACTCTAATTTGCTTACCGCCCAAATAGGTCCACAGACGATGCAATCTCAACCACACTGCACACTGCCCTAACCCACCTGGACAAGAGGAATACCTATGTGAGAATGCTGTTCATCGACTACAGCTCGGCATTCAACACCATAGTACCCTCCAAGCTCGTCATCAAGCTCGAGACCCTGGGTCTCGACCCCGCCCTGTGCAACTGGGTACTGGACTTCCTGACGGGCCGCCCCCAGGTGGTGAGGGTAGGCAACAACATCTCCTCCCCGCTGATCCTCAACACGGGGGCCCCACAAGGGTGCGTTCTGAGCCCTCTCCTGTACTCCCTGTTCACCCACGACTGCGTGGCCACGCACGCCTCCAACTCAATCATCAAGTTTTGCGGACGACACAACAGTGGTAGGCTTGATTACCAACAACGACGAGACGGCCTACAGGGAGGAGGTGAGGGCCCTCGGAGTGTGGTGTCAGGAAAATAACCTCACACTCAACGTCAACAAAACTAAGGAGATGATTGTGGACTTCAGGAAACAGCAGAGGGAACATCCCCCTATCCACATTGATGGAACAGTAGTGGAGAGGGTAGCAAGTTTTAAGTTCCTCGGCATACACATCACAGACAAACTGAATTGGTCCACTCACACTGACAGCGTCGTGAAGAAGGCGCAGCAGCGCCTCTTCAACCTCAGGAGGCTGAAGAAATTCGGCTTGTCACCAAAAGCACTCACAAACTTCTACAGATGCACAATCGAGAACATCCTGGCGGGCTGTATCACCGCCTGGTACGGCAACTGCTCCGCCCTCTCCAGAGGGTAGTGAGGTCTGCACAACGCATCACCGGGGGCAAACTACCTGCCCTCCAGGACACCTACACCACCCGATGTTACAGGAAGGCCATAAAGATCATCAAGGACATCAACCACCCGAACCACTGCCTGTTCACCCCGCTATCATCCAGAAGGCGAGGTCAGTACAGGTGCATCAAAGCTGGGACTGAGAGACTGAAAAACAGCTTCTACCTCAAGGCCATCAGACTGTTAAACAGCCACCACTAACATTGAGTGGCTGCTGCCAACACACTGTCATTGACACTGACCCAACTCCAGCCACTTTAATAATGGGAATTGATGGGAAATGATGTAAATATATCACTAGCCACTTTAAACAATGCTACATTATATAATGTTACCCTACATTATTCATCTCATATGCATACGTATATACTGTACTCTACATCATCGACTGCATCCTTATGTAATACATGTATCACTAGCCACTTTAACTATGCCACTTTGTTTACTTTGTCTACATACTCATCTCATATGTATATACTGTACTCGATACCATCTACTGTATGCTGCCTTGTACCATCACTCATTCATATATCCTTATGTACATATTCTTTATCCCCTTACACTGTGTATAAGACAGTAGTTTTGGAATTGTTAGTTAGATTACTTGTTGGTTATCACTGCATTGTCGGAACTAGAAGCACAAGCATTTCGCTACACTCGCATTAACATCTGCTAACCATGTGTATGTGACAAATACAATTTGATTTGATTTGATGTTGTGTTTATGTTTTTGTATTCAGTATAGCTACTGGAAGATCAGGCTCACTCAACTTACAGAATGAAAATGCTGTGCGGGGACGGACGTGGTACTGAAGAGGTTCCGCTGTGAGGATATGTTGTTTTATGAGGCCGGGGTACTGTAGAGACTCCACTATGGGGGCATGGTACGTTGCGGGGACAGGCTACTGTAGAGACTCTACTATGGGGGCATGTTACGTTGCGGGGACAGGCTACTGTAGAGACTCCACTATGGAGGCATGGTACGTTGCGGGGACAGGCTACTGTTGAGACTCCACTATGGGGGCATGGTACGTTGCGGGGACAGGCTACTGTAGAGACTCCACTATGGGGGCATGGTATGTTGCGGGGACAGGCTACTGTAGAGACTCCACTATGGGGGCATGTTACGTTGCGGTGATAGGCTACTGTAGAGACTCCACTATGGGGGCATGGTACGTTGCGGGGACAGGCTACTGTAGAGACTCCACTATGGGGGCATGGTACGTTGCGGGGACAGGCTACTGTAGAGACCCCACTATGGGGGCATGGTACATTGCGGGGACAGGCTACTGTAGAGACTCCACTATGGGGGCATGGTACGTTGCGGGGACAGGCTACTGTAGAAACTCCACTATGGCGACATGGTGCCTTGTGGTGCCTTGGAAATAATTGTGTTAGGGCCTCTTCTAGTCCTTACAGGAGAGAGCATGCTGGCTTATAGGGACCAGGCTTCCATAGAGTCCCCACTCAAAGGACTTGTTGTCTTTCCAACTGCAGAATCGCTTCAATATAAGACTTGATGTTCTGTATTCACAGCGATGATGTCATTGATTTGTTTGTTTGGATTTTGATTAGAGTTGTGAGTTCTCCAGACACACTACTGTGTATGAGGAAGATGTGTGGACTGACCAAGCTAGTTGTCAAGCCTGATGCATGTTAAACACCCACAGGGAAGCATTTAGTCTGCAACACACACACTCATACACACCCACACACTCTTCTCTGAATTGATTTAGCCTGACAAACACACCCCTCTGAACACATAAACAGGCTCTAGGGAGGGTTCCCTGGGGACTCATACAGTTCTGTTATATCCTCAACAGTCACTGGCCCCTTCTAACACACACACACACACTGGGTGTATAGTCTTACTGTCATCACCCTTTTAACTATTTATACAATATACTAACTAATAGAAGCAGCAGGCAGTGAAATTAGCAAGCAAATGGTTTGGTCTCATAGGTTTGTAGCTGATAATATATATGAACTATTCATATTATACTAGTAGAAGCAGTGCATATAAGGAGCTTCTTGTGTTCCTGGCTTAAACATTTATTTACCTAAATAAATAACTAAGAAAAAGAAAACTCTTCCAATTGCATTTGACTCTTGGCCCTCTGTGTCTCCATAACTGCTGACACAGAGAGTGAGATCTGTAGCTGCACATTCATAGGCTGAGAGAAATAGGCTAGTTTTCTGACAGAGGTACAGAAGTATGCTGCGCATTCAGGCTGGAGAGGACTAAGAGAGAGTCAGATCTTTGGCAGAGATGAAGATAGAGGGATATCTGTTTCAAAAGTGTGGAGGAGATTGAAAGAGCATCTCTGATAGTGATTTAAAGAGATACATTATGTTAAGTAGAGATGATGTCTGGCAGCACATTGAGACTGGAGCCTCTATTCGTGTTCTAGGTGCTCCGACCTGGTCTCCTCATCAGAAACTATTACCCAGCATGCCTCATTGCATTCCTTCCTTCCTCCACCCAGTACCTACTCTGCTGGAGGGGTGGTTTACCCTGTAAAATAGGGGGAGGAAGGGGGGACAGGAGGAGGATAAAGGGAGGACTAATGTGATGTGTTGGATGGCCAGGAGGTATCTCGAATCAAATGCCACATTTTTTTCTTCTGGCTGGTCTTTTGATTGACGGGCAGCTTGAAATGTAATGCCCTGAACAAACCTCTTGGAAGTCGATTGTTTAACATGGAAGGATGTGTGTGTTGGCGACCGTGCTTGCGTGAAAGAGAGAGAAGAGGAGAGATGAAGAGCCATAAAGATGGAGGGAGAGGGAAGAGATGGCGAGAGAGACCTTGTGTGGGTGGAGAGAATAAAGTTCTCCACTGATGTTTCTGTTCAAGAGGAGATCCCCGCTCTCTGTGTCTCTACAGAGTTTTACCTCTGACTGAAAGAGGCCTGTTTCACACTGACGATAGTGTTTTTGTTAGTGTGTGGGTGTTTTCAACCGAAGATGTTGAAAGATGTGAAACTTGAATCCGGGGGTTGAGTCTCCATTGTTCTGTCTGTACAGAGAATCCTACTGTAGCTACTGTAGCTGATTATCCCTGAGAAGAACAGCTCTACTGCATGCCTCTGTCCTCTGGCTCTCAATGGAATTGGACACACACACACACACACACCACACGCACGCACATACACACGCACACACACACTGGAAGGAATAAGGAGAAGGCAGCAGCGAAATGGAAACAGCTTTGTCTTGATCAAACCAGATCTTATCTGTGCTCAGAATGGGTGTATGAGTGTGCCAGCTAGGAGTGTTTTCTTCAGCACTGTTCCCATTTCCTCAGTGTCAGGGTACTAAGGGGCAGTTATGAATCAGCTCACACCTGCCACAGTATGGCCCATCACAGAGCTCTGCAGTGGGCCTCACTGCATCATTCAGAAAAGGACCACTTCCACTTCTCTCTGAGACCCACCAGAGAGCTCCTCTGTGGGCCTCTCAGCCAGCCCGGAGACCAGAGCTGCCACTGAGACTGGCCTTGGTATTCAGCAGACACAGAGTCTCCCTCCTCTATTTCTACTCCGGCCATCACTTCACCTCTCCTCTGCCTCGCTGGTCTGGGGAAGTCATCACCCGGGTATGAATATAATATATGAGGTCATCAATAACAGCCACAGAGAGGGATTAAGCAGACCTAGACTTCCAGTTACTGTCTTCCCCTCTGATTGGTCCAGCTACATGTACGGCTTGTGACCCCCTCACTTCCTCATCCTTCATCCTCATTTATACCTTCCTCACCCACACACAATTGATTGAAAAACGTCCTTGTCTCTCTCACAAAGTGGGATTTAAACATAATTTACATAGAGGTTAAAAAGTGGTACTTTGTTATACTCTTTTCAGTTGTGTCACAGTCAGGCCTCACATTGTGGTCCATCACACACACACACACACACACACACACACACACACACACACACACACACACACACACACACACACACACACACACACACACACACACACACACACACACACACACACACACACACACACACACACACACACACACACACACACACACACACACACACACACACACACACACACACTAAAACCCTCTGCAGATACAGTGTGTCTGTGCGTGCAGAGTGTATCCAGCTGCAGTCTAAATCAATAGTCCCCTACCTGTGAAGGAAGGCTGGTTCTTCGATCCATCTCGCTCTCTCTACAGACAGAACATTAAAGGTCAGCCAATCAGCAACAGACAAGAGAGTCCGTAGAATCTCATGTAGCCGTAGCTCCACTTTAAATATGCAGGATGTCTGAATGTTCTTTTATTCATGAGAGCATGGATTCAGTTATTTATAAACTGTTTGTGTTTCACCAGTGTTGACAGAACCTCCACAAAGAGCTCAAGGAGAAATGTATAATGTCACATGAAACATGAGAATGGAATAACACACATAGAAAAACACATTTCCACAGGTTCATCCCACATTGAGATTTTCATGTGTCTGTGCATCTCCTTCAGATTTCGACTCAGGCCTTGGCATGATGACGGGCATCGCTCCCATGAACCCCATGATGCCTGGCCTTGGTTACGTACCCCCGCCCCCCCTTCCCCAAGATCTGCCCATCGTCAAGGAGATCATCCACTGCCAAAGCTGCACCCTCTTCCCCCCCAACCCACGTAAGTCCATTTCCCTCTTTTTACCTTTAGCCGCAAAACGCTACAAATCTATGGAAGTGATTGGGACAACCAAGCGCTGTTAATTTTATTATGGCCAAATCACCTTTAGATAATATCAAACCAAATAATTAACTTTACAAATTGCACAGTTGCCCCTATCACTCCCATGGGTTTTTAGCCAGTGGCGGCTAAAATTAATTGAAGTTTGTAGTGGCTGTTTAAAGAAAACCGAACCATGCATTCCAGTTTCTCCTGGCCCATAGACTACTTTCAGGGTGAGAAACCATCTTCATTGTAAAGGGTTTAAACACTATTTCCCATGCTTGTTCAATGAACCATAAACAATTAATGAACATGCACCTGTGGACGGCTGTTAAGACAGCTTACAGATGGTTGGCAATTAAGTTATGAAAACTTAGGACACTAAAGAGACTTTTCTACTGACTCTAAAAAACACCAAAAGAAAAGTGCCCATGGTCCCTGCTCATCTGCGTGAACGTGCTTTATGCATGCTGCAAGGAGGCATAAGGACTACAGATGTGGCCAGGGCAATAAATTGCAATGTCCGTACTGTGAGACGCCTAAGACAGCGCTACAGGGAGACAGGACGGACAGCTGATCGTTCTCGCAGTGGCAGACCACGTGTAACAACACCTGCACAGGATCGGTACATCCCAACGTCACACATGTGTGACAGGTACAGTATGGCAACAACAACTGCCCGAGTTACACCAGGAACGCACAATCCCTCCATCAGTGCTCAGACTGTCCAGAATAGGCTTAGAGAGGCTGGACTGAGGGCTTGTAGGCCTGTTGTAAGGCAGGTCCTCACCAGACATCACTGGCAACAACATCACCAATTGGCAGAAACCCACTGTCGCTGGACCAGGCAGGACCGGCAAAAAGTGCTCTTCACTGACAAGTCGAGTTCCGATTATCATCGAAGGAATGAGCGTTACATCGAGGTCTGTACTCTGAAGCGGGATCGATTTGGAGGTGGAGGGTCCGTCATGGTCTGGGGCCGTGTGTCACAGCATTATCGGACTGAGCTTGTTGTCATTGCAGGCAATCTCAATGCTGTGAGTTATTGGGAAGACATCCTCCTCCCTCATGTGGTACCCTTCCTGCAGGCTCATCCTGACATGACCCTCCAGCATGACAATGCCACCAGCCATACTGCTCGTTCTGTGCGTGATTTCATGCAAGACAGGAATGTCAGTGTTCTGCCATGGCCAGCAAAGAGCCCGGATCTCAATCCCATTGAGCACTTCTGGGACCTATTGGATCGGAGGGCGAGGGCTAGAGCCTTTCCCTCCAGAAATGTCCGGGAACTTGCAGGTGCCTTGGTGTAAGACTGGGGTAACATCTCAAAGCAAGAACTGGCAAATCTGGTACAGTCTATGAGGAGGATATGCACTGCAGTACTTAATGCAGCTGGTGGCCACACCAGATACTGACTGTTACTTTTGATTTTTATCCCCCTTTGTTCAGGGACACATTATTCCATTTCTGTTAGTCACAGTGTCTGTGGAACTTGTTCAGTTTATGTCTCAACCGTCAAATCTTGTTATGTTCATACAAATATTTGCAAATGTTAAGTTTGCTGAAAATGAACACAGTTGACAGCGAGAGGACGTTTCTTTTTTTGTTGACTTTTTGTCCCTTTTCTTACCATGTACCTTCTCTATTACCTGAGTGCTGACTATGACTGAGACCACCTCAGGGTTCATCTCTCTCCTCACAGTTCATTTGTGCAACCATAAGCATTATATTCTCCCCTCATGCATTGTAAATGGCACTAGACTCCAGCGGTCAGGTCTAAAATGCAGACAAATTAAATGATTTCAATGTTTCCCTGAACTGACCCATGTAAGCTTTGGAGGGCCGTATCGACTCCACATTTCAATCTGACAGCTTTTAAACTATCCAGCCAATAAGAACGTTTCATGGGTACATGCACACCTTGTAGAGACAGACTAGGGCTGTCTCCGAATACAACAAATCTTGGTCAACCGAAAGTCATATATACCTGTATATAGACACACCATGTGTTTTATAAAATCAACAATATGCATTGAGCTTGTCTGATGCTTTACACTTACTGTTTGATGAAATAAGACACAAATAACTCAAGAGGGAACCAGAGATCTAGAGGAAGAAAAAAACCTTAGCATGACCCCACTATTTTTGCCATTACTCTCCTGAAGTTGCCGGTAATAGGCTACAGGAGGAGTTGGCAACCTTTCTAAAGTGGAATGCCAATTTATTTGACCATTTATACATTTATCTGTGTGCCAGTTATGGTTGTCATATGCACATTTTCGTGGAGCAGTTTAATTTTATATACAGTTGAAGTCGGAAGTTTACATACACTTGTGGTTAAAACTGGGCTTTCAACCACTCCACAAATTTCTTGTTAACAAACTATAGTTTTGGCAAGTCAGTTAGGACATCTACTTTGTGCATGACACAAGTCATTTTTCCAACAATTGTTTCCAGACAGATTATTTCACTTATCATTCACTGTATCACAATTCCAGTGGGTCAGAAGTGTACATACACTAAGTTGACTGTGCCTTTAATAAACAGCTTGGAAAATTCCATAAAATTATGTCATGGCTTTAGAAGCTTCTGATAGGCTAATTGACATAATTTGAGTCAATTGGAGGTGTACCTGTGGATGTATTTCAAGGCCGACCTTCAAACTCAGTGCCTCTTTGCTTGACATCATGGGAATATCAAAAGAAAATCAGCCAAAACCTCAGAAAAAAAATGGTAGACCTCCTTGGGAGCAATTTCCAAATGTCTGAAGGTGCCACGTTCATCTGTACAAACAATAGTACGCAAGTATGAACACCATGGGACCACACAACCGTCATATCGCTCAGGAAGGAGATGCATTCTGTTTCCTAGGGATTAATGTACTTTGGTGCGAAAAGTGCAAATCAACCCCAGAACAACAGCAACGGACCTTGTTAAGATGCTGGAGGAAACAGGTACAAAATAATCTATATCCACAGTAAAACAAGTCCTATATCGACATAACCTGAAAGGCCGCTCAGCAAGGAAGAAGACACTTCTCCAAAACCGCCATAAAAAAGCCAGACTATGGTTTGCAACTGCACATGGGGACAAAGATTGTACTTTTTGAAGAAATGTCCTCTAGTCTGATGAAACAAAAATAGGACTGTTTGGCCATAATGACCATTGTTACGTTTGGAGGAAAAATGGGGAAACTTTGCAGGCTGAAGAACACCATCCCAATCGTGAGGCACGCCCTAACCTCAATCCCGTAGAATATTTGTGGGCAGAACTGAAAAAGTGTGTGTGAGCAGGGAGGCCTACAAACCTGACTCAGTTACACCAGCTCTGTCAGGAGGAATGGGCTAGAATTCACCCAACTTATTGTGGGAAGCTTGTGGAATGCTACCCGAAACGTTTGACCCAATGAAACAATTTAAAGGCAATGCTACCAAATAAAATTGAGTGTATGTAAACTTCTGACCCACTAGGAATGTGATGAAAGAAATTAAAGCTGAAATAAATCATTCTCTCTACTATTATTCTGATATTTCACATTCTTGAAATTAAGTGGTGATCCTAACTGACCTAAATCAGGGACTTTTTACTGTGATTAAATATCAGGAATTGTGAAAATCTGAGTTTAAATGTATTTGTCTAAGGTGTATGTAAACTTCAGACTACAACTGTATAGGTAGGGGTATAGTGACTAGCAGCAGTGTGTGTGCGACATCAGTATGCATTTGTGTGTTGGCATATTTAGTTTGTGTTTTGGGATGTAAGTATGTGTGGGTAGAATCCCCAAAAAGGATCAATGCAGGTAGCAATTTGATTTGCTATTTAGTAGTCTTGTTTTGAAGTCTTATGACTTCGGTGTAGAAGCTGTTCAGGGTCCTGTTGGTTCCAAACTTGGTGTGTTGGTATCGCTTACCGTGCGGGAGCAGAGAGAACAGTCTGTGGCTGGAATCTTTGACAATTTTTTTGGCCTTTCTCTGACATTGCCTGGTATAAAAGTCCAGAATGGCAGGAAGCTCGGCCCCAGTGATGTACTGGGCAGTACGCACTACCTTGCAGTCTGATGCCAAGCAGTTACGATACCAAGCGGTGATGCAGCCTGTCAAGATGCTCTCGAAGGTGCAGCTGTATTACTTTTTGAGGATCTGAGGGCCCGTACCACATATTTTCAGAGGCATTGTTATGCCCTCATCACAACTGTGTTGGTGTGTTTGGACCATGATAATGATGTGGCCATCGAGGATATTGAAGCTCTCGAACCGGTCCACTATAACCCCATCGATGTAAATGGGGGGTGTGCTCGGCTCTCCGTTCCTTGTAGTCCACGATCAGCTCCTTTGTCTTACTGATGTTGAGTAAGAGGTTGTTGTCCTTGCACCACACCTCCGTAAAGGCTGTTTCATTGCTGCCGGTGATCATGCCTACCACCATCGTATGGTAGGTGTTGGAGTCGTGTGCGGCCACACAGTCGTGGGTGAACAGGGAGTACAGGAGGGGATTAAGCATGCACCCCTTAGGGGCCCCCATGTTGAGGGTCAGTGTTGCAGATGTGTTGTTGCCTACTCTCACTGCCTGGGGGCGGTCCGTCAGGAAGTCCAGGATCCAGTTGCAGAGGGAGAGGTTAAGTCCCAGGAACCTTAGCTTAATGATGAGCTTCGGGGTACTATGGTGTTGAACTCTAAGCTGTAGTCAATGAATAGCATTCTCACGTAGGTGTCCCTTTTGTCCATGTGGGAAAGGGCAGTGTGGAGTGCAATAGAGATGGCATCATCTGTGGATCTGTTGGGGTGGTCCAGGGTGTCTGGGATGATGGTGTTGATGTGAGCAATGACCAGCCTTTCAAAGCATTTCATGGCTACAGATGTGAGTGCTACGTGGCGATAATCATTTAGACAGGTTACCTTGGTGGTCTGCTTGAAACATGTAGTTATTACAGACGGGGTCAGGGAGAGGTTGAAAATGTCAGTGAAGACACTTGCCAGCTGGTCAGCGCATGCCCTGAGTATGCATCCTGGGAATATGTCTGGCCCTGCAGCCTTGTGAATGTTAACTTGTTTAAAGGTCTTACTCATATCTGCTATGAAGAGCGTGATCATACAGTCGCCGAGAACAGCTGGTGCTCTCACGCGTGTTGCTTGCCTCGAAGTGAGCATTGAAGGTATTTAGCTCGTCTGGCAGTGTGTGACTTGGTTTCTCTTTGTAATCTGTGATAGTTTGCAAGCCCTGCCACATTTGACAAGCGTCAGAGCCGGGTAGTAGCATTTGATCTTATTGATGCTGTATTGATGCTTTGCCTGTTTGATGGTTCGTTGGGGGGCGTAGCGGGATTTCTTTTAAGCGTCAGCTGTCAGAGCAGCTTACCGATCGCTGCAGCTGTACACAGGCCATCTGTAAATAGCCCATCCAACCAACTACCTACCTCATCCCCATATTTGTTTTAGTTTTTCTACTCTTTTGCACACCAGTATTTCTACTTGCACATCCTCATCTGGACATATATCACTCTAGTGTAAATTGCTAAATTGTAATTACTTCAACACTATTGGCCTGTTTATTGCCGTACCTTCCTTCATTTGCACATGATGTATACAGATTTTTCAATTGTGTTATTGACTGTACGTTTGTTTATCCCATGTGTAACTCAGTGTTGTTTATGTCGCAATGCTTTGCTTTATCTTGGCCAGGTCGCAGTTTTAAATGAGGAGTTGTTCTCAACTGTCCTACCTGGTTAAATAAAAAATATTTCAAAAAACTCCGGTCCAATTAATACTTTGTCATTCTTTGTTTCCAAGTTTACAGTTAGTTCTCTGTTTTGATGACTCTCTCTCTTCTCATCTACAGACCTTCCCTCTCCGGCCATGAGGGATCGCCCTCCAGGTTGTAAAACGGTGTTTGTGGGCGGTCTGCCAGAGAATGCCACCGAGGCACTCATCGTGGAGGTGTTTGGCCAGTGTGGTGACATCATCGCCATCCGCAAGAGCAAGAAGAACTTCTGCCACATCCGATTCACTGAAGAGTTCACTGTAGACAGAGCCCTCTTCTTGTCTGGTATGCTTCCTATGTTTCCTATTAAACATCATGAAATGAATGCAACCTGTTTCCAGTCAGAGACCTTAACTATGCTGGTCAATGAGAAAATGACTAGGTGTGTTGTGGAATAAATGTTCCCTCTCTTGACTCAGACCATCACTATGCAGGTCAATGAGAAGACAACTAGAGGTGTAGTGGAATAAATGTCTTCGATACCCTTACTATTGAGTTGACAATAGCAGATGTGTAGTTAAATAAGTTCTGAATGGAGGAAATGAATCACCAGTAGCAGTCCCATTAGTCATGTGACACCAGAGGGTGTTTTGTTATCTTATCTCCTTTTGATTTCAGCTACTTTCAGCTACTAGATTCCAGCCACATCTTAAATCTCTTTCTTTTCTAAAGCTACTAGACTCCAGCCACATCTTAAATCTCTCTCTTTTCTAAAGCTACTAGACTCCAGCCACATCTTAAATCTCTTTCTTTTCTAAAGCTACTAGACTCCAGCCACATCTTAAATCTCTCTCTTTTCTAAAGCTACTAGACTCCAGCCACATCTTAAATCTCCCTCTTTTCTAAAGCTACTAGACTCCAGCCACATCTTAAATCTCCCTCTTTTCTAAAGCTACTAGACTCCAGCCACATCTTAAATCTCTTTCTTTTCTAAAGCTACTAGACTCCAGCCACGTATTAAATCTCTCTCTGTATGCAAACTGAAGGACATATATCACAGCCCCACAAAACGCAGAGGCAGAAGTAAACTGGAAGCCCACGCTAATTTCTCCCATTTGGCAGAGACTGGAGAGAGAGAAACAGAGAGTGAGAGCAACAGAATGAGCGAACGGGAGAGACACCAGAAAGAGAGAAAGAGAGACAGATAGGAGTGGCAGAGAGAGAAAGGAAAGAAGAATGAGAGGAGGAAAGGAGGGAAAAGGAAAGAGGAGCAATTAGCCATTTCTACCATGTCACTAGAGGAGCAATTCGTCTCTCTTAAGGTCTCCTCTATAAATTAGTATAGAGAGAGCAGAGTCGTTTCCTACTCCAACCGAGAAAAGCTACTTTAGCTGGGATGCAGCTGTGACCGATGATGAAACAGATTAAAAATAGGGAGAGAGCCTCAGAGGGATGGAGAGACAGGTGGATGGACAGATCATTTTAACCCAAATAGAGGATGTCAGGCATCAAGATAGAGATGCAGGTGGCTGACAGAAAGTGGTGTGTGTATTTCCCGCATTCTACTGCCCTGCACCTGCTCGATTAACAGAGTGAAATGTCACTGTGATGTTACCACCTGGTTCTAACTCTCTCCCCTCCTCCCTCACCCTTTGCTCTCGCTCCCCCCCTCTTCCCCAGGCTACCGTATGCGTCTGGGCTCCAGTACAGACAAAAAGGACACAGGGCGGCTCCATGTGGATTTTGCCCAAGCCAGAGATGACCTGTATGAGTGGGAGTGTCGTCAGCGCATGTTTGCCAGAGAGGAGAGGCACCGCAGGAGGATGGAGGAGGACCGTTTCAGACCCCCCTCTCCTCCACTCATCGTCCATTACACAGACCACGAGTGTAGTCAGCTGGGAGACAAGATTAAAGGTGGGGCCCCACGACTTATCGAAGAGTATCCCTTTAATGTGTTTGATTGATGTGTGCATGCATGCGTTTGTGCGTTTGTATTTATAGTCTTGAAGATGGCGAAAGGAAAGCATATAGGCTTCCCCGCTACTGTAATCTTCTGTAGTACAAAAATATCCCGTCCCACAACTTGTACTACTTAAAGATGTCCGAATGTGAGGATTCCAGTGGAAAGTAAGTCAACATCATGTTTTGTGAAAAACCGTTAGCCTCGCTGCTGTCTTAGCCCAAACACCTTGACATGTTCTCCATTGACTGTTTCACAGAGAGAGCAGTAACAGTTATGAATGTGGCTTCTCTACTTTCAGTTGAGCTGCTAGATATGAACATTTGTGACAGCCAGGCAGCTGCCGGATGATTTTTCAGCGCCGATACCGATTATTGGAGGACCAAAAAAGCAGATACCGATTAATCAGACGATTAATTTTTATTTTATTTGTAATAATGACAATTACAACAGTACTGAATGAACACTTATTTTAACTTAATATAATACAGCAATAAAATCAATTTAGCCTCAGGTAAATAATGAAACATGTTCAATTGGGTTTAAATAATGCAAAAACAAAGTGTTGAAGAAGAAAGTAAAAGTGCAATGTGTGCTATGTAAGTAAGCTAACTTTTACGCTCCTTGCTCAGAACATGAGAACAAATGAAAGCTGGTGGTTCCTTTTAACAGGAGTCTTCAATATTCCCAGGTAAGTAGTTTTAGGTTGTAGTTATTGTAGGAATTATAGGACTATTTCCCTATTATTTCCCTACTATTCCATTTGTAATTCATTAACCTTTAACTACTAGAATGCTCAGAGCGAGTGACGTTTGAAACCCTATTAGCGCGCGCTAACTCGCTAGACATTTCACTTCGGTTACACCAGCCTCATCTCGGGAGTTGATAGGCTTGAAGTCATAAACAGCGCAATGCTTGACCCTCAACGAAGAGCTGCTGGCAAAACGCACGAAAGTGCTGTTTGAATTAATGTTTACACGCCTGCTTCTGCCTACCACCGCTCAGTCAGATACTTGTATGCTCAGTCAGATTATATGCAACGCAGGAGACGCTAGATAATATCTAGTAATATCACTAGTTAACTAGTGATTAGGATTGATTGTTTTTTAGAAGATAAGTTTAATGCTAGCTAGCAATTTACCTTGGCTTACCTGATTCGCGTAACAGGCAGGCTCCTTGTGGAGTGCAACGAGAGAGAGTCAGGTCGTTATTGCGTACAAGGCAGTTAACCCACCGTTCCTAGGCCGTCACTGAAAATAAGAATGTGTTCTTAACTAACTTGCCTAGTTAAATAAAAGTATTAAAAATATATATTATAATTTTAAAAATCGGCAAATCGGTGCCCAAAAATACCGATTTCCGATTGTTATGAAAGCTTGAAATCGGCCCTAATTAACCGTCCATTTCGAATAATCGGTCGATCTCTAGTATCTACACATCTCTTCAACACATCCCGCTGCTCTTACTGTATTTGTGCATTGACTCTTAGGGACCTCGTCAAAGTGTGTTATTTTGATAAGCCTCTTAGCTCCCTAGATGTGTAGATGCATTGTATGACATTGAAGGTGATAATTATGTTCATCAGGTGCCACAGCCTCACAGTTAAACACTCATAGAGTAACCCCTCAGCGAGTTCTAGTTATGACACATTCATTTCTGACACCTTGATTCAATATCGAAAGCAGTGATGGATGTATGTGTGTGCGTGGTGAGGGGGTCCGTGTGTGCGGGGGAGGCTTCTGTGGGCTTCATCTTAAATCAACTGAAAATACTTCCAGCTGCTCAATCTGTGTTAGTATGTGTGTGTTAGAGAGCGCGTGAGTGATTTGAATTTTCTCTCATACCCTCTCTTCCCCTCCTTGTGTCGAGTTAGAGGATTTATGAGGAAACCAATAAGCACTAACCAAATGTAATGTAATGAGCAACCAGTGTCATTAGTGGTGCCTGGAGAAATGGCTATACGCAGAAACAGAAGAGTGATCAAATTAAGATCTTACATCTGTACACTCCAGATGACATGAAATGATCAATCCCATATTGGTCTTTCACAGTCAGGCCAGCCCAAGCTGCACTGTGCAAGTAGGCCTACTAGACTGTCAACTGAGTACGGCATTCACAGGTTTCAGATGTTCAACAAATCAAATTAGTTTTCGCTCTCAAGTCACACTTTATTCATAGAAAAACAACAATTGGATGTTCTAAGCCCATAACCATGCTTAAACCATATCAGGAGACCACTTCAGGCCTGGGAAAATGATAATTTTCAATTCATCTGAGCAGGCACCTAACACTGTTGCAAGGTTAGCAGTGTTTCTGTAGAGTTTGCAAAAACAAATGCCCACTGGATTGACGCAAATAATCATGATATCAGTCTGCCAGGTAGGTATCGGTTCATTTTTAGCTAGTTAACATTTCATTTTTGGGAAAGCCTTTCCATTTACCAGAAGACGGTTAGGCCTGTCATTAACGTCACTATATTTTTTCTTGTTCCTTAATTGTTTGAAACCTGGACTTTTTACTTCATATTATGAGGAATGTCTGACCTTGCTTCAAAGTAGCCTGTAGCCAAAAACCCACCATAGAAACGCGGAGGCAATTATTTTATAAAGACTTTCTCATTTGCGCTTTCCTGTTCTATTGGTTTTCAAACTTTCTTTGTCGAGCAGCCAAAGGCATTATCCTAGTCATATTAACAACCCATGATTTCCATTTTGTAGCATTTGAGCGTAGGCCTACCGCTGTGTGCGCATTGCAGCGCTTAAAATGTGAAGAAATAATAGTTTATCAACATTTTAAGCTAAACAATATGTTCTGTTCCATCAGCCTTATTAAATGATACGGCATATACCTCCAGTACGCTACTTTGATACGCATCGTGGGGATTCAAATGTGAGTATATGCAATACCCACTGAAAACAAAGTGAGTATACGGTGTATTCCGGCGTATACCCTCCATTACACCACTGAGTGTCATTAACAATGAAAATCAATAACTCTCTTGTCTCTTGACATCACCTTATCAGTCTACGACCCAAAAATGAATAATGAAAACCAGCCACTGTTGTTCATACAAAAGGCATTTGAAACGTTATATTTATTCCATTCATTCACTGCCCTCTAGTTCACATTCAGAGCAGTACTGGAGAAAAGCCAGAAGCTGTGGTGCCATTTAGAATGAATTTGAGGGATTTCATTAAAGATATCACTATTCTTTCTCCTACTCTTTCTCCTCTCCTGTCTCCCCTCCTTCCCTATTCTCCTCTCCTCTCCTGCTATCAGCTTTGGGATGAATTAATACACTTTTTTTCTCTAATGAACTGTGACACATCAAGGTCTCCACAGAAATGGTTTGGTCTGCTTCTCTGCTCTCTCTGTGGCGCCTCTCTTCTCAGTTCACTATCAGGCCTTGATACATAGGACAGAATAACTTTCAAACCATCCGATTGAATTATTTGTTATTTAATGCAGAAATTCATGTTCTAATTCTGAATTCTATGTTTCAAACCACAAATGGATTCTTACCCCTAACCCTAACATTACATATTTTTTTGACCCCTAAAAAATCTAGCTACTGACCCTCACCTCAGGTTTGACTTTAATAACCCTATCCTCTCCTCAGATGAGGCAGCGTTTGCAGAGGCGGTGCGCGTGCTGCTGACGTGGGTGGAACGCGGCGAGGTGAACCGTCGTAACGCCAACAACTTCTATTCCATGATCCAGTCGTCCAACAGCCACATCCGCCAGCTGATGTGTCAAAAGGCCACCCACGAGAAGGAGATGGAGGAAGCTAAGGACAAGTTCAAGAGCGCTCTATCTGGCATCCTGGCACAATGTGAGTACACACTAGACTGACATCACACACCCACATACAGAGGGAAAGAGAACCATGTCTCACGCCAGGGTCAACATCAAACCACTCCTTGCGTTCTCTTGAGGCAAGGTAAACATTGTCCCTGTAAAAGTTCCCCATACTCAAGTGATTTTCATGTCACAAGTTCACTTGTCCTATTATTACAGGTTAGTGCTCCATACATGATGGAACAAATACTCGGGACATTAAACAGAAATGGTATTTTCTGAAAACACACACACAGCAGGGGACAAACCCCTTTATGGGAATACTCTTTGAAGGAGCAGTTTGGCTGCTAAAGGCCAGTGATGGCAGCAATAACACTGAACAGGTTATTTAGGGAGCTGTTAGCTATCTTTCTTAGCACATCATCATTAAACCCAGAGTGGCCATCTCTCTAGCTCCATCTCCCAATCTCTCTCTCCATCTTTATTGTCTTTCTCCCAGCTTCCCTCTCCCTCACTCTCTCTTTCTCTCTATGTCTCTCTATCTCTCCATCTCCTAGTGATTGACACCTTGAACACCTCTGTCTGAGGAGAGCAGCTGTATGGCAGATTCACTAATGAGGCTTTTAGGTGCTAATCTCACTGTCGACTCCTGTAGAGCTGACCCTGGGTCAGTCAGAACCATTAGACTACCCAGGTCAGCCAGAGACATTCAGATAGTTCCTGGGTCAGTCAGACATTCAGGTAGTACCAGTACCTGGGTCAGCCAAAGACATTCCGATATTACCAGTACCTGGGTCAGCCAGAGACATTCAGATAATACCAGTACCTGGGTCAGCCAGAAACATTCAGGTAGTACCAGTGCCTGAGTCAGCCAGAGACATTCAGGTAGTACCAGTACCTGGGTCAGCCAGAGACATTCAGATAGTTCCAGATACTGGGTCAGCCAGAGACATTCAGATAGTTCCAGATACTGGGTCAGCCAGAGACATTCAGATAGTTCCAGTACCTGGGTCAGCCAGAGACATTCAGATAGTACCAGTACCTGGATCAGCCAGAAACATTCAGGTAGTACCAGTACCTGGATCAGCCAGAGACATTCAGGTAGTACCAGTACCTGGATCAGCAAGAGCAAATTCATATAGTATCATCCAGAGGTGGGACCAAGTCACTCAAGTCAAGACCGTCAAGTATCAAGTCAAGTCTCAAGTCTTTAACTTTGATTTTTTTTGAGTCCTAAACAAGTCATAATGTGCTCTTTTTTTCACCTTTATTTAACCAGGTAGGCCAGTTGAGAACACGTTCTCATTTACAACTGTAACCTGGCCAAGATAAAGCAAAGCAGTTCGAGACATACAACAACACAGAGTTACACATGGAATAAACAAACATACAGTCAATAATACAGTGTGTGCAAATGTGATCGACTATCGAGGGTCGCTATGGGGCGCAATCGGGCGATGTAGACTCGCACACAATTGCCCAACCTAGTTTTAGGAACGTCAGGTAGGATTTAGGCTACCAACTGCCTAGCTAGTTGTAGCTCAGTCTTGGGTGCAATGATCATGTTCCCGCGCTGACTGACTGTGTGGATGCTCATTGATTTAACTTTACGCTAGCCTACATGATACACAAGTAAAGTAATAAAATATATAGCTCTCGACTATATTAGCCACGACTTACCGTTCTTTGTGCAGCTTCAAATGTCGAACAAAGTTAGAAGTTGTTGCGCCTCCGTCTGCAATTTTCTTCCCGCATGTTTCGGAAGTTCCAATCCATTTTTTGTTGATACAGCGTCGTCTTTATATCATCTTTCCAAGGGCTAAATCTGAATTTAGCCGCCAAAGTTCCTCTGCACTGCCACGCACAATTTGATTGGCTGTCCGATTCCAACTTTAATCAAATGAAGAGTTGATGCGCTGCACACTTTTTTTAATAGCATCGTTTTTCATATTTGGGCTTGGGGAGGGTATCGAGTCAGAAGGCTCAAGTTCAAGTCAAGTCATGAGTCATTGGTGTTAAAGTCAAAGTCGAGTCCAAGTCATCACATTTGTGACTCGAGTCTGACGCGAGTCCAAGTCATGTGACTCGAGCCCACACCTCTGGTATCATCATCCCATCCATATTATCATTCTGAGCACCAACTGGGGAACTCATTAAGCTTGAGGCGGGACTACCCTGGGGCATGTTGGTAGTCTACAGATGTTACACTTGTTTGTCAGCCGTTCAGCTGTAACTCCTGTGCTTCAATAGACAACATCCCAAAGGGAGCAGACATAGTTTTATGAAACCTGCTTTAACCTTCCCTGTGGCAGTCTCTCTGTATCCCACAGCTGTGACAGGCGTGACACTAAGAACCAAGGATATAACACACTCCCATACCTGCCGGGGGGTGGATTAGAGATATCCATGTCTGAGGTTGCAGGAGACCTGTGATGGGCGGAGCTACCTCGCACAAGGACTATATGAACGCGCTCGAGTGATCATTGAATGGCGATGATCTGTCATTGGGCCTGTGAAATATTGATATCACGTACAGTAACTTATGTACTAAGTACTCTTTCTATTGTGGGATTCATGAAACCTCCGCTTCAATGGCTCTCGTTTTTGAGTATGATTGACACCAACACAATCGCCACAGATAGACATAACAATCGCCACAAATAGACATAACAATCGCCACAGATAGACATAACAATCATCACAGACAGACATATAAACAAAGCAATCATCAGAGATAATAAAATGCGTAGCAAAGAAACACCGACTCTGTAGCCACTCAATGCACTCTAAATTCTTACAAAAAGCATGCTGTTGTATACCTCTTGTGTGTTAATAAACTAGTATTTAGGAGCAATGTTTATTTGATGATAAAGAAGGTACGTTTGTTTTTTGGCCCCGCAAGTACAGAATCTAGTGCTGCATGTAGAAATATTCCAGTGAAACCCCCCCCCCCCCCCCCCCAGAGGTCTGACACAAACTCCTCTAGTGGACGTTAGCCTGCGTTAGCCAGTGGTCGGCTGATATGAAGGAACCCATAGCCATATAATCAAAGTAAGTAACACCTCTCTGCATGAAAACAAATGGAAGCAATTGAATGAGTCATATCGATGATTGAAAAGGTCAAAAGGGAAAATGTATAGCTGACCTGATTCACAACTGCCAATGCTAAGAGCATGCAGGAGTTCAGATGTCTTTGGTGATACACCGCCTACAGTAGTGTGTTAGCATGGACATTGATGCAGTGATGCGTTTGAAAGAACAACGTGGGTCTCTCTCTTGTTCCCTTTTAAAGTCCACCCTCCTCCGTCACAATAATCCATACAAACATGTATTTCTATTCAGGAGTTTGTCTGCGGTTTCACCCTTACAAATGTCAACACGGACTTTGGTGTCCTGGGAGGCAGGGATACACTGTCGTTCCGTGAACAAAGCCACATCCATATTTACCAGGATTTCTCACAGCTGCACATTTGAATACATAGACATGTTGTTTCCAAATGTAATATAATTCAATATCACATATCCCTCCATTTGGCGTTTTGTTGTTGTCACCTTGAATGGAATGGTTCCTTTAAAAAGCCTGCTCTGAAGCAGGTTATTTAAACAGGGGATGTGTCCAAAATGGCACCCTATTCCCTGTATAGTGCACTGCTTTTGACCAGAGTCCTGCTTCGTATTTCACTCAGGATGATCTTTATCGAAGATCACAGCTAGATTTGGATCTGTGTCCATCATGTTTGGTGGATTTTAGTTTGTCTTTTTGCCACTGCATATTTCATCTACAAGATAAACCTGGTTGACAGATGGTTAATGGCCTCATTTAGAAATGCGGACACAACTCTAGCTGGAGTTCTACAAATAACAACAACGAACATACACTTATCCATCAGCTATCTCTCGGACTCAGACACACACACCCATAAAAGGCGAGGCCACAACCTATACTTTGCTCTCCCCTTCCTTCCCCATCAATCTCTTCCATCAAATGAAGGATTCTGAGAAGCCACTACTGATCTAGACATATACCTCTCACTCCACCATTTCTTCCCTCTCTACCTCCCTCCCTGTCAAGGCTACAACTGTGGTGGCCCTATTTACTCCCCCCTTAGATCATTAAGACCCCTTTGGCAAAAAGAGAAACCCTCTAACATGACCTGTTCCGATGTAAAGCTGTGGTAAAACTGTGGAAGTGTTCATGCTTCCACATTGGACTTCACAGAATGGAAAGCTGACCAGTTCCTAAATATTGTATATTATGAGTTGTTGAACATTTATTGAACTATGTCTTGTGTGAGTACTCGGTCTGGGCAATCTGTGACTATGCTGCATTATATCAACAGGTGAGTAAATGGGTCATTCTGACACGCACACACTCAACCATACACATATACACTACACTCACACACATTCATTATGAGAAACGAAACGTGTTATGACAATTAGTACAGTCTCACAATCTCTATTTTCACCCATTGAGTCATTTTCTCCATTGCTCTGGGTTCACACACTGAGCGTGTTCTTGTAACTAATCTGAGGCTGGTTGTTAATACCAGGCCCAGCTGTCAATCACAGGAGTGATTAGGAGGGTGTGATGAACAGACATGTGTCTTACACCAGCCCTGAATCAAAGCTGTCATCTTACTCAGGCTCAGGGATATTACCACTCAGCCCTTCTATCAAACCCACGATAAGAACAGTAATGAGGAGAGCCAAGTTCTATCCCAAATTGCACCTTGTTCCGGGTGCACTACATTTGACCAGAGGCCTATGGGCACTGCGTAGGGAATAGGTTGCCATTTGACACACAGCCCCAGTCTCAGAAACAGGCTTTAGACACAGAGACAGCCGTTGATTGTGGCCTTCAGAGCGTCTGAGAGTCATCGAAGATGAGATGTGTTGTAATTAAAAACAGGAGAGGCTTTAGATGAAAAGAGGGTTTCAGTTAGTGGTAGAGACTTTACTTTGATCTCTTGATAAGATCTCTGTCCTTCAGAGAATTCCCTTGTTCTACAGTCAATCTCTACTGAGTCTGTATCACTGTGGAGGAGAGGAGAGAAAGAGGAGCAGGTAGTGTGCGTGGGCATGTGCGTGTGTGTGCAAGCAAGTGTGTGAGGCCATGGTCAGGGCAGGGGTGTGTGTGAATAGAGCAGGAGCCTGCTGCTAGCCGTCTGATCTTCCTGTTGCGTTTTTAGGACGGGCACTCTGTGATCACCTCGAGGCGGGGTGACTCACGACTCTGACCCAGAGCTGTACTATACTGTATAGAACAGAAAATGACAGTAAAAACACATCAACATACAGCAAGGTGTCTTCCTACCTGATTCCACTTTCTCACTCCTCTGCTCCTTCCCACCCGCCCTCTCTCTCTCTCTCTGGATGGTAACTGGCCCCTGCATCCCCTGCTACAGTTGAGCAGATTGTGTCTGTATTCCACGCTGCTTCCAAACAAAAGGCATGGGACCATTTCTCCAAAGCTCAACGCAAGAACCTGGACGTGTGGCGCAAGCAAGCAGAGGTTGGTCCTTTTACTTTTTCGACAATTATTTAAGCATTCTATTCATTTGGTGAAGTGCAGTATAGTCTCCATGTTACTGTGTCCTTTATGTGAACAATATGTAAACATCTCTCCAGTATTCCAGCCTCCAACTACTTTTTGTGAAATTCATGGTGTTGTCTTGGCAGGATGATTTGTGTTGGAGTAGTAAAAGCAAACACTAGCTTTAAAACAAGGCTTAACATTAGCCTTATATTAATTTAAATGGTAAAATGAACTGATCCTAAAATGGAACCTTGTGGTATTCTTTAAGTATTATAAAGGAACTGAGATTGTAGAACATCAACATTAAGTACCAGCCTAAGAGGTAAATACTAGAGCTAGCCTAATAAACACAGGATGAAGGCTCGGCTACACCCTTTCTCTCTACTTAGTTCAGTCCCAGAGTAGGAGCTCCGGTCAGGACCAGGTACAGGCTACTTACCCCTCTCTCCTCTGAAGGGAGTCCAGTCCGGTGAGTGCTGAGTCTCACTGCCAGGAACAGGTAACGGTAGACTCACCCTTTAACTCAACCAGAGTACACTGGATCTCTTTTTACATAACACCTTAAAACACACTTATGTTTTCTTTATTTTATGACCCTCTGATTGTGCTTTCTTCCAGTAGGTGAATGTTGAAGGAATTCTAAATTCCTCTGTATTATTTCCCAATCAGAATTTAATACTCTGTCAATGCATTCGAAGGGTTTGTAAGACCCTTAATTTATAAGAATGGACAGAGCCCCGGTCTTAAGTCAGGTAACAGTGTTTAATTCAAGAGAGTACTGGGTACATACACATTTTTCCACAGGTTATAAACTGAAAATGGCGTCAGCGTTTGCTAAATGTTCTATCTCTTCATGACACTAGTAGAGAGGCCCTATAGTTCTCGAGCCTTCCCTCCTCGCCTGAAGCCAAGGTCAGTCAGAGTAGATAAGCATTCTAGACAGTCTGGAGATAGTCTGTCCCTGCCATCTGGAGATATTTCATTCATTTTTACCAAGGCATTGTTCTAAACTCCTGACTATATTATATGCAATTGGGAATGGGAGCAAGAGAGAGAATTCATACATGTACAGTACATAATAGCATTTGGACTAGTCAGTCCTGATTGAAATATATACATAATTAGTCATCATTGATAAAAAATTCCCTTAACAGTGAACAAATAACCTACTTTAATGTTTTGTTTCGTGTAAAATGTAGGTCATGCTCAGATTTGTTCTCTATTTTCTTCGTTGTTTCCAACAAATGCTGCATTAATTACCACAAACACGTTTCCCTCTTTAATGGAGGGTGTTCAAGTGTGGCGCTGCTGTCATTTTAGGGCCAAACGGGTAAGTTTGATCTGGGTATAAATCTCTGAGGCCACCAATGTGTAAACAGCAGATATGGTGTGTAATTAACAGCCTAATCTCTATCTCACAGTAACACTGAAACGGTAAACCGTGGATCACAGGCTGGAGATGGCTCTTCTATGGAGATCGTAGTGCAGGAGATATATTACAAACTAGTTGAGCAGACTCATTACAAACTGTTGATGCACGGTGGCAGTGTATAGGTGTTCTGTAAAGTGAGAATCATTTTCATGTGCAGGTCATGTGTAACTGACTGTATACAGTTTGATGGGTTGGTAGCTGTGTGTTTGGGTGACTATATATCATGATGGACTCAATCAGAGGTATAGCTGGTATGCCTTGATCTCAGACTGTAGAGATTCGTATGCTCTAAAGGTAGGTGTGAGGTGGTGTGTGTAGACTAGTGACATCACTCCTCACTAAGAAGAAAATTACAATCATGCCTAATTTACCCCTTGCGTGTATATACGCAACACAAGAACCCAAATTCGTTATTGCAGGGTTGCACTTGTCTGTGTACGTTTGCTACGTAACTATGCAGGACCACGGTTTTGCATAGGTCATTGTAGTTCTTGTGTTGGGTAAAAAGGTAAAAATTAGGCTTAATACACATAAACATGACATTGCCTGTTTATTTTTCACAGCATGGAGCTAAAACATCCTTACACACATCTCAATGAAGCTCTATGTGAATATTAATGCATTAAAAACACAGTTGCAATATAATACAGTACAATCCTAATGACACCAGGAATAGAACTCTGGAGAGTTAACAACTCATACTGAGAACTGGAAGTGCCTCTTTGTGTATATATGCATATTAACACTCTACTGTTGGCTGTGAATATTCAGTTATTGTGATCCAGCAACACTATTCCCTGCAGAATCATAAGCATGCGTATGGTGATACCTGGAACTGAGCTTTTAACACAGATGTATCACCTTCTGTTGTAAGTGTAGATGGCTTAATGACGCAGCTTTACCCTGTCATATACTACTGTCAATGGACATCTCTGTCGTCACAAGGGCCAATCTTCTACTGTTCTACTGGACATAATCTATGTCGCCACAAGGGCCAATCTTCTACTGTTCTACTGGACATAATCTCTGTCGTCAGAAGGGCCAATCTTCTACTGTTCTACTGGACATAATCTCTGTCATCACAAGGGCCAATCTTCTACTGTTCTACTGGACATAATCTCTGTCGTCACAAGGGCCAATCTTCTACTGTTCTACTGGACATAATCTCTGTCGCCACAAGGGCCAATCTTCTACTGTTCTACTGGACATAATCTCTGTCGTCACAAGGGCCAATCTTCTACTGTTCTACTGGACATAATCTCTGTCGTCACAAGGGCCAATCTTCTACTGTTCTACTGGACATAATCTCTGTCTTCACAAGGGCCAATCTTCTACTGTTCTACTGGACATAATCTCTGTCGTCACAAGGGCCAATCTTCTACTGTTCTACTGGACATAATCTCTGTCGTCACAAGGGCCAATCTTCTACTGTTCTACTGGACATAATCTCTGTCGTCACAAGGGCCAATCTTCTACTGTTCTACTGGACATAATCTCTGTCGTCACAAGGGCCAATCTTCTACTGTTCTACTGGACATAATCTCTGTCGTCACAAGGGCCAATCTTCTACTGTTCTACTGGACATAATCTCTGTCGTCACAAGGGCCAATCTTCTACTGTTCTACTGGACATAATCTCTGTCGCCACAAGGGCCAATCTTCTACTGTTCTACTGGACATAATCTCCGTCGTCACAAGGGCCAATCTTCTACTGTTCTACTGGACATAATCTCTGTCGTCACAAGGGCCAATCTTCTACTGTTCTACTGGACATAATCTCTGTCTTCACAAGGGCCAATCTTCTACTGTTCTACTGGACATAATCTCTGTCGTCACAAGGGCCAATCTTCTATTGTTCTACTGGACATAATCTCTGTCGTCACAAGGGCCAATCTTCTACTGTTCTACTGGACATAATCTCTGTCGTCACAAGGGCCAATCTTCTACTGTTCTACTGGACATAATCTCTGTCGCCACAAGGGCCAATCTTCTACTGTTCTACTGGACATAATCTCTGTCTTCACAAGGGCCAATCTTCTACTGTTCTACTGGACATTATCTCTGTCGTCACCAGGGCCAATCTTCTACTGTTCTACTGGACATAATCTCTGTCGTCACAAGGGCCAATCTTCTACTGTTCTACTGGACATAATCTCTGTCGCCACAAGGGCCAATCTTCTACTGTTCTACTGGACATAATCTCTGTTGTCACAAGGGCCAATCTTCTATTGTTCTACTGATTTTGTCAGACCTTGAGTCTCAGGGATCAAGTCCTTAGAGGAATATTAGAGCTCTCTTATTGGGAGTTTATTTATTGATAGACAATGTCTTTCAATGCAAAAAGACTGTTGTGGCGTGTGTGTCACTGTGCTGTAAATGGAGAACAGTGATGTAGCAGTCACACAGTAATCCAGCAAAAATATTCCAACATTTCCCCAAAATTCCTAGGTTTTCCAGAAGTCCTAGTTGGACGATTCCAGATTTCCTGTTTATTCCATACTGATTCCAGAAATCTTCCAACCAGGAAGTTTTTTCCCACCCTATAGCAGTATCTTTATTGAAGGTATGTTCTGTATTTGTCAGACAACAGGATGCACAGAATAGCAGGACTAAAAGAGTGCAGAAGTTTCACTGTCAGTCTGAAACAATCACAACAAACATCTGCTACCTTCCATCCATTCATTTATCCATTTGCCTCCTCACACAGTCACTCATCCATTTACCTTATTTATCCATTTACCTATTCAGATCCAGCCATCTATCCATTCCACCAAATGGGTGCCTTTTGCTTCCCTTTGATATTTTAAGTAGAAATTATGCACTGATACTGAATTTTAAAAGCTTGTTATTTTAAATGAAGTGCACGGTAATATATACCACCTGGATCATTTAATAAATCTGATTTTTCTTTACACGAATAAGGGATTAAGTAAGGGTGCTCTCTCTCTTTGCTCTATTTACACCTCAGCCCTCTTCGCCCAATTGATTTGAGGAAAATGTGACTTTATTCAACTTTCATTATGTGTGAAACATGTATCGTTCTTAATTTCGTGAACACCATATGGTCCAGTGCTCTTCACCGCATGAGGAGTAATGGCCGAGGAGTAATGGCCGAGGAGTAATGGCCGAGGAGTAATGGCCCCACAGTAGCTTAATAGGTTTGATATTATATATCTGATATATATTATATATATATCAACACCCCTTCAAATTAGTGGATTCGGCTATTTCAGCCACACCCGTTGCTGACAGGTGTATAAAACACAGCCTTGCAATCGCCATAGACAAACATTGGCGGTATAATGGCCTTACTGAAGAGCTCAGTGACTTTCAATGTGGCACTGTCATAGGATGCCACCTTTCCAAAAAGTCAGTTCGTCAAATCTCTGCCCTGCTAGATCTGCCCCGGTCAACTAAGTGCTGCTATTGTGAAATCTGTATTTGCCACATGCAACGAATACAAGTGTAGACTTCACCATGAAATGCTTTCTTACAAGCCCTTAACCAACAGTGTAGACTTCACCATGAAATGCTTTCTTACAAGCCCTTAACCAACAGTGTAGACTTCACCATGAAATGCTTTCTTACAAGCCCTTAACCAACAGTGTAGACTTCACCATGAAATGCTTTCTTACAAGCCCTTAACCAACAGTGTAGACTTCACCATGAAATGCTTTCTTACAAGCCCTTAACCAACAGTGTAGACTTCACCATGAAATGCTTTCTTACAAGCCCTTAACCAACAGTGTAGACTTCACCATGAAATGCTTTCTTACAAGCCCTTAACCAACAGTGTAGACTTTACCATGAAATGCTTTCTTACAAGCCCTTAACCAACAGTGTAGACTTCACCATGAAATGCTTTCTTACAAGCCCTTAACCAACAGTGTAGACTTCACCATGAAATGCTTTCTTACAAGCCCTTAACCAACAGTGTAGACTTCACCATGAAATGCTTTCTTACAAGCCCTTAACCAACAGTGCAGTTCAACACTTTACATGTTGGGTTTCTTTTTTTTATTTAGTGTAGTTACGCAGTTGCATAAGTGTCTGTGACAGGGTTGACGGTGTGCAGATAACATGCTCTTAGTTCATAGGATTTTAATGCATGTGATGGGGAAAAGTGTTTTTCCATAGGCTAAGCATATCCTACATGCAATAGAAAGTTGAACGAAAATATATTTGAAAGTTAATTTCTTTAGAATGTGCATGTCCAAAAGGGAACTATATGTGGAACAACCCAACACATCTATCCATCTCTCAACTACACATATTTGTCTTCTGGTACAGGGTTTCCCAACTGTACCAGAAGACAGCCAGTTATTGTCATACATAAGACTGCCGGTCTCGTTGTATCTCCAGGCCTCCCGCTCATACAAGCAGATGTGTAGCTTTGTAATATGTATAAAAGTCTAAATCAATTGAATACACACCATCTGTCATGTTTGTCATTTATTATCATGTCTTGTCCCTGTGCTCCCCATTCTATTCGTTTCCCTCTGCTGGTCTTATTTGGTTCTTTCCCTCTTTCTATCCCTCTCTCTCCCCCTCCCTCTCTCACTCTCTCGCTCTCTCTTCTCTCTATCGTTCCGTTCCTGCTCCCAGCTGTTCCTATTCCCCTAATCATCATTTAGTCTTCCCACACCTGTTCCCGATCCTTTCCCCTGATTAGAGTCCCTATTTATTCCTTTGTGTTCCGTTCCTGTCCCGTCGGTTCCTTGTTTAGTATTCACCATGCTGTGATTGCGTTTCGCCCTGTCCTGTCGTGTTTTTGCTGTGATTGTGTATCGCCCTGTCCTGTCGTGTTTTTTGCCTTCATCAGATGCTGCGTGTGAGCAGGTGTCTCTGTCTACTACGGCCTGCGCCTACCCGAAGCGACCTGCAGTCTGTGGCCGCTTCTCCAGTTATTCCCCTCTACAGACTAGAGGATTTCTGTTATTCCCTGTTTGGACTTAAATAAACTCTGTTTCTGTTAAGTCGCTTTTGGGTCCTCTTTCACCTGCATGACAGAAGGAACCGACCAAGGAATGGACCCAGCGACTTCAGACGCTCGTTACACTGCCGTCGAGATCCAAGGAGCCATGCTCGGCAGACACGAGCAGGAATTGTCTGCTGCTCGCCATGCCGTGGAGAACCTGGCCGCTCAGGTTTCCGACCTCTCTGGACAGTTCCAGAGTCTACGTCTCGTGCCACCTGTTACTTCCTGGCCTGCCGAGCCTCCAGAACCTAGGGTTAATAACCCACCTTGCTACTCCGGGCAGCCCACTGAGTGCCGCTCTTTTCTCACGCAGTGTGAGATTGTGTTCTCTCTCCAACCCAACACATACTCTAGAGAGAGAGCTCGGGTTGCTTACGTCATTTCACTCCTTACTGGCCGGGCTCGAGAATGGGGCACAGCTATCTGGGAGGCAAGGGCTGATTGCTCTAACAAGTTCCAGAACTTTAAAGAGGAGATGATTCGGGTTTTTGACCGTTCAGTTTTTGGTAGGGAGGCTTCTAGGGCCCTGGCTTCCTTATGCCAAGGTGAACGGTCCATAACGGATTATTCTATTGAGTTTCGCACTCTTGCTGCCTCTAGTGAGTGGAACGAGCCGGCGCTGCTCGCTCGTTTTCTGGAGGGACTCCACGCAGTGGTTAAGGATGAGATTCTCTCCCGGGAGGTTCCATCAGATGTGGACTCTTTGATTGCTCTCGCCATCCGCATAGAACGACGGGTAGATCTTCGTCACCGGGCTCGTGGAAGAGAGCTCGCATCAACGGTGTTTCCCTGCTCCGCATCGCAACCATCTCCCTCCTCTGGCTTTGAGACTGAGCCCATGCAGCTGGGAGGGATTCGCATCTCGACTAAGGAGAGGGAACGGAGGATCACCAACCGCCTGTGCCTCTATTGCGGAGTTGCTGGACATTTTGTTAATTCATGTCCAGTAAGAGGCCAGAGCCCATCAGTAAGCGGAGGGCTACTGGTGAGCGCTACTACTCAGGTCCCTTCATCTAGATCTTGTACTACTATGTCGGTCCATCTACGCTGGACCGGTTCGGTGCTACATGCAGTGCCTTGATTGACTCTGGGGCTGAGGGTTGTTTCATGGACGAAGCATGGGTTCGGAAACATAACATTCCTTTCAGACCGTTAGACAAGCCTACGCCCATGTTTGCCTTAGATGGTAGTCATCTTCCCAGTATCAAATTTGAGACACTACCTTTAACTCTCACAGTATCTGGTAACCACAGTGAGACTATTTCTTTTTTGATTTTCCGTTCACCGTTTACACCTGTTGTTTTGGGTCATCCCTGGCTAGTATGTCATAATCCTTCTATTAATTGGTCTAGTAATTCTATCCTATCCTGGAACGTTTCTTGTCATGTGAAGTGTTTAATGTCTGCCATTTCTTCTGTCCCTACTTCTCAGGAGGAACCTGGCGATTTGACAGGAGTGCCGGAGGAATATCATGATCTGCGCACGGTCTTCAGTCGGTCCCGAGCCAACTCCCTTCCTCCTCACCGGTCGTATGATTGTAGTATTGATCTCCTTCCGGGGACCACTCCTCCTCGAGGTAGACTATACTCTCTGTCGGCTCCCGAACGTAAGGCTCTCGAGGATTATTTGTCTGTGTCTCTTGACGCCGGTACCATAGTGCCTTCTTCTTCTCCGGCCGGGGGGGTTCTTTTTGTTAAGAAGAAGGACGGTACTCTGCGCCCTGCGTGGATTATCGAGGGCTGAATGACATAACGGTTAAGAATCGTTATCCGCTTCCCCTTATGTCATCAGCCTTCGAGATTCTGCAGGGAGCCAGGTGCTTTACTAAGTTGGACCTTCGTAACGCTTACCATCTCGTGCGCATCAGAGAGGGGGACGAGTGGAAAACGGCGTTTAACACTCCGTTAGGGCATTTTGAGTACCGGGTTCTGCCGTTCGGTCTCGCCAATGCGCCAGCTGTTTTTCAGGCATTAGTTAATGATGTTCTGAGAGACATGCTGAACATCTTTGTTTTTGTCTATCTTGACGATATCCTGATTTTTTCTCCGTCACTCGAGATTCATGTTCAGCACGTTCGACGTGTTCTACAGCGCCTTTTAGAGAATTGTCTCTACGTAAAGGCTGAGAAGTGCTCTTTTCATGTCTCCTCCGTTACTTTTCTCGGTTCCGTTATTTCCGCTGAAGGCATTCAGATGGATTCCGCTAAGGTCCAAGCTGTCAGTGATTGGCCCGTTCCAAGGTCACGTGTCGAGTTGCAGCGCTTTTTAGGTTTCGCTAATTTCTATCGGCGTTTCATTCGTAATTTCGGTCAAGTTGCTGCCCCTCTCACAGCTCTTACTTCTGTCAAGACGTGTTTTAAGTGGTCCGGTTCCGCCCAGGGAGCTTTTGATCTTCTTAAAGAACGTTTTACGTCCGCTCCTATCCTCGTTACTCCTGACGTCACTAGACAATTCATTGTCGAGGTTGACGCTTCAGAGGTAGGCGTGGGAGCCATTCTATCCCAGCGCTTCCAGTCTGACGATAAGGTTCATCCTTGCGCTTATTTTTCTCATCGCCTGTCGCCATCTGAGCGCAACTATGATGTGGGTAACCGTGAACTGCTCGCCATCCGCTTAGCCCTAGGCGAATGGCGACAGTGGTTGGAGGGGGCGACCGTTCCTTTTGTCGTTTGGACAGACCATAAGAACCTTGAGTACATCCGTTCTGCCAAACGACTTAATGCCCGTCAAGCTCGTTGGGCGTTGTTTTTCGCTCGTTTCGAGTTTGTGATTTCTTACCGTCCGGGTAGCAAGAACACCAAGCCTGATGCCTTATCCCGTCTGTTTAGTTCTTCTGTGGCTTCTACTGATCCCGAGGGGATTCTTCCTTATGGGCGTGTTGTCGGGTTAACAGTCTGGGAATTGAAAGACAGGTTAAGCAAGCACTCACGCACACTGCGTCGCCGCGCGCTTGTCCTAGTAACCTCCTTTTCGTTCCTGTTTCCACTCGTCTGGCTGTTCTTCAGTGGGCTCACTCTGCCAAGTTAGCTGGTCATCCCGGTGTTCGAGGCACTCTTGCGTCTATTCGCCAGCGCTTTTGGTGGCCGACTCAGGAGCGTGACACGCGCCGTTTCGTGGCTGCTTGTTCGGACTGCGCGCAGACTAAGTCGGGTAACTCTCCTCCTGCCGGTCGTCTCAGACCGCTCCCCATTCCTTCTCGACCATGGTCTCACATCGCCTTAGACTTCATTACCGGTCTGCCTTTGTCTGCGGGGAAGACTGTGATTCTTACGGTTGTCGATAGGTTCTCTAAGGCGGCACATTTCATTCCCCTCGCTAAACTTCCTTCCGCTAAGGAGACGGCACAAATCATTATTGAGAATGTATTCAGAATTCATGGCCTTCCGTTAGACGCCGTTTCAGACAGAGGCCCGCAATTCACGTCACAGTTTTGGAGGGAGTTCTGTCGTTTGATTGGTGCGTCCGTCAGTCTCTCTTCCGGGTTTCATCCCCAGTCTAACGGTCAAGCAGAGAGGGCCAATCAGACGATTGGTCGCATACTACGCAGCCTTTCTTTCAGAAACCCTGCGTCTTGGGCAGAACAGCTCCCCTGGGCAGAATACGCTCACAATTCGCTTCCTTCGTCTGCTACCGGGTTATCTCCGTTTCAGAGTAGTCTGGGTTACCAGCCTCCTCTGTTCTCATCCCAGCTTGCCGAGTCCAGCGTTCCCTCCGCTCAAGCGTTTGTCCAACGTTGTGAGCGCACCTGGAGGAGGGTGAGGTCTGCACTTTGCCGTTACAGGGCACAGACGGTGAGAGCCGCCAATAAACGCAGGATTAAGAGTCCAAGGTATTGTTGCGGCCAGAGAGTGTGGCTTTCCACTCGCAACCTTCCTCTTACGACAGCTTCTCGTAAGTTGACTCCGCGGTTCATTGGTCCGTTCCGTGTCTCCCAGGTCGTCAATCCTGTCGCTGTGCGACTGCTTCTTCCGCGACATCTTCGTCGCGTCCATCCTGTCTTCCATGTCTCCTGTGTTAAGCCCTTTCTTCGCACCCCGTTCGTCTTCCCTCCCCCCTCCCGTCCTTGTCGAGAGCGCACCTATTTACAAGGTACATAAGATCATGGACATGCGTTCTCGGGGACGGGGTCACCAATACTTAGTGGATTGGGAGGGTTACGGTCCTGAGGAGAGGAGTTGGGTTCCATCTCGGGACGTGCTGGACCGTTCACTCATCGATGATTTCCTCCGTTGCCGCCAGGATTCCTCCTCGAGTGCGCCAGGAGGCGCTCGGTGAGTGGGGGTACTGTCATGTTTGTCATTTATTATCATGTCTTGTCCCTGTGCTCCCCATTCTATTCGTTTCCCTCTGCTGGTCTTATTTGGTTCTTTCCCTCTTTCTATCCCTCTCTCTCCCCTCCCTCTCTCACTCTCTCGCTCTCTCTTCTCTCTATCGTTCCGTTCCTGCTCCCAGCTGTTCCTATTCCCCTAATCATCATTTAGTCTTCCCACACCTGTTCCCGATCCTTTCCCCTGATTAGAGTCCCTATTTATTCCTTTGTGTTCCGTTCCTGTCCCGTCGGTTCCTTGTTTAGTATTCACCATGCTGTGATTGCGTTTCGCCCTGTCCTGTCGTGTTTTTGCTGTGATTGTGTATCGCCCTGTCCTGTCGTGTTTTTTGCCTTCATCAGATGCTGCGTGTGAGCAGGTGTCTCTGTCTACTACGGCCTGCGCCTACCCGAAGCGACCTGCAGTCTGTGGCCGCTTCTCCAGTTATTCCCCTCTACAGACTAGAGGATTTCTGTTATTCCCTGTTTGGACTTAAATAAACTCTGTTTCTGTTAAGTCGCTTTTGGGTCCTCTTTCACCTGCATGACACCATCACAATGAATCCAATATTTATTTTTGTCAGGTCTGAAGAAACATGATATGAAAATGTTGTATTACAGAAAAAGGGAATATGAGTTGGCCTACAGTACGTTATCTGGCTATGCTCCATGTCGGTTTGTTTAGCTGACAAGATATGCTTATAAGTCCCACACCATTATTTTGTATTATATGATTTTATAGTAAGAAGAATGTAATTGAATTTAGCTGACTAAAATAGAAGTGTCAATGTTGAGCATAAAAGTTATCATTTCAAACAGGTCCTATACTCGAGATTTAGAGTTATTTGGCAACTTTAGTTGTGAATGATGCAATCCTTAGAATGTCTTATAAAATCAAAACGTATATGGGCTACATGATTCTATTGATGATTTGAAAAAGTAGCAAAAAAAAGCTTGCTCTCTGTTCCTTGACTTAGGCTGCACAGCTGTCCTCTGACCAGCTGTCCTCTGACCAGCTGAACCCCCCCCCCCTTCCATTTGTTGCTACTCGCTGTTTATTATCTATGCATAGTCACTTCACCCCTACCTTCATGTACAAATGACTTCTAACCTGTACCCCCACACACTGACTCAGTACTGGTACCCCCTGTATATGGCCTCATTATTGTTATGTTATTCTGTTACTTTTTATACTTTTTTACTTTAGTTTATTTGGTAAATATTTTAAATATACTCTTCTTGAACTGCACTGTTGGTTAAGGGGATATAAAGTAAGCATTTCACTGTGAGGTCTACACTGTTGGTTAAGGGCGTGTAATTAAGCATTTCACTGTGAGGTCTACACTGTTGGTTAAGGGCGTGTAATTAAGCATTTCACTGTGAGGTCTACACTGTTGGTTAAGGGCGTGTAATTAAGCATTTCACTGTGAGGTCTACACTGTTGGTTAAGGGCGTGTAATTAAGCATTTCACTGTGAGGTCTACACTGTTGGTTAAGGGCGTGTAATTAAGCATTTCACTGTGAGGTCTACACTGTTGGTTAAGGGCGTGTAATTAAGCATTTCACTGTGAGGTCTACACTGTTGGTTAGGGGCGTGTAATTAAGCATTTCACTGTGAGGTCTACACTGTTGGTTAGGGGCGTGTAATTAAGCATTTCACTGTGAGGTCTACACTGTTGGTTAAGGGCGTGTAATTAAGCATTTCACTGTGAGGTCTACACTGTTGGTTAAGGGCGTGTAATTAAGCATTTCACTGTGAGGTCTACACTGTTGGTTAAGGGCGTGTAATTAAGCATTTCACTGTGAGGTCTACACTGTTGGTTAAGGGCGTGTAATTAAGCATTTCACTGTGAGGTCTACACTGTTGGTTAAGGGCGTGTAATTAAGCATTTCACTGTGAGGTCTACACTGTTGGTTAAGGGCGTGTAATTAAGCATTTCACTGTGAGGTCTACACTGTTAGTTAGGGGCGTGTAATTAAGCATTTCACTGTGAGGTCTACACTGTTGGTTAGGGGCGTGTAAAGTAAGCATTTCACTGTGAGGTCTACACTGTTGGTTAAGGGTGTGTAAGTAAGCATTTCACTGTGAGGTCTACACTGTTGGTTAAGGGCGTGTAAGTAAGCATTTCACTGTGAGGTCTACACTGTTGGTTAAGGGCGTGTAAGTAAGCATTTCACTGTGAGGTCTACACTGTTGTTTAAGGGCGTGTAATTAAGCATTTCACTGTGAGGTCTACACTGTTGGTTAGGGGCGTGTAAGTAAGCATTTCACTGTGAGGTCTACACTGTTGGTTAAGGGCGTGTAAAGTAAGCATTTCACTGTGAGGTCTACACTTTTGGTTAAGGGCGTGTAATTAAGCATTTCACTGTGAGGTCTACACTGTTGGTTAAGGGCGTATAAGTAAGCATTTCACTGTGAGGTCTACACTGTTGGTTAGGGGCGTGTAAGTAAGCATTTCACTGTGAGGTTTACACTGTTGGTTAAGGGCGTGTAATTAACCATTTCACTGTGAGGTCTACACTGTTGGTTAAGGGCGTGTAAAGTAAGAATTTCACTGTGAGGTCTACACTGTTGGTTAGGGGCGTGTAAGTAAGCATTTCACTGTGAGGTCTACACTGTTGGTTAAGGGCGTGTAAAGTAAGCATTTCACTGTGAGGTCTACACTGTTGGTTAAGGGCGTGTAAGTAAGCATTTCACTGTGAGGTCTACACTGTTGGTTAAGGGCGTGTAAGTAAGCATTTCACTGTGAGGTCTACACTGTTGGTTAAGGGCGTGTAAAGTAAGCATTTCACTGTGAGGTCTACACTTTTGGTTAAGGGCGTGTAATTAAGCATTTCACTGTGAGGTCTACACTGTTGGTTAAGGGCGTATAAGTAAGCATTTCACTGTGAGGTCTACACTGTTGGTTAGGGGCGTGTAAGTAAGCATTTCACTGTGAGGTTTACACTGTTGGTTAAGGGCGTGTAAAGTAAGAATTTCACTGTGAGGTCTACACTGTTGGTTAGGGGCGTGTAAGTAAGCATTTCACTGTGAGGTCTACACTGTTGGTTAGGGGCGTGTAAGTAAGCATTTCACTGTGAGGTCTACACTGTTGGTTAAGGGCGTGTAAAGTAAGCATTTCACTGTGAGGTCTACACTGTTGGTTAAGGGCGTGTAAGTAAGAATTTCACTGTGAGGTCTACACTGTTGGTTAAGGGCGTGTAAGTAAGCATTTCACTGTGAGGTCTACACTGTTGGTTAAGGGCGTGTAAAGTAAGCATTTCACTGTGAGGTCTACACTTTTGGTTAAGGGCGTGTAATTAAGCATTTCACTGTGAGGTCTACACTGTTGGTTAAGGGCGTGTAATTAAGCATTTCACTGTGAGGTCTACACTGTTGGTTAGGGGCGTGTAAGTAAGCATTTCACTGTGAGGTTTACACTGTTGGTTAAGGGCGTGTAATTAACCATTTCACTGTGAGGTCTACACTGTTGGTTAAGGGCGTGTAAAGTAAGAATTTCACTGTGAGGTCTACACTGTTGGTTAGGGGCGTGTAAGTAAGCATTTCACTGTGAGGTCTACACTGTTGGTTAAGGGCGTGTAAAGTAAGCATTTCACTGTGAGGTCTACACTGTTGGTTAAGGGCGTGTAAGTAAGCATTTCACTGTGAGGTCTACACTGTTGGTTAAGGGCGTGTAAGTAAGCATTTCACTGTGAGGTCTACACTGTTGGTTAAGGGCGTGTAAAGTAAGCATTTCACTGTGAGGTCTACACTGTTGGTTAAGGGTGTGTAAAGTAAGCATTTCACTGTGAGGTCTACACTGTTGGTTAAGGGCGTGTAAAGTAAGCATTTCACTGTGAGGTCTACACTGTTGGTTAAGGGTGTGTAAAGTAAGCATTTCACTGTGAGGTCTACACTGTTGGTTAAGGGCGTGTAAAGTAAGCATTTCACGGTAAGGTCTACACTTGTACTCGGTGCATGTGACAAATAAAGTTTGATTTTATCAAGTGATCATATTTCCACAGGCCACATTCAACAGCCTGATCAACTCTATGTGAAGGAGATGTGTCACGCTGCATCAGGCAAAAGGTGGTCACACCAGATGCCAACAGGTTTTCTGATCCACGGTCCTACTTGTTTTTAACGTATAATATATGTGACCAAAAGATGCATATCTGTATTCTCAGTCATGAAATCCATAGATTAGGGCTTAATGAGTTCATTTCCATTGAAGTGTAGCTTGTAGCAGTGTAACTTGATCTGATGGATTGGCTTGTCCGGCACTTTGTAAAAACCAAGAGTGCATTGAGTGAATGTTGGACGGAGATCCTGGTTCCTTTCTAAACATAGCAATGTGAATACACAGGTTTCGGACCACAAAATAGGTGAAGCGTATGAAAAAGAGTTGAGTCCACATTCAAAGGCAAAGGATTGAGATCGGTTATTTTAAAGAGGACTATGTGTGAACACACCCTAAGGGGAAGTTCACTCTACTCTGAGCTAGACACAGGCAACAGCACAGTGGCTACTGCTTATAGGACAATTATATCAGTACAGTTATACTCAAAACAGTATAGGACATACATTACATGCAGGCTGCTGCTCTCTGCTATCTGCTGTCCCATCAGTGCAGCAGAGGGAGAACTCAGTCCTGCTCTGAGACCTGCCATCATGTCTTATCTCATCTCCACTCCTCATGCTATCTGTGTATCGCACTGGGTAGAAGCTGCCTTTAGGTACAGCTCTAGGATCAGCTCACCCTCTCAATATCCTAACGTACCGATATAGATGGAAAGCAAATCTGAACCTTAAATCACACCACTGTGTGTGTGTGTGTTGTGTGTGTTGTGTGTGTTGGGTGTGTGTGCATGAGTGTCTGTGAGCTTTCAAGTGTATGTACTGTATGTATCTATCTGAATGTGTGTGTGTGTGTGTGTGTGTTTGAGCCATGTCTGCAGCCAGGCTACCCAGGAGGAGTTTGTTCAGAAGGAACATTGTCATAATCCTGTTCTGTTGTGTTGTTTCCCTCCAGGAGATCAGAAACATGCAGAATGAAGAGCTGATGGGGATCAGACGAGAGGAGGAAATGGAGATGTCTGACGATGACATGGAGGATACACACAACCCTGACGAATCAGGTACACACACACACCTGATAGAAAAACTAACACTAACTACACACACACCACACACACTTTCGGGATATGGTTGCTTCCTTTTCTTCTTAGTTGGAGAATAGATCTGTCTCAGTGTCATCAGCTCATTCACTCTCTAAATGGACAAATTAAGTTGGAGAGGAGACCATGCAGAGACAATATAGCGGGCTTCTCCAGGCTGAGTGTGTACGCGTGTGTACTTGTAGAACGGTGTGTGCATGCGTGCCACTCTAATTGGGGATGCTCACAGCTGGAACTGTGTGTGTGTGTGTGCACATACTCGTACACTCAAGTGTGTGTGTGTGTGAGAGAGAGTCAGAGAGAGAGAGTGTGTGTGTGTGTGCACGGCTAGTAGACACTCTGAGACAACTATCAATCATCCAGTAAGCACCTTTATGGCAAAATAACAGGTCATATATCAATATGGAGCAGGTGTAACAAACATATGGCCTACGGGTCCAATACAGTGGGGGATTAGCTCATCTAGCCTAAAACCAAATCGAAACTGTGTAGAAATGATAATGGACCTACATTCATACTGTTTATTGACTATGCCCAGCTCACTAATACAGTGTTTCCTCTGCAGTCATTTAGCTGTGGCGCTGCGCCACGGCAAAATCATTGCCGCCACGGCAAAAGAATAAATAAATAAAAATCTTTCTGCTGAGGTGTACTTTGAAGATACTGGAACAGTCCACAATTAATTTTCCTTTGCAAACAAAATAAGTAATGACCTATCCGGCTTGTTGTGATTGTTGTGTGAGAGAAATATTCCAAATCAAATCAAATTGTATTTGTCACATACACATGGTTAGCAGATGTTAATGCGAGTGTAGCGAAATGCTTGTGCTTCTAGTTCCGTCAATTCAGTAATAACCAACAAGTAATCTAGCTAAAAATTCCAAAACTACTACCTTATAGACACAAGTGTAAGGGGATAAAGAATATGTACATAAGATATATGAATGAGTGATGGTACAGAGCGGCATAGGCAAGATATAGTAGATGGTATTGAGTGCAGTATATACATATGAGATAAGTATGTAAACAAAGTGGCATAGTTAAAGTGGCTAGTGATACATGTATTACATAAGGATTCAGTAGATGGTATAGAGTACAGTATATACATATACATATGAGATGAATAATGTAGGGTATGTAAACATTATATTAGGTAGCATTGTTTAAAGTGGCTAGTGATATATTTTACATCATTTCCCATCAATTCCCATTGTTAAAATGGCTGGAGTTGAGTCAGTGTGTTGGCAGCAGCCACTCAATGTTAGTGGTGGCTGTGTAACAGTCTGATGGCCTTGAGATAGAAGCTGTTTTTCAGTCTCTCGGTCCCAGCTTTGATGCACCTGTACTGACCTCGCCTTCTGGATGATAGAGGGGTGAACAGGCTCGGGTGGTTGTTGTCCTTGATGATCTTTATGGCCTTCCTGTGACATCGGGTGGTGTAGGTGTCCTGGAGGGCAGGTAGTTTGCCCCCGCTGATGCGTTGTGCAGACCTCACTACCCTCTGGAGAGTCTTACGGTTGTGGGCGGAGCAGTTGCCGTACCAGGCGGTGATACAGCCCGATAGGATGCTCTCGATTGTGCATGTGTAGAAGTTTGTGAGTGCTTTTGGTGACAAGCCGAATTTCTTCAGCCTCCTGAGGTTGAAGAGGCGCTGCTGCGCCTTCTTCACGATGCTGTCTGTGTGGGTGGACCAATTCAGTTGGTCTGTGATGTGTACGCCGAGGAACTTAAAATTTACTACCCTCTCCACTACTGTTCCATCGATGTGGATAGGGGGATGTTCCCTCTGCTGTTTCCTGAAGTCCACAATCATCTCCTTAGTTTTGTTGACGTTGAGTGTGAGGTTATTTTGCTGACACCACACTCCGAGGGCCCTCTCCTCCTCCCTGTAGGCCGTCTCGTCGTTGTTGGTAATCAAGCCTACCACTGTTGTGTCGTCCGCAAACTTGACGATTGAGTTGGAGGCGTGCGTGGCCACGCAGTCGTGGGTGAACAGGGAGTACAGGAGAGGGCTCAGAACGCACCCTTGTGGGGCCCCAGTGTTGAGGATCAGCGGGGTGGAGATGTTGTTGCCTACCATCACAGGGCGGGGTCGAGACCCAGGGTCTCGAGCTTGATGAACAGCATTCTCACATAGGTATTCCTCTTGTCCAGATGGGTTAGGGCTGTGTGCAGTGTGGTTGAGATTGCATCGTCTGTGGACCTATTTGGGCGGTAAGCAAATTGGAGTCGGTCTAGTGTGTGAGGTAGGGTGGAGGTGATATGGTCCTTGACTAGTCTCTCAAAGCACTTCATGATGACGGAAGTGAGTGCTACGGGGCGGTAGTCGTTTAGCTCAGTTACCTTAGCTTTCTTGGGACCAGGAACAATGGTGGCCCGCATGAAGCATGTGGGAACAACAGACTGGGATAGGGATTGATTGAATGTCCGTAAACACACCAGCCAGCTGGCCTGCGCATGCTCTGAGGGCGGCTGGGGATGCCATCTGGGCCTGCAGCCTTGCGAGGGTTGACACGTTTAAATGTTTTCCTCACGTCGGCTGCAGTGAAGGAGAGTCCGCATGTTTTAGTTGCGGGCAGTGTCAGTGGCACTGTATTGTCCTCAAAGCGGGCAAAAAAGTTATTTAGTCTGCCTGGGAGCAAGACATCCTGGTCCGTGACAGTGCTGGTTTTCTTTTTGTAATCCGTGATTGACTGTAGACTCTGCCACATACCTCTTGTGTCTGAGCCGTTGAATTGAGATTCTACTTCGTCTCTATACTGACGCTTAGCTTGTTTGATTGACTTGCGGATGGAATAGTTACACTGTTTGTATGGGGTCATGTTTCCAGTCACCTTGCCCTGATTAAAAGCAGTGGTTCGCGCTTTCAGTTTCACGCGAATGCTGCCATCAATCCACGGTTTATGGTTTGGGAATGTTTTAATCGTTGCTATGGGAACAACATCTTCAACGCACGTTCTAATGAACTCGCTCACCGAATCAGCGTATTCATCAATGTTGTTGTCTGACGCAATACGGAACATATCCCAGTCCACGTGATGGAAGCAGTCTTGGAGTGTGGAATCAGATTGGTCGGACCAGCGTTGAACAGACCTCAGCGCGGGAGCTTCTTGTTTTAGTTTCTGTCTGTAGGCAGGGATCAACAAAATGTAGTTGTGGTCAGCTTTTCCGAAAGGAGAGCAAGGGCCTTGTATGCGTTGCGGAAGTTGGAATAGCAATGATCCAAGGTTTTTCCAGCCCTGGTTGCGCAATCGATATGCTGATAAAATTTAGGGAGTCTTGTTTTCAGATTAGCCTTGTTAAAATCCCCAGCTACAATGAATACAGCCTCCGGATATATGGATTCTGGTTTGCAAAGAGTCAAATAAAGTTCGTTCAGGGCCATCGATGTGTCTGCTTGGGGGGGAATATATACGGCTGTGATTATAATCGAAGAGAATTCCCTTGGTAGATAATGCGTCGACATTTGATTGTGAGGAATTCTAAATCAGGTGAACAGAAGGACTTGAGTTCGTGTATGATGTTGTGGCAACACCACGTCATGTTAACCATGAAGCATACGCCCCCGCCCCTCTTCTTACCAGAAAGATGTTTGCTTCTGTTGGCGTGATGCGTGGAGAAACCAGCTGGCTGCACCGACTCCGGTAGCATCTCTCCGGTGAGCCATGTTTCCGTGAAGCAAAGAACGTTACAGTCTCTGATGTCCCTCTGGAATGCTACTGGAATGCTACCCTTGCTCGGATTTCATCAACCTTGTTGTCAACAGACTGGACATTGGCGAGGAGAATGCTCGGGAGTGGTGCACAATGTGCCCGTCTCCGGAGTCTGACCAGAAGAACGCTTCGTTTTCCCCTTTTACGAAGTCGTTTTTTGGGGTCGCCGGCTGGGATCCATTCCGTTGTCCTGTGTGAAAGGCAGAACACAGGATCCGCTTCGCGAAAGTCATATTCTTGGTCGTACTGATGGTGAGTTGACTTGCTCCTATGTTCAGTAGTTCTTCTCCACTGTATGTAATGAAACCCAAGGTACCAATGTAAGAAATAACACGTAAAAAAAAACAAAAAAATGCATAGTTTCCTAGAAACGCAAATCGCGGCCATCTCTGTCGGCGCCCGAAGTAGAACTTGAGGCGCATTCAAGTTACGAGTGCCATAAGGAGGGAAATTCAAGAATTGAATAAAGGCTGCAAAAATAGGCTACCTTTATTTAGCAGGTTACTATAAACCTTCACCAGCGCACCGGTTTACACTTGATTTGGACTGTGTATGGTCTAATGAAGGAAAGTCTGAATAAATGTAATAATGAACTGATAATTAACTGAATTATCGAAAATTAATCAGCCTACCTGCTTGCACTTTGTGCAGGCTGTGTATCCATCTACCGCATTGTCCTTCCAAACTAGGGATTTCACTCTAGCAGCACCTGTTTCCACGATAGTGTCGTATTCCCTTATCATAACCGTTCTTTTTTTCCGGTTAGGCCAACATTAGTCATTTTCGTTTGAGCTAAAGCTATCCAGGGAAAGTAATCTGGGTAACGTGTCATTTTCTCACTTGGGGAGAGGGAAATAAACTCTGCGAGTGGACATATTAGAATGTTTTAGCACCACTCGAGTAAGGGACAGTTCCCAGGTCCACACCCACTCATGGATGAGTGGCTGGTAGCCTTATGTCTGCCTCACTGCGCACTGGGTTTTTTCAAAGTCTTATCTTGATTTCAAATGTCTCCAACCCGCAATGTAATTGTTCTGAACCTAGAGCCATCCCAAGGGTTGAAAGAATGTTGTCGTTCCACCTGTCAGCGGATTATTTTGCGGCTCACCAACGGGTAACCATGGGTATCCGACCCCATGCAGGACTCTACTAATGATTAGCCCAATAGGGTAAATGCAGATAGGCAACCGCATGCTTCAACCAATTTATTTATAGCCACTATGCTGCTCGTGGACCACGCATATAGCATACCAGGCTATATGCGTGGTCCAATATGTTAATAATAATAATAATAATAATTTGTAAAAATAATTTGACCAATTTCTGGAGGTGAAAATTTTATTTCCACCTTTTCAGACCCCAAAAACAGTTCAACCCCTCCTCTGCAACTTTTTCCCCCCACTGCTAAACATTTTTCCAGAGGATACACTGAGCTAATAATATCTGAAATGAAAAGTAGACCGTCAGGGAGCACAGAAAATACCAAAAACGACTGATTGAGGAATATTATTTGTACATTATTTGTACAAGGAAATATCATGGAAAAAATATTTTTTTTATCCTGAAAAACTCCCCAGTCCTTAACGATTACAAGCATACACATAATATGAAGCAGGCAACACTATGCTTAAAATATGGAGAGTAGTGCTCAGTAATGTGTTGTGATATATTTTCCCCTAACATAAAGCTTTGTATTCAGGACAAAAGTAAATTGATTTGCCACATTTTTTTGCAGTATTACCTTAGTGCCCTGTTGCACACAGTGTCATGACGTGACAGTTATTTATTGAATAATTACTTACTATGTTTGTTCGTGGATTAAATTAATCATGTAACATTTAACTCATTAGGAATATGGGGCACCACAGGAGAAGTTGTTTACCAAGTTACCGTCTCCCGAAATCACTCAAGAATATACAGTTGAAGTCAGAAGTTTACATACACATAGGTTGGAGTCATTAAAACTGGGTTTTCAACCACTCCACACATTTCTTGTTAACAAACCATAGTTTTGGCAAGTCGGTTAGGATATCTACTTTGTGAATGACACAAGTCATTTTTCCAACAATTGTTTACAGGCTAATTATTTCACATAATTCACTGTATCACATTTCCAATGGGTCAGAAGTGTACATACACTAAAATGACTGTGCCTTTAAACGGCTTGGAAAATTCCAGAAAATGATGTCATGGCTTTAGAAGCTTCTGATAGGCTACATAATTTACATAATTTGAGTCAATTGGAGGTGTACCTGTGGATGTATTTCAAGGGCTACCTTCAAACCCAGTGTCTCTTTGCTTGACATCATGGGAAAATCTAAAGAAATCAGACCTCTGGTCTGGTTCATCCTTGGGAGCAATTTCCAAACGCCTGAAGGTGCCACGTTCATCTGTACATACAATAGTACATTTCACATAAACACTATGGGACCACGCAGCCGTTATATCACTCAGGAAGAAGCCATGTTCTGTCTCCTAAAGATGAACTTACTTTGGTGCGAAAAGTGCAAATCAATCCCAAAACAACAGCAAATGACCTTGTGAAGATGCTGAAGGAAACAGATACAAAAGTATCTATATCCACAGCAAAACAGTCAACTGTCCTCTGGTCTGATGAAACAAAAATGAAACTGTTTGGCTATAATGACCATTGTTATGTTTAGAGGAAAAAGGGGGAAGCTTGCAAGGTGAAGAACACCATCCCAAACGTGAAGCACGGGGGTGTCGGCATCATGTTGTCGGGATGCTTTGCTTCAGGAGGGACTGGTGCACTTTACAAAATAGATGGCATCATGAGGCAGGAAAATTACGTGGATATATTGAAGCAACATCTCAAGACATCAGTCAGGAAGTTAAAAACTTGGTCGCAAATGGGACTTCCAAATGGACAATGACCCCAAAGTTGCGGCAAAATGGCTTAAGGACAACAAAGTCAACGTTTTGGAGTGGCCATCAAAGCCCTGACCCCAGTCCTACAGAAAATTTGTGGGCAAAACTGAAAAAGTGTGTACGAGTAAGGAGGCCTACAAACCTGACTCAGTTACACCAGCTCTGTCAGGAGAAATGGGCCAAAATTCACCCAACTTATTGTGGGACGCTTGTGGAAGGCTACCCAAAATACTAATTGAGTGTTTGTAAACGTCTGACCCACTAGGAATGTGATGAAATAAATAAAATATTAAATAAATCACTCTCTCTGCTATTATTCTGCTATTATTCTTATTTCACATTCTTAAAATAAAGTGGTGATCCTAACTGACCTAAGACAGGGAATTTTTACAAGTACTAAATGTCAGGAATTGTGAAATACTGAGTTTAAATGTATTCGGCTAAGGTGTATGTAAACTTCTGACTTCAGCTGTATGTCTATCGATAACAGTCAGTAATTGATCATTTCCTCATATCGGTATCATTTTGAACGTCGCAGACTTCATAAATCAGCACAAACCCGAGTCTTTCTAATCATTCCATACCACACAAATTGATTTTATTATTTATTTACTAACAAACTAAATGATAACACAAGATACACACACACGGTATAGGTTATTGATTAGAAACTTAATAAGGTTAGACAACAATATGACACTTGTTACACAAGATGGAGAGAGAAAGCAAGAAAGAGAGGCAACACTTGTACACACTCACAGTAACCCTAATACCTGCCCCGAATGCCGCTCTTTTGTGTAAGAAGTAATGCATGTATTTACGTGTTGAATGTCTTTGTCTGGTATCTCTGTTGGGCCCAGGCCTTCGTGGAAAGGGTTCCGCTTTGTGAGAAGGGTTTCGATTGGGCCTTCTACTTCGGATGGCCTTCTCCTTCGTTCTCGGGTGTAAATCTCTGATTGTTCACAATGTCACAATGTCCTTCTTATTAGTTGTCTGTTTACTTGCACTCATTCTGGAAGAGTGGTCTTCTGAGGATGGCTAATCAACCGTGTCGATGATCCCCAGACAGGTGATGAGAGCCGTGAGGATTTGAAGAGAATAACCGGATGGTCCTACTTAAATTCACTTTCTTAGATACAGTACTTAGAACAGCTACTCAACCGTAGCATTGATTGTTAAAGGTTCGTTTGTCTTCAACCTCGTGTTGAGTTCCAGGGTTGTGACAAATGTAGACCTAGCTGCAGCTTGTGGTCCATTTAGTCTGGTATGTTAATTCTTAACTTTAATACCCTCTGTAAAAAAGGGGGTGTTTTTGTCTTGCTGAACACGCTCTCTGTGTTATGCAGGTGAATGAGGACCCAAAAGCGACTTGGCGAAAACAGAGTCTTTATTCCAGTAAAGGAAATAGGCAATACTCCTAGACAAATCGGAGCAGAAAACAAAACATAAAAAACTAATTCCACTCGTAGTGACGAGGACAGACTGGAGACTCGACCATAAACTGTAGGTTGCCTCGGGAAGGCACCGACCGTAGCAGACTCAGACACCTGCTCACACGCAGCATCTGAGGGAAACAAGACACGACAGGGCGAGACAAAGACACAGCACGGTGAACAATATACAAGGATCCGACAGGACAGAAACGGAAGACAAGGGGAGAAATAGGGACTCTAATCAGAGGGCAAGATACGGAACAGGTGTGAAAAGATTAGATGATTGATTAGGGGAATAGGAACAGCTGGGAGCAGGAATGGAACGATAGAGAGAAGAGAGAGAGGGAGGGAGAGAGAAAAAAGGGAACGAACCTAATAAGACCAGCAGGGGGAAAACGAACAGAAGGGAAAGCAAAATGACAAGACAATATAAGACAAAACATGACACTCTGGGCTCCCTGGAGCGTGGATAGTTACGAGGCAATGTATCCTAATCACTATGAGGTCGTTAGAGAACAAAACATCACAAGCCTATCGTCACAAAAACGTTTTCTTCATCCTTGATATTTTCTACACCACGTAAAGGATGTAAACCTGATATACACCGTGTAAAAGCTCAAGTTACAATGTTTTTGTTATAACGTCTTTATATAATTTTTTATGACATCATAAAATAGACGTTCATTTTCCATATTCCATCTCTCATCATTCCCAACATTTAGGTGATGAATTGCATTGTCCAGGGTTCATTGTTTGATGTTGAAGTTTTGGGCGGAAAACTCTTCTGTAACAAAAAGACATTTCCATTCACCCATACTAAAGACCAGAAAGGAGTCATCTGCTGCATTACAATATTCAATTGACGTGAGGTGTCATAAAACCACCATATCAATCCCCCCCCCCCCCCCCTCTGCGGGTGAGAGGGTTCTGTAGACGCTGATCCACTGTCCTGATCTTTGGAAATGCTCACACAGAAGCGCCGCTCCTAGTGGCTCGGGACTTTAATGCAGGCAAGCTTAAATCAGTTTTACCAAATTCTTACCAGCATGTCACTGTGGCTTCTGTGCAACCAGGGGGAAAAAAATCCTAGACCACCTTTACTCCACACAGAGATGCATAAAAAGCTCTCCCGCCCTCCATTTGGCAAATCTGACTGAATTCTATCCTCCTGATTCCTGCTTACAAAGCAAAAACTAAAGCAGGAAGTACCAGTGACACGCTCAATACGGAAGTGGTAAAATGACGTGGATGCTACACTACAGGAATGTTTTGCAAGCACAGGCTGAAATATGTTCTGGGATTCATTTTGAATTTTTTATTTTTTTATTTAACCTTTATTTAACCAGGAAGAGCTCATTGAGATTACAATATCTTTTTCAAGAGCGCCCTGGCCAAGATAGGCAGTACCAAGTCATTACAAAAAAAATACAGACAGACATGAAAAAACTACAAGTAATCTAGTAAAAACCATTGAATTCACAAGAGTATAAAACAGCAAATTAAAAGCATTGACACGTCAGGGAATCAGCCTCAAAATCCTTCATCAGTGATTTACAAACACCAATCGGAAACAAGTTCTTCCAGTTTAAAAGTATTTTGTAAGGTGTTCCAAGACGATGGCGCAGACTACATAAAAGCCCTTTTACCAAATTCAGTTCAGACATTTGGAACAGTTAGCAGGATAAAGTCCAGCGAACGAAGAAAGTACCCACCACATTTCTGAACAATAAAAATGCACAAATAAAAAGGAAGTAAACCCAAAATGGCTTTGTAAATAAAATAATACCAGTGACTGAGCCTATGAGTGACTATTGAAGGCCAGCCAACCCTGGTATACAAAGTGCAGTGGTGCGTAAGGGTTTTGCAGTTTAAAATAAATCTCAAAGTGTCATGGTAAATAGTGTCAATTGATCTCAAACACTGAGCGGAAGCATTCATATATAAAATATCCCCATCCAATGGCATTGAGGAATACGCCACCTCAGTCATCGGCTTCATCAATAAGTGCATCCCCACAGTGATTGTACCTGCATATCCTGACCAGAAGCCAGGGATTACAGGCAACAACCGCATCGAGCTAAAGGCTAGAGCTGCCGCTTTCAAGGAGCAGGAGACTGATCCCACTATCCCCTCAGACGAACCATCAAACAAGCAAAGCGTCAATACAGGATTAAGATTGAATACTGCTACACCAGCTCTGACGCTCGTCGGATATGGCAGGGCTTGAAAACTATTAAGGACTACAAAGGGAAACTCAGACGTGAGCTGCCCAGTGAAGCTAAATGCCTTTTATGCTCGCTTCGAGGCAAGCAACACTGAAGCATGCACGAGAGCACCAGCTGTTCTGGATGACTGTGTAATAACGCTCTCCGTAGCCGATGTGAACAAAATCTTTAAACAGGTCAACATTCACAAAGCTGTTAGGCCAGACGGATTACCAGGACGTGGACTCAAAGCATGCGTGCACCAACTGTCAAGTGTCTTCACTGACATTGACCTATTTGAGAATGCTGTTCATTGACTACAGCTCAGCGTTCAACACCATAGTGCCCAAGAAGCTCATCACTAAGCTAAGGACTCTGGGACAAAACACCTCCCTCTGCAACTGGATCCTGGACTTCCTGACGAGCTGGCCCCAGGCTGATCCAGCTGATCCTTAACACTGGGGACCCTCAGGGGTGTGTACTTAGCCCCCTCCTGTATTCCCTGTTCACCCACGACTGTGTGGCCAAACAAAACTCCAACACCATCAATAAGTTTGCTGACGACACAACAGTGTCGACAACAATGATGTGGCCTATAGGGAGGAGGTCAGAGAACTGACAGCATGATGCCAGGACAACAGCCTCTCCCTCAATGTGAGCAACACAAAGGAGCTGATCGTGGACTACAGGAAAAGGCGGGCAGAACAGGCCCCCATTAACATCGACGGGGCTGTGGTGTCCACATCAACAACTAACTATAATGGTCCAATACATACCAAGACAGTCATGAAGAGGGCACACCAAAACATTTTCCCCCTCAGGAGACTGAAAAGATTTGGCATGGGTCCCCAGATCCTCAAAAGGTTCTACAGCTTCACCTGACCAGTTGCATCAGTAGGGCATCCTGACCAGTTGCATCACCGCCTGGTATAACAACTGCTAGACATCTGACCGTAAGGTGCTACAGAGGGTAGTGCAAACGGCCCAGTACATCACTGGGGCCAAGCTTCCTGCCATCCAGGATCTATATACAGTGGCTTACAAAAGTATTCACCCCCATTTGTCCTATTTTGTTGCCTTACAACCGGAAATTAAAATTGATTTTTTTTAGGAGGGTTGTATCATTTGATTTACACAACATGCCACTTTGAAGATGCAAAATATTTTTTAGTGTGAAACAAAAAAGAAATAAGACAACAAAAAAAAACAGAAAACTTGAGGGTACATAACTATTCAATCCCCACCCCCCTCTATGTCAATACTTTGTAGAGCCACCTTTTGCAGAAATTACAGCTACAAGTCTCTTGGGGTATGTATCTATAAGCTTGGCACATCCAGCCATGGATTTTTGCCCATTCTTCAAAACTGCTCCAGCTCCTTCAAGTTGGAAGGGTTCCGCAGGTGTACAGTAATCTTTAAGTCACACAACAGATTCTCAATTGGATTGAGGTCTGGGCTTTGACTAGACTATTCCAAGACATTTAAATGTTTCCCCTTAAACCACTTGAGTGTTACTTTAGCAGAATGCTTAGGGTCATTGTCCTGCTGGAAGGTGAACCTCTGTACCAGTCTCAAATCTCTGAAAGACTGAAACAGGTTTCCTTCAATAATTTCCCTGTATTTAGCTCCATCTATCATTCCTTCAATTCTGACCAGTTTCCCAGTCCGTGCCGATGACAAACATCCCCACATATTGATGCTGCCACCACCACACTTTACTATGGGGAGAGTGTTCTTGGGGTGATGAGAGGTGGAGGTTTGCGCCAGACATAGCGTTTTCCTTGATGGTCAAAAAGGCCAATTATAGTCTGATCTGACCAGAGTACCTTCTACCATATGTTTGGTGAGTCTCCCACATGCCTTTTGGCGAACACCAAACGTGTTTGCTTATTTATTAGCGTCCCACCTGGCCAACATCCAGTGAGATTGCAGAGTGCCAAATTCAAATACAGAAATACTCATTATAACCATTCAGAAAAGATAAAACTATTAAACATAGGTTTAAAGATTAAATTCTTGTGAATCCAACCACGGTGTCAGATTTTTAAAAAATGCTTTATGACGAAAGCATACCTTACAATTATTTGAGAACATAGCCCAGCAGACAAATCATTACAAACAGTAACCAGCCAAGTAGAATAATTACACAAGTCAGAAATAGAGATAAAATTAAGCCCTTACCTTTGATGATCTTCATATGTTTGCACTCAGAAGACATTAATTTATTCAATAAATGTTTCTTTTGTTCGATAAAGTCTCTCTTTATATCCGAAAACCTCCGATTTGTTTGCGCGTTTTCTTCAGTAATCCACAGGTTAAAACACAGTCACAATAGGCAGACAAAACAAATCCAAATTGAATCCATAAAGTTCATAGAAACATGTTAAACAATGATTATATAAAATGTTCAGGTTATTTTTAGCCTAAATGATCTATAATATTTCAATAACGTCGTCAATATAAACTAGGCACTCTCTCTGGTCGCGCGCATGAAAAAGCTCTGTGACACGGCAGGGTCCACTCATTCAGACTGCTCTTACTCTCTCATTTTTCCCAATACAAGCCTGAAACAATTTCTAAAAACTGTTGACTTCTGGTGGAGGCGTAGGAACTGCAACTGTAATGGCATTGAATAGAAAATGAATGAATAGAAAACTTCCTGAATGGATTTTTCTCAGGTTTTCGCCTGCCAAATCAGTTCTGTTATACTCATCAGACATTATTTGAACAGTTTTGGAAAGTTTAGAGTGTTTTCTATCCAAATCTACTAATTATATGTATATTATATCTTCTGGGCCCGAGTAGAAGGCAGTTTAATTTGGGCATGCTTTTCATCCAAAATTCCAAATGCTGTCCCCTACCCTAGAGAAGTTAAGCAATGGCTTTTTTCTGGCGACTCTTCTGTAAAGCCTATCTCTGTGGAGAGTACGGCTTAAAATGGTCCTATGGACAGATACTCCAATCTCCATTGTGGGGCTTTGCATCTTTGGTCTCTGTTTTGCCTCTCTGATTAATGCCCTCCTTGCCTGGTCTGTGAGTTTTGGTGGGCAGCCCTCTCTTGGCAGGTTTGTTGTGGTGCCATATTCTTTCTATTTTTTATAATGGATTTAATGGTGCTCCGTGGAATGTTCAAAGTTTCTGATATTTTTTTATATCCCAACCGTGATCTGTACTTCTCCACAACTTTGTCCCAGAACTGTTTGGAGAGCTCCTTGGTCTTCATGATGCCGCTTGCTTGGTTGTGCCCCTTAGTGGTGTTGCAGACTCTTTCAGAACAGGTATATATAAACTTTAATATAAGATACAAGTGTTATGCACAGAATTAGAGATATACTTCTCCTTAATGCAACCGCTGTGTCAGATTTTTTTTAAACTTTACGGACAAAGCTAACCATGCAATAATCTGAGTACGGCTCTCAGACAACAAATCAAGCCATACAGATATCCGCCATGTTGGAGTCAACAGAAGTCAGAAATAGTGTTATAAATATTCACTTACCTTTGATGAACTTCATCAGAATGCACTCCCAGGAATCCCAGTTCCACAAAAAAATGATTTGTTCAATAAAGTCCAACATTTATGTCCAAATACTTCCTTTTGCTAGCACTTTCAGTTCACATATCCAAACTCACGATGCGCGGGCAGGTCCAGGCGAAAGTTCAAATGAAAAGTCATATTACAGTTCGTAGAAACATGTCAAACGGTGTATAGGATCAATCTTTAGGATGTTTTTATCATAAATCTTCAATAATGTTCTAACCGGAAGAATTCCTTTGTCTTCAGAAATGCAATGGAATGCAAGCTAACTCTCACGTGAACGAGCGTGACCAGCTCATGGCACTCTGACAGACCACTGACTCATTCAGCTCCCATTCCCCCCTCCTTTACAGTAGAAGCATAAAGACTGTTGACTTCTAGTGGAAGCCTTAGGAAGTGAAATGTGACCCCATAGACACTGTATATTCGATAGGCAAATAGTTTTTAAAAAATGACACTTCCTGGTTGGATTTTTCTCAGGTTTTTGCCTGCCATATGAGTTATGTTATACTCAGACATCATTCAAACAGTTTTAGAAACTTCAGAGTGTTTTCTATCCAAATCTACCAATAATATGCATATATTAGTAACTGGGACTGAGTAGCAGGCAGTTTACTCTGGGCACGCTTTTCATCCAAACGTGAAAATGCTGCTCCCTATCCCAAACAGGTTTTAAACAATTTTTTACATTTCACTTCACCAATTTGGACTATTTTGTGTATGTCCATTACATGAAATCCAAATAAAAACCTGTTTAAATTACCGGCAGTAAAAATGCCAAGGGGGATGAATACTTTTGCAAGGCACTCTAATAGGCGTTGTAAGAGCAAAGACCATAAGATTGTTAGACTCCAGTCACCCAAGTTAAAGACTGTTTTCTCTTCTACCGCACGGCAAGTGGCACCGGAGCGCCGAGTCAAGGACTAAGAGGCTCCTCAACAGCTTCTACCCCCAAGCCATTAGACTGCTAAACAATTCATAAAAATCGTCACCAGACAATTTACATTGAACCCCCCCTCTTGTATAGTGCTGCTACTTGCTGTTTCTTTGTTAGAAAAAAATAAAAAATTGACCTTTATTTCACCAGGCAGGTCAGTTAAGAACAAAATCTTATTTTCAATGACGGCCTAGGAACAGTGGGTTAACTGCCTTGTTCAGGGGCAGAACAACAGATTTTTACCTTGTCAGCTCCGGGATTCAATCTTGAAACCTTTCGGTTACTTGTCCAACACTCTAACCACTAAGCTACCTGCCGCCCCACCTAGACATAATCACTTCTCCACCACCTACATGTACAGATTACCTCAACTAGCCTGTACCGGTGCACACTGACTCGGTACCGGTGCCCCCTGTATATAGCCTCATTATTGTTATTCTTATTGTGTAACTTTTTATTATTACTCTTTATTTTAGCCTACTTGGTAAATATTTTCTTCTTCTTGAACTGCACTGTTGGTTAAGGGCTTGTAAGTAAGCATTTCACGGTAAAGTCTACACTTGTTGTATTCAGCTGCTGGAGTCAATGCTAAAGCCTGTCACGTTGTGGAGGGGAAATCGGCTGGCTACCCCAGACAGCAACTTGATGAGGCTCCCTGATTAATACACACCTCACCCAAAACCTCCCTGCTGCTAGCTCTCTCACACACACACACACACACACACACACACACACACACACACACACACACACACACACACACACACACACACACACACACACACACACACACACACACACACACACACACACACACACACACACACACACACACACACACACACACAGATGACTCAGAGGTCTCCGTGTCTTAGAAGTCTGTATCTCTTGGTTCAAACACACCCTATGCCTGATTCAAAGAAGCCAGCATGAGTCTCTATGCTCATTCTAACACGAGCACACACTGTGCTAGGCCTCTCTTACACAATCACTCTCAGGTCTTATCTCTCCAGCTCAGCTACACAAACACACCCTCTCATTACATCGCACATGTCCCCTCAGACAGCATTGGAGAATGAAGACTCTCCTTTCAAAGCCCAAAGGAACAGGGGCTAAGTAGTTTTCATCAGTGTCTCATCCTGTCTGTTCAATAGGACAGGTTAGGATTTCATGAGTAGTTCTCATCACATTGTCTTTCCTGTCTGTTCAATATAGGACAGGTTAGGACTTCATGAGTAGTTCTCATCACACTGTCTCTCCTGTTTGTTCAAAATAGGACAGGTAAGGATTTCATGAGTAGTTCTCATCACACTGTCTCTCCCGACTTAAATATAGGACAGTTTAGGATTTCATGAGAATTTCTCATTACACTGTTTCTCCTGTCTGTTCAATATAGGACAAGTTAGGATTTCATGAGTATTTCTCGTCACACTGTTTCTCCTGTCTGTTCAATATAGGACTGGTTAGGATTTCATGAGAATTTCTCATCACACTGTCTCTCCTGTCTGTTTAATATAGGACAGGTTAGGATTTCTTGAGTATTTCTCATCACACTGTCTCTCCTGTCTGTTCGCTATAGGACAGGTTAGGATTTCAAAGCCTCTCCTGTAGAGTTGCAGTATGTCCTCAGATCATCAATAGACATTTGAAGGCTGTTTACACAGTATAATGTTATGATACTGCAGTTGTGATGTTCCATGTCTCTTGTGCGTGTGTGTGTGTGTGTGTGTGTGTGTGTGTGTGTGTGTGTGTGTGTGTGTGTGTGTGTGTGTGTGTGTGTGTGTGTGTGTGTGTGTGTGTGTGTGTGTGTGTGTGTGTGTGTGTGTGTGTGTGTGTGTGTGTGTGTGTGTGTGTGTGTAGGCCCTGTGTCCCAGGCGGAGGCTCTAAAGGAGGAGAATGACTCTCTGCGCTGTCAGCTGGATGCCTACAGAAACGAGGTGGAGCTGCTGAAGCAGGAGCAGGGCAAGAACCAAGAACACACACCTCCACAACACAATGAAGAGGATGCCTGCAGGCAGCAACAACTAACCTTTCTACAACAGGCACTACAGGGCATGCAGAAGGTATACTTCAACCACACCCACTATAGCTTAACTTTTTGCAGCAAGTCCTGCAGATTCTAGCTGGTGAGAGTCATAATCCGTTGGTTTTGCTTTCTGGGGTGACAAGTGGTTTTGATGAAAAGTCACCTTTAATGGAGGTGGATAGAGAACTGCCCTCTCAATCACACACACACACACACACAGGCACGTGCACACCTACACACAGCACTAATAAAGAGATGAGAGAGTGGTAGGGAGAGATGCAAGCTGAAAACAATGCACTCAGAGTTAGATTGATGGTTAGAGAGAAAAAGAAAGACCAATAGAAAGACATCAGAGGGAGTGAGTCATTCTAGAATCTGATCACTCTGCTGTCCTCGACGCTCTACAGAAACCAATACCAACCAGCTCGAAGGGTTTTCTATTAAAATCTCCCTCTCAGAGAAAACAACCATCGTACTATTGGTAAGGTAAACAACCGTCTGAGGCAGGAAATGTGTTGCTCCCATCACCTGCTGGGTCATCAAATATCCTCAAGTTGTCAGCGGTCATAGTTAATAGAAGTATTTTTTTTAAATGTTGGTTTTGAGCATAAATAATGTGTCGTCCTCCTGCTCATTTGAATAGACAGATGGTAATTACATTTCTAACACGCGCGTTTGAACATTTCCATGGAAAGATTAAATGAATGGATTAAAATGAGGAGGAAGAGGCCAATTGGATGCTTCTTATTGCTCCATGCTAAATTGCGTTGTCATGCAGGCTTTGGCAAATTACCATCAAATATTATCAGCAGGTGACTTGAGTGTGCCCAGGTTCAGTGAATTTCTTCCACTTGTGAGTCATGTTATACTTCCGTATTTCAGCCTAAACCCAACTGAGACTGTGATGGATAAGCTGAAATGGATAAGGAGAAAGGACTTTTCAGCTCCTACGTGGTTCTAACTTGAAGCACCAGAGAGACTAGATAGTTAAGCTATGAGCTAAAAGTTCTTACTCAATAGCAAACCCTGAAACATAAGTGCTAACTTGGTTTCCTCTCAAAAGCTGTTGCAAAAAAGGTTAATAACTAGCATGCGGCATATGCCTGTTGTAAGCATGCATCTGTGGCTAACTGTGCCTCCTCTGTCTTAAGGGTTAGTTAACATTTGTGTCTTTAAAGATTAGTTAGCATCTGTAGCTAACTGTACCTTCTCTCTGTAGCAGACCCTTAGTTAGCATCTGTGGCTAGCTGTGCCACCTCTGTAGCAGAAAAGTACGGGTTAAATAGTATATGTGGCTAACTGTATCTCCTCTCTGTTTGCAGCAACTGCTGAAGATGTGTGAAGAAATGAAACAGCGGGAGGCAGAGATGGAGAAGACTGTGGAGGACAAACATCAGCTGGAGAGTCAAGTAAAGAGCCTCAAGGAAGGACTGCAGAGCCTGAAAACACTGACAACACACACACCACAGGTCAGTAACACACACACACAACACATGCACACTTTACAGCTTGTTTGAAAAACTCCTGGGGTTTGAAAAGGAATTACAATATCGGATTTGTGCTGTAATTGTAATGACATTAGTTCGAAATGAGTTTCAATACATGAGAAATATTTCTGAAATAATTGGTCTGCTACTGGAACCCAGGCTGTGGTAGACTTGAATTACAGTGTATTTAATTAAATTCCAAATGGTATTGCATTTCTTCAATATCCCAGTGTCAGCTGATCTACCCCATATATATCTATCCCATATATATATATATATATATATATATATATATATATATATATATATATATGAAGAAATGCAATTACATATATTGTAGTGTCCCCACTAGACATTGATTTAAAATGGTTAATTTGGAATCCCATAGAGAGAGGGTCAAATAGAATGCCATATACAGTAGTGAGAGAGAGAGAGAGAGAGACATTTAGAATGGATAGAAAGAAGAGGGACAGGTCATTTAGTGTTATAAACCGTGTAATTTGGGTCCTGGATGCAGATTGGCTAAAACGGTCTTTCAGTCATGTGTACTGTATATCAGACAAGATACCACAAGTATGACACGAAAATACAGTTCTATTTATGTTGGTAACCAGCTTATAATAGCAATAAGGCACTTCTGCAGTTTGTGGTATATGGCCAATACACACGGCTACTGGCTGTATCCAGGCACTCTGCTTCGGGACTTGCCGAAGAACAGCACTTAGACGTGGTATATTTGCCAATATACCACATCCCCTCGCGCCTTATTGCTTAAGTATGCCATATAGAGAGAGACGGGTCAATCCTCTTTACATCAAACTGGCCTATTCAAACTAACTACTAGTTTTACCACCACTTTATCAGAGGCGGATGAGCTGGCCAATCAGCGGTGTACTTGCGTGCATATTTGGAATGTCCGGTACATGCCCACACCATTACAACACAGAAAGCTTAATTACCATTTTTTGGGAAGGAAAACCATTTCACTCATATTGTAAGTAAATATAGGTCAATTTTCATAGAAATATGGAAACATTGGACAGTTACTTTAACATTAGCCATGTATCACCACTGCTTTTTAAAGCACAGCACCACACCTCCAACTACTCCTAGCCGACTAACTTCTTTACACTAAACCAGCCTGTGTAAACTGAAACCGCATTTTACATTCACCATGTGTCAACACCACTGTTTATGGCACTGTGCCAACACGCAGACTTAAACATCTTCATACTAGCCATATACTGTATCTAGATAGTAGGGATGTAACCATTCACAGACAGGCATCGGTCCCTGACTCAAATACAAATGTGTCGGTTTGCGAACCCCAAACTGATCCAAATGTAACATGCATCGGTCAGACTGCATGTTATGTTTGTTAAAGTAACTGTCCAGTGCTTCCAGATCCAAATGTTTTCTCATATCATACTTTCTACCTTCCAAAAGTACCTCATCTTTTGTGACAAATGATGCATCCTTTCCTTCAGTGTCAAACTGCATTTAACTGTGGTGACAGTCATTGATCTCTTAGTCGTGGCCAAAAGTTTTGAGAATGATACAAATATTAATTTTCAAAGTCTGCTGCCTCAGTTTGTATGATGGCAATTTGCATATAATCCAGAATGTTATGAAGAGTGATCATATGAGTTGCAAAGTCCCTCTTTGCCATGCAAATTAACTGAATCCCCAAAAGACATTTCCACTGCATTTCAGCCCTGCCACAGAAGGACCAGCTGACATCATGTCAGTGATTCTCTCGTTAACACAGGTGTGAGTGTTGACGAGGACAAGGCTGGAGATCACTCTGTCATGCTCATTGAGTTTGAATAACAGACTGGAAGCTTCAAAAGGAGGGTGGTGCTTGGAATCATTGTTCTTCCTCTGTCAACCATGGTTACCTGCTAGGAACACGTGCTTTCATCATTTATTTGCACAAAAAGGGCTTCACATGCAAGGATATTGCTGTCAGTAAGATTGCACCCTAAATCAAACATTTATCGGACCATCAAGAACTTCAAGGAGAGCGGTTCAATTGTTGTGAAGAAGGCCTCAGGGCGCCCAAGAAAGTCCAGCAAGTGCCAGGACCGTTTCCTAAAGTTAATTCAGCTGTGGGGATAGGGGCACCGCCAGTACAGAGCTTGCTCAGGAATGGCAGCAGGCACAGTGAGGTGAAGACTTATGGAGGATGGCCTGGTGTCAAGAAGGGCAGCAAAGCAGCCACTTCTTTCCAGGACAAACATCAGGGACAGACTGATATTCTGCAAAAGGTACAGGGATTGGACTGCTGAGGACTGGGGTAAAGTAATTTTCTCTGATGAATCCCTTTTCTGATTGTTTGGGGCATGCGGAAAAAAGCTTGTCCGGAAAAGACAAGGTGAGCACTACCATCAGTCCTGTGTCATGCCAGGATGTAAAGCATCCTGAGACCATTCATGTGTGGGGTTGCTTCTCAGCCAAGGGAGTGGGCTCACTCACAATTTTGCCTAAGAACACAGCCATGAATAAAGAATGGTACCAAAACAGCCTCTGAAAGCAACTTCTCCCAACCATCCAGGAACAGTTTGGTGATGAACAATGCCTTTTTCAACATGATGGAGCACCTTGCCATGAGGCAAAAGTGATAACTATGTGGCTTAGGGGAACAAAACATTGATATTTTCGGTCCATGGAAACTCCCCAGACCTTAATCCCGTTGAGAACTTGCGGTCAATGCTCAAGAGGCAGGTGGACAAACAAAACCCCACAAATTCTGACAAACTCCAAGCATTAATTATGCAATAATGGGCTGCCATCAGTCAGGATGTGGCCCAGAAGTTAATTGACAGCATACCAAGGCGGATTGCAGAGGTCTTGAAAAAGAAGGGTCAACACTGCAAATATTGACTCTGCATCAACCTCATGTAATTGTCAATAAAAGCCTTTGACACACACTGAAATGCTTGTAATTATACTTTACTATTCCATAGTAACATCTGACAAAAATATCTAAAGACACTGAAGCAGCAAACTTTGTGGAAATTAGTATTTGTGTCATTCTCCAAACTTTTGGCCATGACTAAGTCAATTTGCATGCCGAACAACCCCAGACACTATCAGTAGCCTAGTCAAACTGCGCACTGTGCCCAGCTTCGTGCGCTGACCAACGCAAGTTAGGTTCCTGATCTTGCACATCTACGCAGCACCTTCAGCATTTAAATAGTAATTTGGCTTGCGTGATATGAGGCTTTGCCATTGAACTAATAATCTATGTAGTTTGATTTTTATTTAGAATGGAAAGTGTTTATGCAACAAATGTTAGTGCATCACATCGAAACGAATCGCATCGAATCATTCTCGAATTAAACCGAATCATTTCAAACTAAAACATATCGTTCCTGGATTGTATTGGAGCCCTTGACTAGAGATGGGTATCTTTAAGATTTTAACGGTATTACTACTCTTACAGATACTGCTTATCGATCTGGTACTTCATCGTTTTTTTTTTTTTTATTATGAAAAAAACAAAAGACATTAAGGACAGAATTAACATTGCTTTATTTTCTGAAATGTTAAATAAAAAAATCAACTATTTTACAGCAAAAGAAACAGAAATGTTTTGAACAAATCACTATTATTGGCTCTAATGTTGTGATGGTGAAAATGTAAAATCATTTTTTTTATTCCTGCAAAATAAAATACACAGTGGTATAGAGCAACACGGGTGGGGCACGCAGGTAGGACGCAAAAGGACTAACAGTTCTTATCAGTTCTTCTGGAGAAAGATCAATACATTTGCCTTCTCTGGCAGAAGTCAGGACCTCTCCTGGCTTATTGTGTTCCCTGCAGTCGAAAATACCCTCTCGCTAGGGGTGGAGGAGACTTGAGCACAGAGGTAGCTTGTTGCAATGTTTGTGAGGAGGGGCAGAGTAGCTCACTTCTCCCACCACCACATCACAGGATCTTCAGCAATGGGGATGGGAGGCAGGCCTTTGTAGAGCTCCACCTCTAGGTCAACACAATCGCTGAGGGTGAGGGACGAGGTGTTCTGTTGGATCGTCAACCTCAACTCCCTGTCCTCCTCTGAGAACAGCTCCTCCAAGGCACCCCTTGTTTTGTACAATGGAGGGACTGCCTCCTCTATTTCTTTCTCCTTCAGACTCCTCCTCCTGTTGCTGGTACTCTGTGTCTGTCTTCTCCGGCTCCTTTGACAGCCTTGGTGTTGCTCCTGTCACATTGACCTCAACAGTTGCCTTCCTCAACCTGGCTCAGGTGGCATCACTCACCGGCCTCCCTTTAAATCTGGGGTCCATTGCTGTGGCCTCATGCTGGAAGGCATGAATGTCCTTATCCTGATAGCGCTCGGAGAGATTTTCCCACACCTTCTCTTTGATGGTTGCCACAAACGTTGTATCTTCATGCTCTACAGTTTAGTGCTCTAGCAGTTGTTGGAGGATGGGTATGATCTGTCCACAGGTGGCATTATTTTCACATGACACACATTGTGGATGTATAGAGGATTCTCATGAGCTGGACATACTCCTCAGCCTTACGGAAGTCCTCGTCCTTCAGACGGTCCAGGTTGTCTTTGGTCAATGCTTTTCGCAGCCGTGGGTCCAAGGCTGCTGCTTGGATCGCTGGATTCCATCTTGTCTTGACATCAAGAATGAGTGAGTGTTGCGGAAGACCTGAAAAAAAACATACATTTAATTACAGCACACTTGAATATTTAATTAAATTGTTAAATGAGGGAATTTCAAAATAATACTTTAACAGGGTGAACTGGCTTCTTACTAAGTAAGGCGCTGCTCCTTTTCCTTCAAGATTGTTTTGGACATTGAGGATCTCTTGAACCACACGACCACTGCTCTGATTCGGGCTGCCCATTTATCAATGGAAGTCATTTTGTAGATTTTCTGCGATGCCAGATTCAATGTGTGCACAAAGCATCCTATTTTTAGGATGTTTAGCCTCTTGATGGCAACATCCATATAGCCAGCGTTATCAACAGTCACAGCTACAATCTTGCTTGCCTCTATCTCAAACTCTTCCAGAATGTCTGTGATCTCCTCTGCCACTACTTCGCCTGTTTGCGATTTGTATACTGCCCTGGTGTGGAGGACCTTCTGTTTTACACTGCCCTGGCTTATGTAGGGCACTGTAACAGTGAGATAGTGGTCCTGACAGAGGCTGGTCCACCCATCTGATGTGATGGCCAGCTTTGGCATGTCCTTCAGCTCAGTGATCACATTGGCATTTTCTACACCATACAAGGTAGGAATGAACTCCTGGAGGGAGTGGTATATTTGGGGTTTAGTGCCTTGCTCATCTCCCTACAGTAAAAAAAATATTGTTTTCATGTGTTGAATTGTTGTGTTTTCAACACTCTTCTGGATTGGGAATAGCGAAAATGCATCATAGACGAATGGCTTAATCTTATTGCAAATTAGAAATGGTTGGTGAGATAAAATGTGCAAGATAATGTTTATGTAGCAACAATAAATAGGAAATGTATGTTCTTAATGTCTCCAGTATCGAAAGCAGAACTGATAACGTTGGAGCTTATCGATACTACGGTCTTTCATAATTTAGCCCCAGGGCCCGTTTAATACCGGGTTTCGGTACCCATCGCTACCCTTGACAGTACCAGTCAATGGTTTGGACACACCTACTCATTCAATGGTTTTTCTTTATTTTTTACTATTTTTTACATTGTAGAACAATAGTGAAGACATCAAAACTATGAAATAATATTTGAAAACATGTAGTGGAATAGTGCAAAGCTTGCCGCCCTTAGACTCTGGGCAGTGGAAACGCGTTCTCTGGAGGGATGAATCACATTTCACCATCTGGCAGTCTGACGGACAAATCTGAGTTTGGCGGATGCCAGGAGAACGCTACCTGCCCAAATGCATAGTGCCAAATGTGAAGTTTGGTGGAGGAGGAATAATGGTCTGGGGCTGTTTTAGTGCCAGTGAAGGGAATTCTTAACGCTACAGCATACAATGACATTCTAGCTGATTCTGTCCTTTCCTGTTTCAGCATGACAATGCCACCATGCACAAAGCGAGGTCCATACAGAAATGTTTTGTCGATATCGGTGTGGAAGAGCTTGACTGGCCTGCACAGAGCCCTGACATCAACCCGATCGAACACCTTTGGGATGAATTGGAATGCCGACTGCGAGCCAGGCCTAATCGGCCAACATCAGTGGAAAGCCTTCCCAGAAGAGTGGAGGCTGTTATAGCAGCATAGTGGGGACCAACTCCATATTAATGCCCATGATTTTGGAAATAGATGTTCGAGGAGCAGGTGTTCACATATTTTTGGTCATGTATTGTACCTTACTTAGATTAGATTACCACTAGGCGCTGAAAATGTGTCCCCAAGCAGTGATCCATGGAAAATATGATCATTATAGCATGCGTACGTACAGAGATGAATCATTGGAAGGAAGATAAATCCATTTGCAGAGGGCGTTGCTCTCTATATTTGTGGTCAGTGTGAGTGTTTGTGTGTGTGTGTGTACACTCATGTCTGCTTACATAAGAATCTGGCATGTTAGACAGTGTTGGCTTTTCTCATTTTTATAATTGACTCTAGCTGGAGATGTCCCTACAAGATGACAGGGGGAGCAAGGAGAGGGCTAATCAAGTCAATGTAAGTGGGAAAAGGGCTGTGACACTTGCTCTACTTTTTCTCTTTCTCTTTCCCTCTCTCTCCCTTTTCCTCTATTCCTCTCTCTGTTTTTGTCTGTATCCTCCCTATTTATCCTCTCCTCTCTCTTCTCTTCCAGTGACATGACAAATCATTACAGGCCAATCCAGTGCAGAATGACTTTATTTGTTGCCAGATAAATCAACCTTACACAACTGGGTTAGGAAGTCAAGGGCTTGTCCAATCACACACACATAATAGCATAGTGAGGAGTATTAGCCCACCACGACTGGGTCAGACAGGGCCACACACACAAACACATCAGTCATACAGACACAAACACCATTCCGTCCCTCCCTCCCCCTGCCAGCCTGTCAGAAACCCACAGTAACCAACAGCTTGATCATTAGTATCGCTAAAACTCTCAGCTCTGTCTCGCGCTCTGTCTCGCGCTCTCTCTCTTTCTCTCTCTCTCTCTCTCTCTTTCTCTCTCTCTGTTTCCTCCCTCTGTTAGAACTATTGCCATCGGCTCCCTCTGTATTTTCTCCCCTCTCTCTGCCTCCTTTGTCTCTCCCCCTGTGTGTGTGTGTGTGTGTGTGTGTGTGTGTGTGTGTGTGTGTGTGTGTGTGTGTGTGTGTGTGTGTGTGTGTGTGTGTGTGTGTGTGTGTGTGTGTGTGTGTGTGTGTGTGTGTGTGTGTGTGTGTGTGTGTGTGTGTGTTTACATAAGAATCTGTCATGTTAGACGGTGACGGCTTTTCTAATTTTCATAATTGACTCTAGCTGGAGATGTCCCTGCAAGAGGACAGAACGAGCGAGGAGAGAGCTAATCAAGTCAATGTAAGTAGAAAAGGGCTGTAAAATCTCTCTCTTTTTCTCTATTCCACTATATTTCTCTTTCTATCCTCGCTCTTTCTCCTCTTTTCTCCTCTCCTCTCCTTAGATCATTACATGACAGATCATTACAAGCGAATCTTATGCAGGAGGACTTTATTTGTTGCAGGATAAATCACCCAACACAACTGGTTTAGGAAATCAAGGTCCTGTCCCATAATATAGTGGTTCCCAAACCGTGTGCCTTGAGGAACTCTCAGGTGTGCCATGAAACCTTTCTTAATTTAGATCATTTAAATATTTTTACATTTACATATAAATGTGACCTCTGAAATGCACATGGAATTTGGACTTGCGAGCACTAGTACCGATCAGATAATACATTAAATGGCACATGGTTACATCTGTATCGTTGGTTCAAGTACAGTACATTGCAGGCTGATCTTACATTTGCATCATTTGATGGGTGCGCATCACAAGCATTAATTTGGTTAATTACGCTTTGTCTGTAATAATTTATCACAGGCAAATTTAATTAGTCTAAGCGAGAGTACACGCATGGTGCCCAAATTTATGACGTATGTCGCGCAGCGCGAGTCGAGGGGAGACGAGCAGATTCGGTTCAATCAGTTGAATCAGTCTTCCTGCTGAGCCCTTCCCAGCTAGCTAATAATGCTTGTGCTAGAAACTTCAGCGAGATTTTGAAACTTTTTATCTTGAGTAATTCTTTGTTTTTCAATAATAGTAGTTAACATTCTTTTTTTTAGTGACTACCTCATCTCTGTACCCCACACATACAATTGTCTGTATGGTCCCTCAATCGAGTAGTGAATGGCAAGCACAGATACAACCACAAATACCAGGGAGGTTTTTCAATTGCTCGTAAAGAAGGGCACCGATTGGTAGATGTGTAAAAATGTTAAAAAAGCAAATGCTGAATATCCCTTTGAGCGTGGAAAAGTTATTAATTAGTCTTTGGATGGTGTATCAATACACCCAGTCACGACAAAATGCAGGCGTCCTTCCTAACTCAGTTGCTGGAGAGGAAGGGAAACGCTCAGGGATTATTTTAAAACAGTTACAGAGTTTAATGGTTGTGATATGACAGAACTGAGGATGGATGAACAATGTTGTAGTTACTCCACAAAACTAACCTAAATGATAACCAGATCAAATATTCCAAAACATGCATCCAGTTTGCAACAATGCACTAAAGTAATACTGGAAAGAAATGTGGCAGAGAAATGTACTTTTTGTCCTCAATACAAAGGGTTAGGTTTGGGGCAAATCCAACACAACATATCACTGAGTGCTAGGGGTGTGAGCGTTTAAACTTTGAAACGAAGTTGGGATCCTTAACGTTATGAAAGATCCCTACCCGAAAAACAATGTTTTTCTTTTGTTGTTTTTTTCACTTAATTAAAATCACAGTTCTGTTATGACAAAGCATATTATTTTTTGTGTTATAGCCGATAGGCTACAAAGGCCTGGGCAAGTTGTGTAATTAAAGTAAAACTAGAGGAGGAGGCGAATTTCTGGCTACTTGGGGAATTTATAAAGCATGCAAGACAAGATTTTGCAAGATGCAGATTACCAAAACATATGAGCATGCTTCTGCCTTCTTCTGCCTCTCTCATCCTCATGCTGGCCTGCCTGCTCTGTCTCTTCGCTAATGATGCAAGTGCGTTCAGTCTTTGGTCTGTTGCATGGAAAATATCCTAGTTTATTCATGGCACCAATGTCTTCGGGCTAGTCTTGCGTGCACAGGGCTGCCTGCTCTTCGTTTTTTTTTTCATATGAAATTACAGTAGACTGCCGGTAACCTGTATTGATTACGCTTTTTAGGCATCATGGAATGTGGCCCCATGTATGTTTGATTGTATGTCTGTTAGGGTAGGCTACACTACAGTTTTTTAAATGCCAACATGATGCCAACAAACAGACATTTTACTTGACAATAAGGAATGCGGCTTCTGACGCGGGATTTAAATCCACAACTAGGCAACCAGAATTGTCAATAAAATAATATTGAGCTGCATCGTGCAGCTTGCATGTCTGCTGCCTGTGCGCAGACCACACTCTCCTAAAAAGTTTGTTAAATACAGTGACTTACCAAAACATTTAGTTTAAATAAAACACATTGCTACCCTACCATAAAACACTGCATAAAAAAACTATAGCAGCACATCAATCAGTGACGTGTATTGTTGTAAGGGAAAAAATACAGAACATTTTACAAAGGAGCAGAATTCTACTGTCTGAAAAGGTACAGACTTGATGTGATACTTTTTTAATTGTCTGAAAAGTTTTGTCACTATCGACATGTTACTGTAACTGTGTTCTATGACTGTAAAAGCTGGGGTAGATATAACTTTATTCCTCGGCCGTAGCGGTCATACTTGCGTAATAGAACAATTATTCTGCATTGTAAATTGACTTGGATAAAAAACTTAGAAAAAATCCAAAAAACGATTCATATCAGTTTAAAAGTTAAGCAAAATGGTTAATTGTCACACCCCTACTGAGTACTACTCATATTTTCAATCATGGTTGTGGCTGCATCGTGTTATGGGTATGCTTGTCATCAGCAAGGACTAGGGAGTTTTTTTAGGATAAAAACATAATACAACTAACTATAAGCACAGGTCAAATCCTATAGAAGAACTTGGTTCAGTCTGTTTTCCAACAGAAACTGGGAGATTAATTCACCTTTCAGCAGGACAATAACCTAAAACACAAAGTCAAATCTACACTGGAGTTGCTTACCGAGACACACATTGAATGCTTCCGAGTGGCCTAGTTACAGTTTTGACTTAAATTGGCTTGAAAATCTATGGCAAGACTTGAAAATTGCTGTCTAGCAATGATCAACAATCAACAGAGCTTGAATATTTTTTTTAAGAATAAAGGGCAAATATTGTACAATACAGGTGTGCAAAGCTCTTAAACTTATAGGTGCTTCTACAAAGTATTTACTCAGGGGTATGAATATTTATGTCAATTTTATATTTCTGTAATAAATTAGCAAGGGTTAGGGTTAGGGTTAGGGTTAGGGTTAGGGTTAGGGTTAGGGTTAGGCTAACCCTAACCCTAACCCTAACCCTAAATTCTAAAAACATGTTTTTACTTTGCCGTTATCGGGTATTGTGTTTAGATGGGTGAGGAAGTTTTTGAATTAATTTGAATTCAGGCTGTAACACCCCAAAATGTAGAATAAGTCAAGGGGAATACTTTCTGAAGGCACTGTACATCAGTCACAAACACACATACCCGACCCTCCCTCTGCCAGCCTGTCAGAAATCCACAGTAAACAAAAGCTTGATCATTAGCATCGCTAACACTCTCAGCTTTCTCTCTCTATCTCTGTTTCCACCCTCTGGTAGAACTATTGCTGTCGGCTCCCTCTCTGAATTATCTTCCTGCATTTGTCTCCCCCCTGATCTTCCACTGCATCTGTCTGATGTGAGTGTTTGTGGTGTGTTTTCAGGTGCTGCTGGGTACTGATTGTGTGTGTATGTACAGTGCCTTGCGAAAGTATTTGGCCCCCTTGAACTTTGCAACCTTTTGCCACATTTCAGGCTTCAAACATAAAGATATAAAACTGTATTTTTTGTGAAGAATCAACAACAAGTGGGGCACAATCATGAAGTGGAACGACATTTATTGGATATTTCAAACTTTTTTAACAAATCAAAAACTGAAAAATTGGGCGTGCAAAATTATTCAGCCCCTTTACTTTCAGTGCAGCAAACTCTCTCCAGAAGTTCAGTGAGGATCTCTGAATGATCCAATGTTGACCTAAATGATTAATGATGATAAATACAATCCACCTGTGTGTAATCGAGTCTCCGTATAAATGCACCTGCACTGTGATAGTCTCAGAGGTCCGTTAAAAGCGCAGAGAGCATCATGAAGAACAAGGAACACACCAGGCAGGTCCGAGATACTGTTGTGAAGAAGTTTAAAGCCAGATTTGGATACAAAAAGATTTCCCAAGCTTTAAACATACCAAGGAGCACTGTGCAAGCGATAATATTGAAATGGAAGGAGTATCAGACCACTGCAAATCTACCAAGACCAGGCCGTCCCTCTAAACTTTCAGCTCATACAAGGAGAAGACTGATCAGAGATGCAGCCAAGAGGCCCATGATCACTGGATGAACTGCAGAGATCTACAGCTGAGGTGGGAGACTCTGTCCATAGGACAACAATCAGTCGTATATTGCACAAATCTGGCCTTTATGGAAGAGTGGCAAGAAGAAAGCCATTTCTTAAAGATATCCATAAAAAGTGTTGTTTATAGTTTGCCACAAGCCACCTGGGAGACACACCAAACATGTGGAAGAAGGTGCTCTGGTCAGATGAAACCAAAATTGAACTTTTTGGCAACAATGCAAAACGTTATGTTTGGCGTAAAAGCAACCCAGCTCATCACCCTGAACACACCGTCCCCACTGTCAAACATGGTGGTGGCAGCATCATGGTTTGGGCCTGCTTTTCTTCAGCAGGGACAGGGAAGATGGTTAAAATTGATGGGAAGATGGATGGAGCCAAATACAAGACCACTCTGGAAGAAAACCTGATGGAGTCTGCAAAAGACCTGAGACTGGGACGGAGATTTGTCCTCCAACAAGACAATGATCCAAAACATAAAGCAAAATCTACAATGGAATGGTTCAAAAATAAACATATCCAGGTGTTAGAATGGCCAAGTCAAAGTCCAGACCTGAATCCAATCGAGAATCTGTGGAAAGAACTGAATACTGCTGTTCACAAATGCTCTCCATCCAACCTCACTGAGCTCGAGCTGTTTTGCAAAGAGGAATGGGAAAAAAATTCAGTCTCTCGATGTGCAAAACTGATAGAGACATACCCCAAGCGACTTACAGCTGTAATCGCAGCAAAAGGTGGCGCTACAAAGTATTAACTTAAAGGGGCTGAATAATTTTGCACGCCCAATTTTTCAGTTTTTGATTTGTTAAAAAAGTTTGAAATATCCAATAAATGTCATTCCACTTCATGATTGTGTCCCACTTGTTGTTGATTCTTCACACAAAAAATACAGTTTTATATCTTTATGCTTGAAGCCTGAAATGTGGCAAAAGGTCGCAAAGTTCAAGGGGGCCGAATACTTTCGCAAGGCACTGTATGTGCTGTCAAACAATTAAAATAATTAATCTAATCATTTTCTGTAGTTAATTGTGATTAACAGCCATTTTTGAATTTGCTCAAATTTGACCATAAAGAAAGATGTTTCTATTTAAAAAGCAGTGCATTGAGTTACAGGCATACTATGCTGTGGGACGAAAACACAAAATAATCTGTATCAGAAACTAAATGCTTCCAATATTTAAGTAGGCCTGCCTACTCCCTCAATGTTCTTAAAGTTTAACACTTGAGCGCTCACTAATACACACACACTCAAGTACTGTTAAAGTGACAGCCAGGCATTCTAAATTAGTGTTCTCCCAATTTCAGATTGTATGGTTTTGACTACAGGAAAAAAATAACTGGCTCTACAAAGAACAAAGAGCATTTAAACTTGCCCAACAGTGTTATGAATTCCACAGAAAACAATGACAACAGGTCAGCCCGGTCTGAATTAATGTAGGCTAAAACAACCATTAGATCTAGCCTAGGCGACTTCAACATGCACTAGTCCACAAGCTACTACAACTAGAACTGGGATAATTGCGATAAATCTTTTGACCTGAGACCTATAACAAAAACAGTAGCTAAATGGAATGGATGTCCTGTTCTGATTAAAATAGTTGTGGGAAGTTAGTTATATCAAGAGGCATTCAGCCAAATGGCATTGTAAACATTAGTTTGGTTAGCTAGTGAGCTAACGTTATTATAATTAGCTAGCTATTCTGTACAAATGATCTTGTGGCTGTTATCTAAAGAAATGTCTGGGAATGTGTTTGATTGAGCTCTCTGTAAGTCAAACCTGTGAGCATAGTGGATTCTTCAAACAGACAGCGCTACATAACA